>NC_091662.1:25412500-25785625 GCF_042453785.1 Malus domestica | reverse complement strand
ACTATTGATTTTGGAAAAAGGCAATGGTTACTTTTTTGTTTTTGTGTCATGCCTATAATGCCCTCTCAAAGTTTGCATTTATTGCCAAAATAAATTGTTTCTTTTGGAAAAACACCATTTTCCTTTATGTTTTTAATCCTTTTTTTTTTTTTTTACATAGTGGTTGTTTGTATGGAACTATATAGACATTGTGTGTAAAAAAAAAAAGAAAAATATATTGAAATAAAGAGACAGGGAACTAATATACATTTTTTTTTTGTTAGAAGGAAGGGAACTTGTTGAAAATTGAGGGAACGAGGATGAAAGTGACAAAAGAAGAGATGACAAGAGTTCGAAAGAAGTTATTTGTAAGTGAAAATCAGAAGCAGCAAATCTTTCTATTTTAGTTCATCGTAAGATTACGTAATACATGATTCTTCCGAAATTCTCATTAAAAAACGTAATGTTGTCCGCTGCCTTTATAAAAATATTTCCATTTATATAAAGTCATTATACATAATTACACTACGTAGTTGTTACCCTAATGTTTGTTAGGAATTAGTTACTAGGTCATTGAGATTAACTAGTAATCTGAAGATAAACACACATTTTGTGATAGTTTAGCTCAATTTTTTTTAATGTAATTCTTAATAGTGCAGTTTTTATTTGAAAAAAAAATTACACATAAGAGTATATTTTTATTATTTAATTGTATATTGAGACAACATTTTTTAAACATTACAAGGAGAGACAAAATTTAATACATGTGAAATATGACATCATTGCCCTTTTTTTCTCTAGAGTGTAAGTTACAAAATTAGCTTTTATCGTAGAAAAGTATTTTTTCACATTTTTATCTCTTCATTTATTGCTCTTATCTCTCTTCTTTTAAGAAATATTGGTTCCAATTCACTCGGCTTATTAGCTGACCTGAAATTCCACCACCTATAACATGACACTGTTCATTTTTTCACACAACCCACTGTTTGATGCCCTCCACCCAACAACCACATCACTCCTGTAATGCCCCACCTCGAAATATTTGTTTTTTCAAGAATATTATTGGTGACAGGCCCAACCTAAAATCATGTTTAGTTGACTACCATTAATTATTTATTTTCTACTAATTTCAATTCACTAATCCTTATATTAAATTCAAAACCGACCTTTACTTAAACAACCATAAGGTAAAAACTAAAATTATTTACTAAATTCCTTTCTTTAGTACAAAAACACCACAAAGGATTTCTCTCAATTATTTAACTACCATCTATCGTAATCCTTTAATTATCTGTCTTGTTTACAACCATGATTCATAATTAAAAATTTAAACATCAAACGTACAAATTTATTCTCACTTTGTCACTATTTCCTTTTATAAAACACTTCCCATTCTAAAAATTATTTCTTGAGTTATTTAAGGCTACGTCTAACATTGTTAGATTGCCTACGTACCCTGGAGTGGGATCAAGCCATTCGTAGTTCACATATCCACTTCCAAATTCATTAACTTCGACTTTTTAGTGACTAACTATCACAAAATTAGTCCAAATAATTGAATCACACCATATGTACATCAAATATAGATTCAGAGTATTGAAAATAGTGTGAAAGAGGCAGAGATGCCTCAACCATTGCTTGGTCTTTGTTCCTGGGGTTAAGAGGAGTTTATTGGTAGTGGTAATTGAATCAAATCATTTTAGATTTGGTGGATTTCAAGCAAGGAAGGTCGCGGCACCTTCGGGTGTGTTCTTCCCAAATGCAAGACCAAATTTCATGATTTTTAGGGTGTAATAGGGAGAGGGAAGATTGTGGAGGGGTTTCCAAATGGTTGTTTGACACAATTCACCGGAAAAAGGGATGAAATCCCGCCGGAAACATGTATGGCGCCGAACTGGGTCGGGTCACCAAGGCTCGGGTCTCGATCCTTCGTGTCTCTTTCCTCTCATTTTCCCTCCCGGTTCTCTCTCCCCATTGGTCCTCCTCCTGATTCTTTCCCCCTTCTCTCCTTTCTATGCTTTTCTTTCAATCCCAACCGTCCATTTTTTGTTTCTTCCTTTCATCTTAGCCACACATGTGGCATGTCACATGGCTCCAGATTTTCTGAAGCCTTTTAAAGATGTTTAAAATTACCATTTATCCCCGACTTTAAATGTTAATAACCTCTTCGTTCTAACACTGTTTCACAAACAGTTTGAGCCTACTTGTTCGTAAGATCGAGGTCTATTCAAAAATATAAATTTTGACCTCGAAAGGTCTACGTATTTTAAATAATTAATGTTCAAACTTTAAACCTCGTAACTAGTTTAATTTAAAACTAAAATTTTATAAATTAATATAAATTCTCAATTCTTTTCACATATTCATAATTATGAATACCCAATTCATATATTTAAAATTTTCAGGGTATTACAGTCACCCCCCGTTAAAATAAATCTCGTCCCCGAGATTTCAACCATCGAATAACGAAAAGGGATTTTGAACTAATCCCACCGTTCCATTTGTATGGAATAAAATCATAATGATTCCACCATATACACATATTCTTAACAACATTCACTAGCAGGACAAAATATTCGAAATTTTGGCCATACACATTGGCAATTTAACATCAAACATCAAGCCGCCACCCATTATTGGCTAAATAACTACTAACATAATAATCCCAATCATTTGTAAAATCATTCACCATCAATAGCTATACTCAGCCATTACTATGATTTTTCTTCCAAACTTTTAATCACACACACGAACGATACCAACATTAGAAATTTTCATTATTAGCAAAAACCAATATCATAAATTCCAGCCATAACGATCTTCAGCAAATTTAAACATCAAAATCTCAAGGCAAATTCATCAGTGCTAAGTAATTATCAAAATTTTGACCAACTCAATTGAATTGACAAATCACATATCAAGAATTCCAACCAAAACATGGAAATTTTCAATTACACTCACTGGGTAATGAAAATAAGTTTAAAATCAAATCCGTATTACTGTTAACATGGAATGAAATCAAAATCTCACTCTATGATTTTTCTTTATGTCCGCAACTAACTAAGTTACACATATTAAATTTAAAGCCTTTTAAATCTTTCTTTTTATCATTTCTCTTTCCAATTGATTTTAAGTGCAGCCACAAATGACATAATTTAGCGACTCGCACTTCTAGTGCACCATTCACACTCTATTAACCAAAGAAGATAATTTATATATATCACAACTCAACTGGCCAACACAATTAAACCTCATTAATCGCATAACCATAAGAACATGTGTTCTTCATTTGTTCAGTTCGTGATATCGAATCCAACAACAACGACTCTTGAATATGGCAACACAAGCAATAATTTTTGTAGTTACAAGCTTTCCTCATCCATTCTTTTCATTGAACGTAAAATACAACTGGTCAATCATCAATACTAAACGAACTCAAAATTTCATTTCATAATTTTACTCATATCCACCAATAATAAATGAAGAAAACTTCATGGTCTTTCCACCATTTTAAATTATAATAACCAAATCCAAATCATAACCTCAGTTTATGATTCCATTCTCACTCAATGAATTTCCATACAAAATTCCATTCCTGCTATTTGGAAATTTACATCGTAATTATTGGTAATCCCACTTCCCATTACTTTTGGCAACACAAATACCAGAAATTATGGCCATAAACGATATTGGCACAATTAAATATCAAATTTCAAGCCATAACTATTGTGGATAACAAAGTACTAGAATTTTCACGCCATAATTCATTAATGGCAAACCAACCAATCAAATGAACTCCTCATCAAGCGCAATAACTCACTGGAAAACGTTTACGTTAAATGAACTCAAGATCTCATTCCATATTTTCATTCATGTTTATCCATAACTGTGGATGCAAATTTCCGCCGCTTTCTTCTTGGACAAAATTACACCTACAAAACAATTAATACCTTGGGCGAAGAACCTCCGATGCCAAAGTTAGAATTTAGAGAGAAAAATTGTTTAGAGAGTTTTTGGGAGTTTTGCAAGAGTATCAACTTAGGTCTTTTTAGAGAAAATGGGGTCTAATTTATAGAGAATGACCAATCCCCTTTTTAGAAGATGTGGCCGGCCCTTTTGGGCTCCTTTTGGTGTGTCATGGGTGATGGGTTATGTAATGGGGGATTAATTGGCATAATGGGTCATTTAATTGGTAATTTAATGGATTAATTAGGAAAAAAATCCATTAATTCACCAATTAATCTAATTTAAATGGAATGTTTGGAATGGTTACCTTGTGGAGTATATGGATGAAATAACTTTTATTTGTTACCTTCTTTGGGCATTTTTGACTTGGTTAACGGATGATTGCCTGCTGCTCGTGCGTAGGAATCCCGGTATGCCTCAAGGGTATTTTTGTCCTCTTTTATCCAAAAATCCACATGTCGCCTTGTGAATATTTTTGGCTCTACAAATGCCCCACACCTGTTGGGCTGCTCGCAGAAAATGGCAGCAGGTGTAGAGATCTTCTTGCTTTAGGAAACTTAGGACTACTTCCTATTTTGATGTAGATTCTCTCTTTATAGGAAATTAGATCCTTCTAGGAAAGGGAAAATAAATTTCTCTCAAAGCCTATTTAAGTCCACCTTAACTGGGTTATTAAATCAACTTTGAAGAGCAATTTATTCTACCCTACAAGAGAGAGAGAGCTTAGAGGATATTTGTTCCCCCTCCTCTAGCAATCTTCTACATCTTGCCCATGCAAAGGACCGTCTTTCGTTGATTTCTTCGTCTTTTTCGTGTCGTACCGATGTAAGAAAAATTTAATTTTTTCTAGTCTTCTTCTTGGATAGTGCTATTGTGGGGTAGCCATCAGGGTGGTGCGACACATTGGCTAGCAGAGGCCAGGAGTCGGCTCGACATGGGCCGAGGAGGCATCGTGGCAGGGGCCACTGTTTGGGCTGTTTGGCTTGGCTAGAGCCAAGGGCAAATTGTGCGGCCGGGGCTGCGAATTGTGATGCTGGGGCGCAGTGCTAGGCGAGCCACATGACTCATGTCCTTTGGGCTCTTGGACCTTACTCAAGCCAGGTTGGAGACTGAAAGAAATGAGGAGGTCGCGGGACTCATGGGTTGCTGGAATGCTGGGCATGCAGGCCTTCTGCCTACTAGATTGCTGGGTTGATCTCCTTTGCTGAGTACCGTGAATGGCGTTGGCTGCTTAGTTCTCTTCGCCGGAAGTAAGGTGGATTGCTCCCGAAAGATGAGGTAAAGAGGATCAAGACGAATGTATTGGCTCGTCTGATTGCTGTTGTGGAGCATACTATGAATAATGGTGGAAAGAAGAGATCTTCCCCGCCTGCTCAAGAGATACCGGTTGATAACGACTGAAGACTTCTTCTGCTGCTCATGAGGGCCCGCCTGCTGCCGAGATACTTGTGATTGACATAACTTCTTCCGATGGGAAGAAAAATGAGGCTGCTAAATCTGAGCCTGTGGCGCCTGCCATGTCGAGAATGGCTAGTACAATTGTTGATAAGATTGCTCAGCGTAAAGGTCCTGTCATGCTCCCAATGTCGAAGTCTGTACCAAGATGTCTATTTGGAGCTAAGTCCGATTCACCTTTGGAGAGGCTTGCTACTATAAATAGCGATAAGGTGGACTCTACTACTAAAGTGGCACCAATGCCACTTCCTTTGCTGCTGAGACTGATCCTGCTAGGAAGGAAGAGACTGCTCGCGTGGGCAGCTGTGAGAAATTCACTAAACCTGCTTCTGGGGAGGCTACTGAGATCTGTGTGCTTTTGAAGCTAGATCTGCTTGAAGACACAAACACTTGTGCCAAGTTTGTTGATGGCGGTAGAAAGGTTGTTTGCCCAAGTTCCTTTGCAAAGCATACGACCCAATATAGAAAGACTGATTTGCTTGCTATGATGTATATACAGCAAGGCTGCCAAAAAGGTGGCGAAGACTATGGCAGCTGAAGCTTATACCTTAGTCGAAGAGATCAAGAGGTTGGATTCTAAGCTTGTTGCTTTGAAGGGGTTTAATATTTCTGCCCCCACTTCTCTGCAGCTTGAGATCACTCGCCACGAGATCGTTGACTTGAAGACTATGCTTGACACGATCCAAGTTAAGTATGAAAGTGCAGAGAAGGAGATTGGATGTTACATACCTCAGATTCAAGATCTTAAGTTTGCAATTTCTGAGCTTCGTTTCACTGCTTATGCAAAGGATGAAGAGTTGATTGCTGCTTATAATCAAGTGATCCACTTCAAGAGAATCGTCGATAAACTTGAACCCAAGTGTTAGAACTTTAAGATGTACTTTTCTATTTCTCCGGAAGACTTGCTTGTTTTTGCTTCCATTGGTGAAGTAGTTGAAGAAGTTAGTGCCCAGGCTGGGGCAGCCGGGGGTGAAGCGTCGGATGATGCTGCTGCTAAGAGCGTTACGGCTGCTGAAGGTGTGGTGACCGAGTAGTCATGGGATGTCCAAGCTACCGTAGTCTTCTAGGTAGTCTTTAGGATTTTATTTGTTTTTTCTTGTAGCTCTTGTTTTGCTTGAACTCATTCGGCCTTTGCTAATTGTTTATAAACATGTTTTCCTTCACTTTTCTTCATCTTCGCTTCTTTTGTTCATGCCCTAACCTTTAGACTTGATAGACTAGTGGCAGGCATGCTACTTTTTTATAAGTAGACAAGCTCGCGTAGCCTATGCAGCCGTAGGTGTTGGTGTAGAATTTTGTAAAGTTGTTAGCCATAGGGTTGGCAGCCGGATGCCTTACTTACAGAAGCAAACAAGTTCGCGTAACCACTAGGTTGTTAACCTTGACTTTCTCCAATTCTGTAGGTTGCGTAGCAAGTATCACAACACTTTAGGACTTGGTGTAGGTTGTTTCGTGCTTGGCAGAGGTGAAGCTTATCGACTACGTAGCATGTCGGCAGTGGATAAAGCTTTGTATATGTGCGCTAGCTTGTTTAACATTTCACAAGAATGTGCGGTTGTATAAGTCTAGCAAGGCTTTACTGCTCGAAGAGCAAGCCGTAAGCAGTTTTTCGGAATCCGTAGACTACCTTAGTGTACTCAGTAGCAGCTTTAGGGTTCCAGGGCAGCTGTCTGTAGGGCGTACTGCATAATATGGCCCCTCCGTCTCTAGGGCCCGGTTCTTCATGGATTATGCCAAGGGACCCAAAATCCTTCAGTTAGCTAAGCCTTGAAAAATACCATTGTGGCTACTTATAGGAATCCCGGCGCAAGCCATCGTGCATCTAGTTATACTAGGGCAGCCTGGCTCATCCACGTCTGGAAATTTGAAGTGTAAAGTTTATCCTCCCGTTTTGGAGAGCTGACCCATATGGGTGTCGGGGAATTGGTTTACCCTCTCGCACTGGAGAGCATGGTTGGTCCCTCGGGGGGCACAATTCCTGCGATGAGTCCCTAAGAAGAGCGCAGTCTTCTTTTGAAGTGCAGGAGTGATTAGTTCCTATAAGCATGCAGCCGAGCCAAGTTGTGATTACTTCTAAATTCCTCATTGAAAAACGAGTGAAACGAACAAGAACTTAGCTATAAGGTAGGAACTGCATAACAACTAGATAGTCCTCAGCTTGTGTGGTGGTGCCCATTGAGCTTCTTGAGTTTTCGGGCTTTGATGTAGTGGGAGGTCACACATGGTACCTCTTCAGATTGTAGGCGCTTCACTGCTTTTCGATCTTTTTTTTCGTTGTGTAATTACTTTTGCTACCTACTCTGCTAAACTTATACATACCTTCCCAGATGAGATTCATCTTTTTGGAGCTTTCTTTGCTGGCAGTGATGAAGGCTTTTCTTAGGACTAGATCTCTGGGTTGGAACTACCAGATCTTGGCCTTTTTGTTATGGCTGGAGAGGAACTGCTATTGGTAAGTTGTGATGCGGGTGATAATCTGCTCGCACTTCTCCTCTGCCAGATTTAAGCTTGTGACCATCTCCTTTTGGTTGCTTGTCTTTTGGTGGTGCGATATGCCCATAGACATCTAGGGAGTTCGTCTGGCCATTTTCTTTTCTTATTGGTAGGGGATTTCTTGTGGCAGTCGATGATCATCGTAGTGGATGTTTTGGCCCACCTATTGCCTTGAGGATATCTTGGCATAGACATGTGCTGCTTGATGCCATATTTTTGGAAGAACTTAGCCAATTCTTTGCCCACGAATTGCTGACCGTTGTCGGTGACGATGGATTAAGGGATGCCAAATCGGTAAATGATCCTCCTTAATTTGAAGCGCTCTATGTCTGACTGAATCGTGATCGTCATGGGCTCTACATCTATCTATTTGGTGAAGTAGTCGGTTGCCCCGATCATCATGCATTTGCCCCTAGTAGTCTAGCTGGTGATTAGCTATGAATCAATATGAATTGAAAGCTTTTTCACCACCAAGTTTTTTGTCATTTAAAGGCCTGTTAATAGGGCTTCGTACTCTATTTCGTTGTCAGATGCTTTGAAGCTTAGAGTGATCGCCTGCCTGAGCATTGAACCGTCTGGGATGGCAATAACCATGACTACTCACAAGCCTTTGTAGTTGGATACGCCGTCGACATGCAAATGCCAGAAATCTCCATTGAGGGAGTAGGTGTGGCTAAAGTGTGTTCGGTTGCCTTTGGCGTGTCTTTTGGGTTGAGTTGTTGCGTTCGTAAAAAAACTTTGCATCTGCCAGGGTCTACTCGTTTATTGTTGCGAGTTTGGATTCGGCATAATTGTGTGTCATGATGATGACTGAGTGCGTTTGAAGGTAAAACTTAAGCTTTTGGGTTATAACAACTATCGCCAAAGTTAGCTTTTGAATTTTTAATAGCATTGAGGAGAGCTTTTGAACTATAGAATACAGGTAACTGTAGAATATAGGTAATCGGGCCCCCAGCTCTTCTCACATGATGGTAGAGCTTATTGCTACTTTAGATATCGTCAAACATACGAATAAGTCATTCGCTGCTTCTAGGGAGATGATGTCGGGTAATTCTTCAAGTCCTTGAATGTGCATTAGCGAGCCTCGTCCCAAAGTGCATGCTTCTCTACCAAAGTAAAAGAGTCTGCCAGAGTTAGATCTTTCTTCATGATCAATTTTCTGAATAGTGGGTGGTTTGCTGGAAGGCCTTTTTGGAAGGCTGTTTTAGCTATCGAGTCGTTGCATTTGACTATCCTTGCCTTCTCTGCTTTGAATCTCCTCACATAGTCACAAAGTGACTCTTTGGGTTCTTCTTGACTTCAAACAAATGGTCGAACTTTTTTTTTATCAAGTGATAGGATGAATATTCTTTGGTGAAAACCAAAAAAAGTTCATATAAATTCCTGATGCATTGTAGTGGCAAGGTGTAGAACCAATCTTGCGCCTTGCCTTATAGAGTGGTGGCAAATATCTTGCACATGAGATCATCGTTGTTTCGATAAAGGATCATTGCACTTCGATAGTGCTTTAAGTGTCTCTCCGGGTCTTTATCCCCTTTGAAAGATGTGAAATGTGGCATGTTAAACTCGTGTGGAAGCTCTGTTTGCTAGATCTCATCCGTGAAAGGTGACCTGCTTATGTTGGTCATGTTCCATCGTAGTGCCTCGTCGATGACCTCGTTGCGTTGGAAATCGTGCAATCGCTTGGTCAAGAGTCTCTTTACTTCTTCCTGAATTTGCCTTTATTGCGATAGCAGAGCTCTCGGCTGCCCCCAGCCATAACTTGCTAGTCTAGGCTGCTCTTCCATGTGTTTGGCTCTTCTATGCCGCGGATGCAGTGCATGTGGTGCATTCCTAGCAGGGGAGCGAGTTCTTCGCAGGCTGCTGATTGAACTTGAGCTGGATTGAGTGACTACTTATCTCCGTCCGTCGTGCTACCTATTCCGATGTAAGGTGGATGATTCTCCTTGCGGGCTTAGCCACGAATAAACACTTTGCTCGGAAGGTTGCTCATGTTGACTATCGGAGTGTGACCCCAACCGTGAATGTATGCTCATCCGTGGGCCTAGTCGAGAGTGCACGCTTCTCCTCGCGCTAAGACGGGAGTATACGCAATCTCAAGGGCCCAATCGGGAGTGTACACTACCCGAACGCTCGACTCGTGGCTGGTCGAGTGGCTGCTTGCCGGGACGTTGCTGGAAAGGTTCGTCTGCCCTTGTCCTACTTCGGGATACCTCGTCCGTGGCACGTTGGATCCCGATGCGTTACAAAAGTTGATTCACCAAGGTTATTTGTTGTGCAAGGGCACTCGTCAACTCCATAACTTGTCGAGACAAGTGTTGTTCGCCATTTGGATTGGAATAGCTTGGAAGGAATGTGCCTCCTTAGGTAGTGGAAATGTGGTAGACTCCGGGAGCAAGATTTAAGTTGGGAAATGTCAAACCCGCGAAAATATGTGGTGAGAATGCACCCGGCTCGATGGTAGGTCCGGATGGTTGAGATAATCTTGGGCCGAATTGGGCTGCTTGGAAAGCCATGGGAGCAGACTGGGCCATGAGAGCAGGCTGGGCCATGAGAGTGGGCTGCTCGAGAGGAGCAGGCTGAGCCACGAGAGTGGGCTGCTTGTTGGGAGCAGGCTGGGTCACGAGAGCAGGCTGCTCGGCAGGAGCAGGCTGGGCCGCAAGAGCAGGTTGCTCGGTGGGAGCAGGCTGGGCAACAGGAGTGGGTTGCTCGATGGAAGTAGGCTGCTCAGTATGTGATGCATGCGAATGCGAGGCTTAGGCTCAGGCCCGTGCAAAGTTGGATGGCACGGCTTGGGCCATGGTGGAACCTCGTAGTAGTGGTACCATTCCGCCTATGACCACATTTAGTCTCGTGGATCATCGCGGTCCCATTTCTTGAGTAATAGAATTTTCACTTATGGAATTTTCTAAATTTCTAGCCATTATATTTTTCTTATACATTTTATCAAAGAACCTTTGCAAGTAAAAAATTCTAATAATAAAAACGTATGAAAAATATTCAAATGGACTAGAAAACAAAGAAAAAACCTTTTTGTGCGAGATTATGGATTTCAACAATCAATGAAAGCACCAATTTGTGGATGCAAATTTCCGCCGCTTTCTTCTTGGACAAAATTACACCTACAAAACAATTAACACCTTAGGTCAAGGCCAAGAGCCTCACGTGCCCACGATGAATGGGGGGGGCCTTTGGCCGAAGAACCTTCGATGCCAAAGTTAGAATTTAGAGAGAAAAAGTGTTTAGAGAATTTTTGGAAGTTTTGTAAGAGTATCAACTTAGGTCTTTTTAGAGAAAATGGGGTCTAATTTATAGAGAATGACCAATCCCCTTTTTAGAAGATGTGGCAGGCCCTTTTGGGCTCCTTTTGGTGTGTCATGGGTGATGGGTTATGTAATGGGGGATTAATTGGCATGATGGGTCATTTAATTGGTGATTTAATGGATTAATTAGGAAAAAATCCATTAATTCACCAATTAATCTAATTTAAATGAAATGCTCGGAATGGTTACCTTGTGGAGTATGTGGATGAAATAACTTTTATTTGTTACCTTCTTTGGGCATTTTTGACTTGGTTAACGGATGATTGCCTGCTGCTCGTGCATAGGAATCCCGGTATGCCTCAAGGGTATTTTTGTCCTCTTTTATCCAAAAATCCACGTGTCTCTTTGTGAATATTTTTGGCTCTACAATAACCACAACATATACTTTTTATTTTCATTTGATAAATCGTCATGACTTTAATGAATACGAAATTTCCAACCACAATTATCATTTGCCAAACATTTTAAATTTCTAACCACACTTCCCATTGTCAACACAATGATTCCACCACCATTTTCTTTTATCTCCACCAATGACTAGTAGGCTGGAAAAGATTGTAATATACTTGGCCAATTCACATCATACTTCCTTTTTCTTTTCTTCTTCTTTGTTTTTTTTTTCCCCAATTCCACATCCACATGCCTTTTTTGCCCAATTTCACATTCACGGGCCTTTCTCACCCCATTTCACATTCACGGGCCTTTTCGCCCAATTTCACATTCATGAGTCATTGTGCCCAATTCACATCCATAGGTCATTGTGCCCAATTTCAATTTTCAATTGTCCAGGTATAATAAAACTTTTTCACCTACTTGTCACCCTTTCACCATCATCTTTGAAATTTAAATTTTCATAGTGCATAACATAATAACAATCCAAGTCACTTCATTTCATGATAATTCATAATATATATACACACCACATAACTTCCTCCTGATACCAAGAATTTAGAGAATAACGCAGTAGCGATGCCAATAATAATTTCTACTATAGGAATTCCATAATCACCATGGAAATTGCACCACAACACAGGGCCAATCATATATGTATCACACACACACACACACACACACACACACACACACATATATATATATATATATATATATATATATATATATATATATATCACATGCATGCCACTTTATTCACAAAAATTGTGAAATCATGCAACCATAATGCATATCATCATTCATACCAACAAGAATTCAAGAACATTGCATATTACGGAGTATGATCATTTGCTCTTATAACATTTGTAACGTCCTGCACCTAAATATTTGTTTTTTTGGGAATATTATTGGTGACAGACCCAACCTAAAATCATGTTTAGTTGACTACCATTAATTATTTATTTTCTACTAATTTCAATTCACTAATCCTTATATTAAATTCAAAACCGACATTTACCTAAACAACCATAAGGTAAAAACTCAAATTATTTACTAAATTCCTTTCTTTAGTACAAAAACACCATAAAGGATTTCTCTCAATTATTTAACTACCATCTATCGTAATCTTTTAATTATTTGTCTTGTTTACAACCATGATTCATAATTAAAAATTTAAACATCAAACGTACAAATTTATTCTCACTTTGTCACTATTTCCTTTTATAAAACACTTCCCATTCTAAAAATTATTTCTCGAGTTATTTAAGGCTACATCTAACACTGTTAGACTGCCTACGTACCCTGGAGTGGGATCAAGCCATTCGTAGTTCACATATCCACTTCCAAATTCATTAACTTCGACTTTTAGTGAGTAACTATCACAAAATCAGTCCAAATAATTGAATCACACCAAATGTACATCAAATATAGATTTAGAGTATCGAAAATAGTGTGAAAGAGGCAGAGACGGCCCATTGGCCACACGCCGCCACGGGTGGCGGTCGGCCACCCCGACTTGTCCGAAAAATTCAACTATTTCTAAAAATTCTCAAAAACTACAGCAATAAAGATCTCAAAGAGTAGAGCCAACTTTATACCTGTGGCCAAGTCCAATTTGGTCGGGAAAAGCTCCAATTTCCCTCAAAATTGTTGGAACCCTAGAAAAAAGGTGTCCTTGATTCGACTCCAAACAAACTCTGACGCCTCAACCATTGCTTGGTCTTTGTTCCTGGGGTTAAGAGGAGTTTATTGGTAGTGTTAATTGAATCAAATCATTTCAGATTTGGTGGATTTTAAGCAAGGAAGGTTGCGGCACCCTCGGGTGTGTTCTTCCCAAATGCAAGACCAAATTTCATGATTTTTGGGGTGTAATAGGGAGAGGGAAGATCGTGGAGGGGTTTCCAAATGGTTGTTTGACACAATTCACCGGAAAAAGGGGTGAAATCTCGCCAAAAACATGTATGGCGCCGAACCAAGTCAGGTCACCAAGGCCCGGGTCCCGATCCCCCATGTCTATTTCCTCTCCTTTTCCCTCCCGGTTCTACCTCCCCATTGGTCCTCCTCCTGATTCTTTCCCCCTTCTCTCCTTTCTATGCTTTTCTTTCAATCCCAACCGTCGATTTTTTGTTTCTTCCCTTCATCTCAGCCACACATGTGGCATGTCACATGGCTCCAGATTTTCTGGAGCCTTCTAAAGATGCTTAAAATTACCAATTTATCCCCAACTTTAAACGTTAATAACTTCTTCGTTTCTTCGTTCTAACTCCGTTTCACAAACGGTTTGCTCCTATGCGTTCGTAATATTGAGCTCTATTCAAAAATATAAATTTTGATAATTAATGTCCAAACTTTAAACCTCATAACTAGTTTCAATTCTTTTCACATATTCATAATTATGAATACCCAATTCATATATTTAAATTTTTCAGGGTATTACAACTCCCACCACCATGAACACCCACCCAAAACTCTAGTCTTCATATTGAAATATGAATTTGGTATCTTGTGTTTCTTTTCTCTAGTCATGCCCAATTGAAATATGATTTGAAAGAGACAGCATAATTCTGAAATCAAATAGATTTGAATAATGTAAATGTAAAAATCTTTTTTGTTCTTTCAGTTTCCCGAATAAGAAGAGAGGAAGGAGAGACTAGTGGGTGTAAACCTCAAAAGTTTCTTTTTTCTTTAAGAGGTGGGTTGGTGTTAAAAATGAATAGGTGTTAGGTTATGTTGGTGGACTCCAGCTCACCTAATGACCTCGGAACCTAGAATAATTTCTCTTCGTTTAGGGCACTATTCAGGCAATATGTATTGTTGAGAGATCCAATAAATGGTATGGTTTTATAGTCACAATTTAAAGGAAACTTTCCTGATAATTTGATTCCTCCGTGGTTAACACTTGTGATCAAAATGGTTGAAATTTTTTCAACTTTATAATATTGGTTTTTTGTTGTTATTTTCTTATGTATTAATCTATCCAATATCGAATTGAATCCCAAATTCCCAACTCACTGGCCATAAAAGTAAAATAGAAAAAGTAACCAACTTTATTAATTATTGATATGAAGAACAATACTAGCTAGGTTGAGCAAGTTTGAAAACTGTAGCTGGTGTATAGGTGAGTTTTTCAATGGATGGCAACAAATATCCACACATAGGCATGGTGACATATGATTCTATTAAAAAAAGTATTCAAAGATGATTCTACATGTATTTGAAACTAATTCTACAAAAATAGTCGAGTACGGGATGAACTGATTCCACAAAAATTGTCGATGACAGGCTGATTCTGCAAAAATTGTCGAGGACATGATGAACTGATTCTGCAAAAATGATCGACAATGGGATGAACTGGTTCTGAAAAAATGGTCGACGACGGAATGAACTGATTCTGTAAAAATGGTCAAGGATGGGTTGAACTAATTCTGCAAAAATGGTCGAGGACAGGATGAACTGATTTTGCAAAAATGGTCAGCGACAGGTTGACCTTGTTCTACAAAAGTGGTCGATGACTAATTGAATTGATTCTTCAAAAATGATCGAGAATGCTTGAACTGATTCTGCAAATGATGGTGGACGACGGGTTGAACTGATTCTGCAAAAATGGTCAAAGATTGATTGAACTGATTCTGCAAAAGTAGTTGAGGAATGATTAAACTGATTCTGCAAAAAATGATCGAAGACAGGTTGAACTAATTCTTAATCGTCAAATACGGGTTGAACTGATTTTGTAAAATGGTCGATGACGGGTTGAACTGATTCTGCAAAAATGGTCGATAACAGGTTGAATTGATTTTAGTAATAAATGATACAAATTGATTATACATATAGTTTCAAAATTGATTCTGTAGAAATATTCGAGGATGAGTTGAGTTTATGGCACATATTAATTTTGTTTGGAGTTGTGAGGGTTGGGTTCCTAAAACCTTAGGGGTATGGTTTGTATTTTAAAATATTAGTTCCATGTTTTAGGGATGGACTTTTGTTGTTTTCATGATTTTGTCTTTCCTTGACATGTTTAAAAACTAGTGAAGTTCCTTGAAATATAGTGAAAGTTTTTGTCTCTATATATAAAACTCCATTTTTATTTCAATCGAGGAAATAATAATTAAAAACTATAATCTCATTTGCAACAAAAAAAACAAAAAAAACAAAAAAATAACTTTTTTACAATGTACTTATTTTCAAAGCTTCTCAATCGCTAGAACTATACAATCTTCTTGAACATAGGTGTCTATATATTCTCAATCACAAGCATGGTCTAAAATATCCATAATATCCCGATATTTCCATCGAAATTTCCGTAGTCCAAGTATGGTCTAAAATATCCATAATATCCCGATATTTCCATCGAAATTTCCGTGTTTTTGGACTACCGATATTTCCGATATCATTGATATTTTAGACCTTACTAAGTCACTCACGTATCTTACCATGCAATGTATAAAGTGTAAAATATTGTACTAATTCATTATATATAAATGATTATGGTGTGTTTAAACTTCTTTCATTAATTACTACATATTTTCTACACTCACAATGTTTACTAGCTCGCTATATAATCAACTTAAATCAGTTATATCTATCATGCAATGCATTTCCTTCCAATTTTTTGTGATAAACTAATAGATAATTGACTAAATAAACATCTTGCAAAGTTTCAATAAAACTTTCCAAGTTTTTCTTACAATTTCCGTGGTTTTTATTCAATTTTTATTGATATCGATAATATCCCGATATTTCTATCGAAATTTCTGTGTTTTTGAACTACCGATATTTCCGATATCATCGATATTTAATACCTTAATCACAAGAAATAAAAGTATAATTCTCTAACTAAATGGATGTGCATTGTAAGTATACTCAAACTATTAAATTTTCTTAAAGCAATGGTTATTCCTTTCGTTTTTTACTAATAATCCGAAGAACATTTTACCGTGTTGAATTGTGTTTTTTTTTTTTTTTTTTTTTGGTCAGAAAAATATTAAAATGAAATACAATTTTTTTTTTCTCCACATTAAATTTCATATCTGCAAATACTAGGTAATAGCAATTAATCCAGAATCTAGATGGTTTTTGCACCAAATCATGTATGCAAAAATCATCCATTTTTGGACAGCACTTGGGAGCATGTTTTTGTTCATTGCATGCTCACTTGTCACGTACACAAATGGAAATATAGTAAAAGAAGTAATAATTTAATTTTTCGGAAAATTCTATTTTAATTCTTGTCTATAATTACTTTTTGAATAAAATTTTATCTAAGATTAAAAACTAATTATAATCCTTGGCATTTAATTGTAATTTTTGAATATTAAATAGGTTGTAATAATTATTGAGTTTTTTGTTTGCAGGTTATATGTGACAGCCCATCCCGAATGTGTATATTATTTTATCCTCGAGAGCATGGAAATTGCTAGAATACCCTTGGACGTTGAGTTATATTGTGTGGTGGTGTGGTTTAAGCTTAGGTTTTGGACCAATCAAGTTTATTCCTAAGTTTTTGGAACTTAAAGTTAATTGTTTTTGTTGTTGTTTGGTAGCCCAAGGTTGGACCACACACACATACACAAAGCTGTTGACCTTCTTTCTCTCTTCCTCTCGGATTTCTTCCCATTTTCGTACAATTGTACGAACAAGTTCTCAAACCTAGCTTTCCGTTCATGGATCGGGGTTTTGGAAGTTGTATTTGTACTCCTTTTGAACTCTGGAGTTGAAATATACCCTTGGTTGGACATGAGGGTTTTGGGAATCTCTAGAACGAAAACCCCCGAAGAGGTGCACAGTGGCTCAATCGTGATCGCGGAGGTTTCGTTGAATTTTAAGGTCCTAGTGAGCCTTAGAACTTGTTGATGAAGCTTAGGGAAGGATTTTGAAAGGTTTTGGACGTCGGGAAGCTCAATTTTAGCGAGTTGCAGAGGTGGTCGGATTATCAAGATTTTTTCGGCGAGAGTTCGTGAGTTTTAGGGCATAAAAGTGGTAAGAATGTGTTCTTCTCATCCTAAGCTTCATTTTGGTACATATTTCATGAATTTTGGTTGAAAAATGAGTGAGATATGAAGCTTTAAAGTTTTTCCAAAAACCAGCGATCGTAGCGGCGCCGACGCCGAACTCCGGCGAACCAAGGAAGAAGGAGGCGAATATTCCGTCAAAGTTGACGGAATATTCTAATGGCATCAGGTATCTTTAACGGAATATTTCCTAACGCCTTAGGGAATCTGTCAATGTGCCAAGTACGTGCCTTGGCCGGAGCGTGAGGGCGCGTGAGTGCTCGAAATTTTTTTTCTAAAAATATAGGGTTGTTCATGGGGTTGAGTAGATCACGTTGGTATATTCAAACACCCCAATTGAGCAATGTATGAGAAGTTATTAACTAGTTTTGGTTATGTGCTTTAAAATAACGGTTATATAGTTGTTTCGCATATAGGTGTGACCTATCCAGAGGACGAGCGTAATCAAGCGAGACTCGGGGGCTACGACCCTTCCACATACTAGTGAGTGGGCTTTTGGTCTTCAATATATACTTATATACTTGGTATTTTTCCTAGAAAATGTGTTTAAATGAAATTATGTTTTGAAATGCCATGCCTATTGATTTATGCTTAGACTATGAATTTGTATGGTATGCATAAGTGTGAATTGACGCTGTGGACGCTCAGGTAAGTATCAGGTGAGTTGTAGATTGTTTATGTGAAGTGGTGATTATGTGAAATGTGTTGAGAGCTCAAAATCCTACACCCCGGTGTTAGTGCTCCCGCCCGTGATTAAGACACAGCCCTTCATGTGATGTTCACCTCCCGTACCATACGCTCACCTTGGATCCAAGTTAGGTGTACAGTCCTGTCATACAGACCACTATAGGTGTTCCGACTTGTAAGTGACCCGCGATTATTTGCACAGCCTTCACGTGATCGTAGCACTAGAGTGTATTTATTTACACCCAGTCTTGTCGTGCAGACTACTTTAGGTGGTTCCGACTCGTGTGCAGCATACTTGTTGAGCTATAGATTCAGCCATACAGGCCACTTTAGGTGGATTCGGCTGATATGTTATTTCTTATGAGTTAATTCACCTGAGGTACTTATTCAGTTATTTTGAGATATTTGGCATGGCATACTTTTGAATATTACTATTCTGAGCATGGTTTTGAGATATGTATATATTCTATTTTCTGGGAAATTATACAGGTTTTACGGCGAGGGGTTACTATCTTTGATGTTGAAATGGTTTTGAAAAACTTTGTTTTTGCCCACTCACACTTTCTGTTTTGCGCCCCTCCAGGTTTTAGGTAGGAGTGCTTGTTGGTGGCTTACGAGGATTTAACGGAGGTTCTGACAGATTATCACCAATGTAGGATCACCTTTGGGTGTTGTATAATTAGTATTCGTCTTGCTGGACTACACTTAGGCTACTTATACTCTGGTTATGCAATCACACTTAATATCGCACTTGCAACTTATCTTATCTAGTGCTCTAGTTGGTTTGGCTTTTTTTTTTTATTCGCATTTCTTATATTAATATTGCTTTCGCACTGTGCACATGACTACGTCACCCTCACGTGACAGCCAGCATGCCTCGATCTATGTCGGGGTATGTTATTATATATTGATTCCCATAAATAATAAAAATGTTCTCACAATAATAAAGGTCATATATTATCATATGTTTTTCATTGTGTGTGAATTTCTCCATATTTATGTATATGCATATTACGTGCATATGTATGTTTAGATACTACAATTACGTACCGATACATTCATACAAAAAGTTATGTACTGATATATTTGTACCGAAACTTATGTACCAATACTCTTGTAAATATGAGTAAGATAAGGTACCTAAAGTTATCCACCGATACATTGGTATCGATACTTCCATACCTATGAATAAAATAAGGTACCGAAAGTTAGGTATAAATTGTTTTTGTTTTGTCGTTGAATTTTTTTTAATAATAAGAAATTCAATTTTGAATAAATTTTTATCTATTAATATGAGTGGAGCACTAATAAAATACATTAATTATGGATGGGTAAAAATTTTCAAATGGTAAGTTTATAAATAATAAATGTGCTATAATTACATAAATATGGTAAGTTTTAAAAATGATAACTTATATTAAATTTTAAAAACTATTCAAGTTAAAATCTAAAAACAATCTTATTGAAGCTTTAAAATATAAAAGCTCCTTAATTTTTTCCACTGTAGGGGTAAAACGTTAAAAAGGAAAAGAAAATGTGCTATTTTGCCGAATAATATCAATTTTGGGAAAAAGAAAAGGATAAAGTTTGACTTTTTTGACATGTTCCTTGAAGGGAGATGACTCGTGGGCGCCATGCAAAAAGGAGGCAGATTGTCTGCCATCTTGTTATCATGCATTTTTCATCCCCTCCTATTTGTGCGATCACGGTTAAACCACGTCAATATTTTATATTAATTTTTTAATAGAGATAATAAGACAAAAAACAATAGGAATATAAAATGTTGACGTGGCTTAACGTGACCGCACAAATAGGAGGGGATGGGAAGGACACAGTAACAAAAGGGCAAACAATCTACCTCCATGCAAGAAATAGGTGGACAAATGTGAGGTATGCTTTGGGTCCCACCTGGCGCCGTTATGGAGTTTTCGTTTTTCAGTTTTGAAAATCTGTTTTCTATGGTGGAAAACTATTTTCATATTCATCCTCTTCAAGGACCAAAAACAAAGTACCTTAAATATTTCCTTACGCAGTCAAATTGTTTATGTCGATATAAAGAGTTTGCCTTCTCTGTCTTGGGCCCACCTAAGATAGCAATTTTTTAGTAACGGGATTTTCCCTTGTGATTTTTTTTATGCGATTTGAATGCTATGAAACACTTAATTATGCTTGTACATAGACGTCTCTAATAGGAAAGAAAATTACACAAATAGTGCACGATTGCTAGAAGTATAACACGTATACCAAATCGACCAATAGATACCACACAAATTTTGCCGCTCAAACAAGTGTTGATTAATGAAGAGCATAACGGCTAACCGCATTCAAAGCAAAGTACGTGTGCATTTCAATTTTAGGTCTACGATGTATATGTCATTCTTTTAGCGCCAAAAGAAGAAATTGCGTCAAACCATTTCCAGTTAAAGGAAAAACTACATTTGGTTCTACTTGCTTTATTCATCCATCTAGCAACTGACCTTGATATACATGTGCGACTACACATAACAGCTAAAATGGTACAACTCTTCCCGACAACTCGTTGACTTCACGAAAAGACCTAAAACATGATAACATGATAACATGATGCAACTGTGTTTTCCATTCAGCCTCTCAGATCTATCATTGTTATACCTTCTCTGTTGAAGATGTTCATAGCACTTTCTGTGTTTGAGATGTCTAGAACATTAACAAGTCTTCCAAAAGTCCCCCAAAAATTTAACTAATATCGGCATCATCCCATCCCACCATGCAATCAGGATAATCAAATTCTCTGTTATCAAGTCAAACGACAACTCATTGACATTAATAATGTGTACATTGCACAACAAATAGACTGAATAAAGATTTCACCTTTGGAGGTTCAGGAACTTGGTAGGATTCCCGGGACACCGAGTTCATCCACAATCCAGGAAACAGATTCTGCAAAACAAAACACAAACACTAGATCAAATACCAAGCCATTCCGAACCCTAATAATCATAATGGAACAGAAAACTTTCCAAACTTAACCAAAACCCAAATTTAATTTGAATAATACAAACATCAAGCTGTTTCTGCACATTCTTGTTTCTCTTCTTTGGGCGCCTGGACGGCCTTTGCCCAGTCATGATAAAAAGGTCCTCTTCAATCTCCTCTCTCGTTAACTCGATCGATATCTTCGGTTTGTTATCCTTCTTCTGAGCATTTTTCCCTTTCCCTCCAACTTTGGAAGGCCCCGCACCAACAGCATCTTGGTTTTTTTTCTCCAGCAGCAGAGGAGCACCAGTTTTCAATGCACCAATGTGGCCATTGGCCTTAGTCACCGGTCTCCTAGGCCGGAGGTTCCATGTCTTTTGCACCCCCTCTTCCAACTCCTTCGCCGCTGCTTCCGCACCCACAGAAGCAAGAGAGAGCTTTTTCTGAGCCTCTGGCTTAGGATCCTTCTCAGCAGCAACGACAACTTTCTCTTTGATTTTTAGACGGATGCAAAGCTTCGATTTTTTCTCAGTCGTAGCTGGTTTCGACTTCTGGATCTCCCCAACACCGTCAGTCACTTCTGTGGAGGGAACTGGGTCGGCCCCATTTTCGACATTGGAGGACTTGGGATCGGATTTCTCTACTTCCAAGTGAAGCTGAGCAAGTTTTTTGCTATTATTGCTCAATTGCTGACATGGGTTGTCGTTTTGGGTGGTGGTCTCGTCACTTTTGGTCCATTTCAACTGGGATAGAGGAAGGGGGGACTTAGAAGTCACATTGGTGGCCATAGAATCAGGTTTCGGGTCGGATTGGGGTCTGGTTTGTGGTTGAGAAGGACCTGAATTGAAAACCATGAAATGATTGAGATTGGATTGGACTGGATAGGCCTGGAGTAGCTCTCACTGGGACTGAGGGAGAAGACAAGAGGGGGAGATGGTTGGTGGTGGTTTCGGGGGTTATGCATTGGGATGAATTTATAAGGGAGAGAGGGGGAAGGGGGAAGAAGGAAGAAGAGGAAAAACGGCTCCTCTTTTTAGAAAAAGGAAGGGCATTTATGATACTACTGATTCTGGAAAAAGGCAAACATGGTTTCTTGTTTGTTTTTTTGTGTCATGCCTATAATGCCCTATCAAAGTTTTGCATTTATTGCCAAAATAAATTGTTTCTTTTTTAACTAGGAAAAAATAAAAATACATTTTTGTCTATGTTTTTAACCCTTGTTTTTTTACCTAGCAGTTGTTTGTATGAAACTATATAACATTATTTGTAAAAAAGAAGAAAAATATATTGAAATAGAGAGAAAGGGAACTAGTATTTTTTATTTTGTTGGAAGAAAGGGAACTAGCTGAGAATTGAGGGAACGAGGATGAAAGCGACAAACTAAGAGATAACAGAAGTTTGGAAGAAGTTAATTTGTAAGTGAAAATTCGAAGCGGCAAATCTTTCTATTTTAGTTCATCTTAAGATTACGTAATACATGATTCTTCCGAGATTCTTGCTAAAAAATGTCATGCAGTCCGCCGCCTTTTCGAAAATATTTCCATTCATACAAAGTCATTATACATAATTTCGCAACGTTGTTGTTACCTTAATGTTCGTTAGGAGTTAGTTACTAGGTCATTGAGATTAACTAGTAATTTGAAGATAAACACTCATTTTGTAATACTTGGACTCAATTTAGTTTTTATGTAATTTTTATAGTGCAGTTTTTATTTCAATCGAGGAAATAATGATTAAAACTATAATCTCATTTGCAACACAATTAAAAAATAATTTTTTATAATGCACTTATTTTCAAGGTTTCTCAATCACTGCAGCTATACACTCTGCTTGAACATAGGGGTTTATATATTCTCAATCACAAGAAATAAAAATATCTCTTTACTAAATGGATGTGCATTGTATTGTTTACCTCAAACTATTAAATTTTTCCAGAAAGCAATGGTTATTTCTTTCATTTTTCACTAATAACCCGAGGAAGATTTTACCTTGTTGAATTGTTTTTTTTGTTGGAAAACTATTAAAATGAAATACAATATATTAAATTTCATATCTGCAAATACTAGGTAATAGTAATTAATTCAGAATCTAGATGGTTTTCGCACTAAATCATGTATGCAAAAATCATCCATTTTTGGACAACACTTGGGAGCATGTTTTGTTCACTGTATGCTCACTTGTCACGTGCATAAATGGAAATGTGGTAAAAGAAGTAACAATTTATTTTTTTTCACTTTGAGGATAGAAAGGTAAAGAGGGAAAGAAAATGTGCTATTTTTGCAAATAATATCATTTTTTTTTTTTTAGGAAAACGCAAATTATATCAATTCGGGGAAAAAGAAAAGGATAAAGTTTGACTTTTTTGGCTTGTTCCCGGGAGATGACTTTTGGGCGTCATGCAAAAAATAGGTGGACAAATGTGAGGCATGCAGTGGGTCCCACCGCGCCGTTATGGGGTTTCCATTTTACGGTTTTGGAAATCTGTATTCTACGGTGAGAAGCTATTTTCAAATTCGTCATCTTCAAGGAAAAAAAATAATGTACCTTAAATATTTCCTTCTCCAGTCAAATTGTCCATGTCAATATAAAGAGGGAGGCAGATTCTCTGCCCTTGCACTTCTCGTGTCATCCTGTTTGTGTGGTCATGATTAAATCACGTTAACATTTTATATTACTATTTATTTTTGTCTTATTATCTTTATAAAAAAATAATATAAAATGTTGACGTGATTTAACCGTGACCACACAAAACAGAAGGGCACGTGAAGTGGGAGGGCAGAGAATCTGCCTCTTGTAAAGAGTTTGCCTTCTATATCTTGGGCCCACCTAAGATCTGACAATTTTTAAGAAATGGGATTTTTAGTAATGAATTTTTTTTAACAAATAATATTACCTATACTAAGGAGAGGTGGTGCACTTAACCTCATAATAAGCTAGCAATAATATGGTTCAAATTCGTTTTTTGGCGAGAATTCAACCTAAGACCCCTCAATTACAAGTAAAGTAATACTAGGTGGCTTCTTAATAATTTTTTTAAAGCTGCTTGAATGCTATTTGTTTTTTTATATAATTGTTAGATTTATTTCTTCCGGTGCTTTTATTGCTAGATTTTTTTTTCATTCTTAGATTTTTTTTTTTTCATTCTCATTCATTTATATTTCATACCACCAAATGTTACGTATTATTCAAAAAATTAAAATCTTTTTTAAACTCTCAAAGGGTTCCTTTTAATTAAACTGAGAATTTTTTTGTGATTTACCACCCAATTTTTGGGATAGGGGCACCCTATCTAGTAAATTTTTTTGGGGCTACAATTATGTTTAGTGTGACATCAATACGAGGCACCCTATCTAGTAACTTTTTTTTAGGCTACAATTATGTTTAGTATGACATCAATATGAGGTAACAACGAATTTTTCATTTGCTGATTTATCTTTTATATGCCCAATTTTTTTTTTTTAGTCAAAGGTAAATTCATTACAACAAAGAAAAATTTAGTAAAGAAAGACCAAATACAAAAGTAAGTACAAGACATTGGGTTGAACCCTCCATATAAACAAAAGTAAGAGCCCACAACAGAAAAAACCAAAACACACAAAAACCCTGACAACTTCTCCAACTTTCCTGCCACCGTAGCCGCAAGAAACCCGAGCATCAAAGAAGAGACCGAAGCCTCGATAATAGATTTGGAGAGGATGGTGTTGTAGCATCCAACAGGAGCCAGCAACCGGCGTCATCCTTAATCGATCAAATGTGACCCTTGAACTAAACCCACCACCTCAGATGTGAAATTCACAAATGTGGTAAGGCGGAGAACGGCACTAGTAGTAAATGGAAACAAGAAGGCATAAAAAGCAGTAATCCCAAAAGTAAAAACAGTCGATAAAATCTTAATCCCCATCAAATAGAAGCAGCCCAAAAATTTAAGACCTAATGTTTGGTTAAGGGAAAAGGAAGATGGTAGGGAAGAAAATGATTGAAATGGACGGATCTGCAAGTTGGTGGTGGAAAGATGGAAGGTCTGGGGTTGAGGGAAATGGGCTACAAGATGGGGACTAGGATGAGAAAGGAACACAATCGGAGGGAGAAACTGTTGAAGGGGGTGGAGGAGACACAAGAGAGGGTGAGAAATTGAAGCGGTTACAACTCTCTCACAATTAGAGAGAAAGACCCCCACATACGGAGGGAATAGCTCTCACAGAGGAGAGAAGCCAGAGAGTTTCTGTTCTGATTGATGATCATGTTGGTCCGATTTGGATGCCATGTTTAGTTACTAATTCAAACCACATGACTCAGCTCTTGAGATTAGATAATTTAAATTTGCATCGAAAATTATAGTTGAATGAAATCTTGAATGACGTAGTTTCTAGTTAAACTTTATCTCCTAGTGGATAGGGTGTTAGATTTATATATATGCTTTCTGAGTTCGAAACTCTTATCCCTTAAATTAATATAATAGTTCCGAATTCTCCCTATTCCCCTTAATAATAGTAATTTATAAAACAAATGAACAATGACGCAATATTCAAATTCTAAGGTCTCTTTAAGAACATTGATGCAAGAAATGAGCGCATGACTCAACATTTAACCATTTAATTACTATTAGGGGTGGAATTTTTTCCCGAAAATCCCGAACCGTCCCAATCCCGTCCCGAAATTTGACCGAAAAAATCCCGAACCGAATTTCCCGAAACCTTCGGTACCCGAAACCGAACCCGTCCCGAAAGTTTCGGGTTGGGAATTGGCCACAGCTTTGAAAGCTTTCGGTAATCCCGAACCGAACCGATTAATATATATATATATATATATTTATTTATTTTAAATTTTTAATTAGAAATTACTTGAACCGTTGGATTTGTTAAAATCAAATCTAACCGTCCATTGAGTTAGGTTAGGTCATTTGTTAGGTGGGTGTTCTTTCTCTCTCAGACTCACTCTTGCTCTCTCACTCACAGTCCCTCTCTCACAGACCGAGCGAACCCTCTCGCTGTCTCATTCCTCTCCAGACGTAGTGTCCTCTCACACTCGGTCGTGGTCCGATCCAAACGCTATCCTCTCGCACTTGCTCTCCCGGCTGAAGTCCAGGTTGGTCTTCGTCTTCTTCTTCGTTTGAATCCCACCAGTTATTTGTGATTGCCTGTAAGGTGTTTGTCTAATTTCCTGATCTTTGATTTGTTTATTGAGTTTTGTTTTATTTTTATGTGGAATTATGATTGCCTGTAAGGTGTTCGATGATATTTCTGATGCCCTGCTATTATTTCTTTTGTTTTGTTAAATTAAATGTGTCAATGGAGAATTGTGATTGCTTGGAAGGTGTTTGATAAAGTTTCATAGTGTTTTGTTTTGTTAAATGTGTCGATGATATTTCCTGCAAGGTGTTTGATAAATTTCCTGAGTGTATTGTTATCGTTTCGGTTGTTTGGTTTTATGTGTCCATGGAGTGTTGTGATTTCCTGCGAGGTGTTTGATAAATTTCCTCAGTGTTTTCTTATCGTTTTGTTCGTTTGGTTTTCTATGTCCATGGAGTGTTGTGATTGCCTGTGAGTTGTTTGATAAATTTCCTCAGTGATATGTTACTATTCCATTTGCTTTGTTCTTAATTGCCCGCAAGGTATTTGATAAATTTCCACAGTGACTTGTTACTTCATTTATTTTGGTTTATGGGTTCATGTAATTCAGGTTGGTTTTGTTTGGAATTGCAGGGTTTTAGCTAATGGCAGTTTGTGATACTGAATGGCAGTTTGTTTTTAGCTAATGGCAGTTTGTTTTTAGCTCAGATTTTCAAGCTTTGTGATACTTAAAGCAGTTATCAGAGACAACTACCAACCAGGGACATTCTAAGTTTAAACAAGAGCTCAATAACAAATAGGTAAGTTAAGTAACATCATTTACATCTTTTAGATAATTTTTTAAAATTTATTCGAAACTACCAGGGAGATTCTTATGCATTTTGGTTTGATGAAGGTGCATGGTTTAATCTCATTTGGACTTTTTTTATTGGTATTCAATTGACTTGATTATATTCTGAGATAAATATGTGTTTGACTTTGATATAATATATGTGCATGCATGATCAGATAGTGCCCATTTCCATTAGTATGATCTTGCAATGAATCAAATTCAGATGTTTTTTTGGTCAAATTGTGATTAGATCAACGCATAATTGATAACAGTGTTATCTTATGTGATTCTGATCAAGAGTGGAACGAGGAATTTTTAATAGGGTGCTTACTAGTTAGCTAACTTTTTTGCAAGTGAGATCGGGTTTGATGAAGGTGCATGCTTTAATCTCATTTTGACTTTGATATAATATATGTGTTTATGGATCAGTTTATGGAATGTGTGTGATATATTATGGAATGGATCAATTTATGGATCAATTAACATGCTTTAATCTCATATGAATATTATATATATGCTGAACTGTGTTGTGATATATTATTGTGCATTGTCAGGATGGACAAGTCTGGTAGTAGTGGTAGTGGTAGCCAATCATAATCTACTAGTACACCTCGGATCTCTGTTTTAATAAAACGAAAGCCACAGTACATTCAAACTGAAGAATACTATGAAGATTATTGTGATGATGATCCGGATATAGATGCTGATATAGGGTTAGAAGAAATAGATATAGAGGAAGAAATAGAGGAAGAAGAAGGTGAGGAGGATAGTGTTGAATTGGACACGCAACATATGCCTTCGGTGGCCACATTAGCAAGTAGGGTGGGTCAACGGAAAAAAAGTAATAGGACTAAGGGGCCAAGTCCGGCTTGGAATGATGCCATTAAGGTAAATGTGACCGATGAATTTGGAAATAAAACGGTTATGGCGGAGTGCAATCATTGCAAAATTCAAGTGCCGGCGGAGTCCTCTAGACATGGGACGAAAGGTATTCTTAATCATTTGAAGAAATGCCCGGAGTCTAGTCTCTACGAGGCTCCGGATTCGAAACAACCATTGTTGTCACAAGGGGTGATGGGCGGTCAAGTTGTTGCTCACACTTTCAATCAAAAAAGACTTGATATGAAATGTGTGAAGTGGATAATAAAAGCGGAGATGCCTTTTAGGGCGGTTGATCAAGAGGACTTTAGAGATTGGATCCATGACTTGAATCCAAAGTACAAGCTTCCAAATAGGCACAAGGTGGCGGCGGCGGTTTTAGAATTGTATTTTACTGAGATGGAAAAAATCAAGAGGGTGGTTGATGGTTTGAGGGTGAGTATCACTACCGATACTTGGACCTCAATCCAAAATATTAATTACATGGTGGTGACGGCACATTTTTTGGATAATGATTGGGTTTTGCATAAGAGGATTCTAAATTTTGTTCAAATTACGTCTCACAAGGGTGATGATATTGGGAGGTGTTTAGAGGTATGCTTGAATAAATGGGGCATAGACAAGGTATTTAGCATTACGGTTGACAATGCTAGTGCCAATGACACCACCATTGCATACATGAAGAGAAGACTCAAGTCCAATGGTACTCTTTTACTTGACGGGGCTCACTTGCACATGAGGTGTGCTTGTCACATCCTCAATTTGATAGTTAAAGATGGAATGACGGAGCTTAGTCGTGAGATTGAAGGGATAAGGAATTGTGTCAAGTTCATACATTCATCCCCTGCAAGGTTGGAGACTTTTAGGGAGTATTGCATCTTGATGAGATTTGATAAGATGTCGAATATTCCCTTTGATGTTGTCACAAGGTGGAATGCCACCTATGAAATGCTCAATAGTGCATTCAAATTTAAGCAAGTGTTTGCAAGGATGGCGGATGAGTGCAACACTTTCATCTCTTACTTTCAAGAGGAGGTATCTAAAGAGATTAATGGGGTCACAACCAAGGTGAAACGGGTGGGTCCTCCAATGGTGGAAGATTGGGAGAGGGCGGTGAGTTTTGCTCACTTTCTTAAAAAGTTTTATGATGCCACCTTGACACTTAGTGCAACCCTAACTCCAACTTCAAACTTAATACTTGGCACGGTGATTGCATTGCAAGTGGAGATAGAAGAAAAGATTTGCAATTCCTCTAATGCCACTTTGCAAAATGTGGCAACTTCCATGAAGCTTAAGTTTGACAAGTATTGGGGGGACATTGAAAAGGTTAACCCTATACTCTTTATAGCCCAAGCACTCGACCCGAGGTACAAGTTTGAAATGTTGGAGGCAAGCCTAGAGGAACTCCGCTATTCATGTGAGGCAATCTTGGATGTGAAGACAAGTATTAAAAAAAATTTGACAGATTTGTATAAGGCGTATAAGGAGGGAGATGTTTCTAGTAGTAGTAGTAGTGTTACCATGGATCAAAGGCCAAGTGTTGTGGTAGATGATTCTTCGGGATTGGAAGATGATGTTGCTACAAGAATGCAAAGGAAAATCCAACAAAAAAGAGCGGCGGCCCAACAAAACGAGATATCCAATGAAGTGGATATGTATTTCAATGATCCTCACCAAAGCTTAACATATGAAGGTTTCAATATTTTGGATTGGTGGAAAGTCAATATTGGAACATATCCAACTCTTAGTAAGGTTGCTAAGGACATTTTTGCTCTTCCTAGTAGCACCGTTGCTAGTGAGAATGCTTTTAGCCTTGGTGGGAGAGTTGTAGATCCTTTTAGAGCCTCTCTAACACCGAGAACAGTTGAGGCTTTGGTGTGTACAAGTGATTGGCTAAGGGGGAATGAAATGTCTTTCTACAAGGAGCCTACAATTGACGACCTTATGTTCTACAAGGAACTTGAAGACTTGGAGAAGGGTAAGTGAAGTATTTGATTTCATGTTTTCATTTTCTTAGTTTTATAATTTATGCATTCACTTTCTAAATATATTTTGTGTTTTATTGTTTTTAATTTTATCGTTTTAGAGTTGCCTAATATGGGAATGGGAGGTGAGGAGAATCCCACACAAAGTGAAATGCCACCTCCTCCACCACTTCAAGTTCAACGCCGCCCATCACTACCTCCACGACCACCCATTTCAAGAGCATCAACACCAACACAAAGGAGGGTTCAATTATCAACAAGAGGAAGGGGTCCACCATCAACACCAACATCAACGGGCCATTCATCAACAAGGGGAAGGGGTCGAAGGGGCTAAAGGGAATGAATGAACTTAATATAAACTATGTTTTGCTTTTGGATTGTAACTTAATCTAAATTCATTTGGAGTTTGGTTTGTAAAACCTAACTTATTTCATTTTGGTTGCATGCACTTTTAATTAACTAGTTTGGTAGACAATTTGGAAGTTTGGTTTGTAAAACTTAACTTATTTCATTTTTGTTGCATGCACTTTTAATTAAATAGTTTGGTAGACTTGTTAGTTGCTTCCTTTATATGAAAATTGAAACATGTGGTATTGTGATATTTGTGGTGAAATTGAAACAGGTGGGCTGGGCTGTAACCTTAATTTTTTTTTTTTTTGGGCAGTGGCTGGTTGCAATCTTAAAAGCCCAACATTTTGGGCTTCAAGGCCCAATCCCGAATTATCCCGAAAATCCCGAAACACTTTCGGGAATCCCGAATTTCGGGAAATGCACAATTTCGGTTCGGTTTCGGGATATAAAATCCCATCCCGAAATGTTTTGGTTTGGGATTTGGGAAATGAGTTTCGGTTCGGGATCCCGACCCGAACCACCCCTAATTACTATTATCATCATTTTACTATTTAAGAAAACATTCAATCCCAATGTCTATTTGATTACATCAGAAAACTAAAGAATTGACGAAGACACATATTTAATTAAGTTGACTATAGCAATATGCTCTGCCTTCATTATTCAAAATTGAATCCCCGTCCCCATAGTTTAAATCAATTTAATGTAATTATTATTAGCTAATTCTTGAAGAAAAAGAAAATGGTTTGGATGATATTAAAAAAAAAAGAGGAATATGGTTTGAGAAATATTGACACCATTCACATATCAGCAATCTCAAATTATCATCAATTGGTGCCTAACTTAGATTCTATTGCATCTTGGAAGACGTCAACCCCAACTAATTTTGTATTAGGATCCACAAACAAAGAAGTGGATTTCTGGAAACCAAATATTTTATGGCTATTCATGTGTGAATTAGACTAATCAGTGCAAAAAAGAGCGGGAAGTAAAGTGTCATATCCCACTTAGTACTACAGTGTAGTTGTACTCTTCACTTGTAAATGAAAAGTATTAGGTTCAACGTGAATGCCTCGAGAATCATAGTCCAATATGCAGGCTTGTGTTCGTATGTCAACACCTTCCTTGCAGCCTCCTCAGAAACCTTCCAACTTCCTAGTCAATTTTAGACTCGAGATCGAGTTAAAGAGCTGTTTGGAACCTCTTTTGATGAGGAAAGCAGACCAGTTTCGAGCTTCTGTCAATGGAAACTGCACTTTAAGAAGCAACCACCAGCATTTTAAAGCTACAAAAGACCATTGATTAAGAAGCCATAGGGTTATGGTACCTGCTAGAGCTTCTTTCTACTTCCGGGATTGGCTTGAACTACTCCCGCTGAAGGCTGACCTCAACAACTGTAGCCCTGTTAATATTGATGAAACATGTTCAACAGCTTCATTCAGCAACTGCTAGCTGATGCCGGAAGGACACTGCAAACAGAAATATACTGAATTGAAAGCATAGGAATGGAACACAGAGATGGAAATATACATGGACAAGCAAAATCATTTTAAAATTTTTCAAATGAATAAAGAGGTGCAAGTGCACTTCAAAAAATCATTCTTTTCATTTCTAAAGGGGACCTGACTGTCTACAGCCAGCAGTAACTCAACGCACATAATAACACAAGTCATATATACAATGAACAGACAAAACAACGTCCTATGACATAGATCATTTTCAACTCTAATTGCCACACTAAATTTCACAAGAAATGTCTGAGGCTGGCACCGAGAAATAGAGTTCTGGCATATGCTCAAATGAACCTCAAGAACTTCAACAAGCAATGAAATGAGGTTGCCGTATTTGATAAACACAACAATCTACACACAAATAGATATATTCTCCAGATACGAAAAGCTGGTAGCAACAGCAAAAAAAAAAAAAAAAAAACATTTACTGAATATCACGGCAATTGTCATATGTACAATGTAAAACAAAAACTTACTTTCAATAATGAGGTCAGTATCACTTCTCTCAACCACCAACACAGTGGCTGAGAAGCAGAAACTATTTAAGTCATCGTCACTTGAAAATCTGATAAAAATGAAAAATCTACATATCTCACACAATGGGTCAATGACAGAGGGTTAAAATAAACCTCGAGAAATTCCGAATTTTGTCATTACGGTGTTGGAATTCCAAATCCACAGGTAAGAATCGTACCATACATAATTCATTTGTACAACATGTAGTCTATGGTATAGATGTCCCTGCACAATTTTTAAAAGATCTTCTGTATGAGAAACGCTCAAACCAATGCTTTGGAGCAGCTGGGTGAATTCCAAAAGCCCGTGCTACAAATTGCTTTTCACTAGTAGCAATCATGGTGGCAATAGAGTAGCTTTCAGAATGCAAACCCTTCTCTTTAAGCCACACGTAAAATCTATATCTGGGCTTGACCCGGTTTTCTAAGTCAAAACACAAAAATGCAGGAAAAATATTGAGGTACTCCAAAGAGGATTTCATTTCCTTGCAAAGAAAGTTAACTTTGGCTTCCAAAGATTCTGGATTCTGATTCAGGATCTTTGGTGTCGTGCTTATCATCAGACAAAGCCTGGAGAAATCAATGCCCGTAGAAAAAAGGCTATCAAACCGCTTTTGCAACTCACCACTTCTACCATGCAAGTGGGCTAAGACCTTTAGGGTCAAAGTGTTCTCTCCAAACCCAATGCTATGCATGAAGTCCAATTTTCTCATTGTATGAATGGGAGTTGTCGTAGATTGAATCCTCTCCAATCCTTCACCAAATTCTTTCGCAATGTCTTCATCAAAATCACTGATTACATAATTTTCTAACAATTGAGGTTCATTCTTAATCTTAGTGAAGAACCATTCATGAAGATCGAGAGCCCTTATTACATGTGGTAAATTAGCCATTTTATTTTTTCCCATCACATGAGGGTATTTTTCGATCACAGCCTCTATTTCTTTCACGTTCAATCCAAAAATTTCCAACAATCCCAATGCTGATATATTCGGTGTTTCCAGATCAAAATTTAAAACCTCAGGACTCTGAAGAAGGAACAAACCTACATCTTCCTTCCTAACACCAAATCTACAAAAGTACCTAGATTTCTGGCACAAAACCTCTGCTGGACAAGTAAGAAAAACATCTTTCTTCCTCCCCATCAGTTCCCCTATCTTCCCTTTCCCGCAACCCAAATCGCAAAACACCCGAACTTTCTTACAAACATCATACCAAGCATCCACATTTCCTTCAACACAGTACTCCATATTAAACTCCACAAGAACCCTTTTGAAATCATCAAACAATGCCGCATCACCGCCCGGCTCACCCTCCACCGCCAGCAAATAAGGGAAAGCCAAGCACATTCCCACAACTGAATGATTACTAAACCCACATTCTTTCAACCTACTAAGCCTAGCTTTCAACACCTCGGAACTCTCACTAAAAATGGAAATCTCCTCCTCGTACAACTTCCCTAACATATTCCAAGGAAACCCAAATCTCGAAAGTTCAGTAGCAACATTCAAAAGGGTCCCATCCTCAGAGAAAAAGTACTTGTTGGGAGGCAAAAAGTCACAAACTTGATTGTAATCTATGCCAATGCTTTCAAAGAAAAACTCAAATTCATTGATGGGGTGGTACCTGAGTAGCCTCTTGAAGCGGTTCGAGAATTTCGGGACCGAAAACTCGATCTTTTTTATGAGATTGGTGAGGGAAAACAGGCAGTTCTTGCTGATGTGCTCGGCGGAGGGGAAGGACAAGGATCTGGTTGCGTGGAGGTAGTCGGTGAGGGCCTGCTGGGCTTGCTTGATGGTTTCCGACTTGTATCTGGTGGGGACATTGGAGAGTTTGGGGAGCCTTACGGCGGAGGCGGTTTTCGTGGCGGTGGAGAAGTGGTGGGAAAGGCGGAGGGTGTAGATGCATTTGGGGAGGGACATGGTCAAATGGGGTTTTCCAGAAAAATACGACCGAGTGACTTGAGTCTAAAAACGCCAAACGGCAAAACTGGTCATTTCCATTTCACAAACGGATGGCAACGCTTCGATTTGGGGACGCAAATCTATATTTATCCGCATAACCACGAAAGTTAATCGTATTTGTAATCGGAAATTATCAATAATCATACCCACTGAATAACGAATTCCTCATTAATTTACAGTTATATTTATCTTCGTCATTATAATGTAATAGATACATTGATAATGTTGGTTAATCTTTGTTCTCTCCCATAAACACCATTGAACTCTTATTGGTTTTTTATTTTTAACTTTTAAACTTTCTCACAAAAGTTTAATTAAAAACTTAAAATAAGAGTTCTATAACTAGCGACTTTTAGCTCTAATATATATATATATATATATATATATATATGACACACCCTGACCTGGAAATGTCGAAGCATGCTGGCCATCACCATGAGGTGACTTAACCATAAGGGTAAGTGATGCAAAAAGTGAATAAAATTAAAACTAATTAGAACTAAACAGTGAAAGAGTTCGCAATCGTGAGTTGAACCCACTACAATTATTCAGAGCATAATAGACAGTGAGACTACAGAAGAGTAGTCAAAACAACCAAAGTACACTCATTACATAATAGTGATTAGTTCGTATGTTTAAACAGAAGGAAATGTCAAAACTGTCGAGATTCCTCAAGTGCCACAAAGAGTACTGCTATCTAGGTCCTCGAGAGGCGAAAAACAAAGTTGAGTGGGTCAGCAAAACAATTGACACACCCCGATCCCAGAATCAAGGCGTGCTGGCCGTCACGTGAGCGTGACGTAACCAAAAGTGCGATGCGGAAGCAAAAGATAAGAGAAATACGAAGGAATAAAAACCAACTACTAGCAATAATATCCAACTAGCATGCTAGAGTAAGTTTAAGCGTGAAACACATATATTCAGAGCATAAGTACTAGGTGCAGTCAAGTAGGAACATTACTAAATTACAACAACCGAAGGTGAGTCCTGCATTTATGTAGTCTATCAGAATGTCGTGGGAATCCTCGTGAGCCACCACACCGCTAACTAGAACCTGGAGGGGCGCAAAACAAAATTGAGTGGATCAGTAAAACAAAGCTTTTTGAAAACACTTCATTTAATAACATTTCTAACCCCTCACTGTAAAACCTGTATATTTTCCCAGAAAATAATATAATATGCATATAATTCTTCAAATATCTCAAATCACCAATCTTTAACAAAAACCAGAAAGTATGCCATGCTATAACCGTCAATAACAGAATAAGGATGCAACATTATAACAGGTGAAATAAGGAATCAACCAGAGACCCTGCAGTTGGTCCTGCACGGTTAATTTTATAGCTCAATATCCAATCTAACCGGAGTCACCAACGATGACCTGTACGGCACTACTCTGCACATAAATCGGAACTACCTGAAGTAGTATGTACGACAAGAATGGTGTAACAATACTCTATAGTGTTTCTCTCATCAACAGCTGTATAATAATCTAAAGTCACCTACAAGTCGGAACCACCTCTCATGGTCTGTATGACATGTCGGAACCCTTTAATGGTCTGTACGACATGCACCTACTTGGATCCAAGGTGAGCGTGTGGTGCGGGGTGAGTAATATAAGCAGTAACACCTAGGGTGCAGGTTTGAGCTTTCAATACAATTCACATCACAATAAATCACATGATTAACATAAAACTCACATGATACTCACCTGTGCGTCCACAACACCATTTAACATATATATGCAACAATTATCAATTCATATAATGTATGCATGGCATTTTAAAACATACTTTCATTTAAATTCAATTTCTGGGAAAAATCAATAGTACATAGGTAAATACAGAAAATACTGCCTACTCACTGGTATGTCGAAGGGTCGTAACCCTTATGACGTCCTTGAATGCGCTCGTTCTTGGGATAGGTATCACCTATATGCGAAACAACTATAAAAACGTTATTTAAAGCACATAACCAACAATACGTAATAACTTCTCATACGATGCTCAAATTGGGTATATGAATATACCACAGTGGCCTACTCGACGTCACGGACATCGAGGTATTTTTAGAAAAAAAATTCAATGCTGCACACGTCGGGATAGGCATGGGTCTACGCGCCCCCCACGCGCATCATTTCCTTCCTCCAGACGCCGGAAAAACTCGTGGCGCCGGAAACTGGGCAAACCTGTAATCGTCCTTTTCTCGCTCGATTCTCAACCATTTTCCATGAAATTTTCACCAAAACTTCACAAATTACAAGAGGAAGAAGGCTATACCTTTAAAAACTTCCAAATCCTTCGAAATCACGTCGGGAAATTTCACCAAAACCGGCCACCTTCGAACCTTGTAATCCCGACGTCCAAAACCTTCAAACGAACGTCCCCGAGCTTCGTGAGAACCTCCTAAAGCTCACTGTGAGCTTGGATTGTCCTAAAAACCAACAATTACAAAGTTCATGAATAGTACTCAAATCGGACCTCGAGTTTTCAACGTGAAATCGAAAGGTTTCTTACCTGAAATGGGTATGGGTGAGTTCGTAGGGTCCTCACGAGCACAATGGTTCCTTCAAAACCTTCGATCCGTGCTTGGAGGCTCGATGGTGAGTGTGTCTGTATGGTTCGAAATGAGAGAGATACTGAAAGGGAAGAGAGAGACACGGGATAGGAGAGAGAGAGTGATAGGGAGTTGTGTGGTCCAAAAAGCCACCAACCAAAACTAAGAAGGATCTTAGTTCTAATTGGTTCCAAAGATCCCGAAATTAAACCAAACGTAAGTCACACCCCAAATATCGTCCGAGGGTAATTCTGTCATTTCACATTTCCCGATGAAAAAATCTCTAGACGGGCTGTGACAATCTACCCTCCTTATAGAATTTCGTCCTCGAAATTCATACAACCACTCACTCCACTTAATACTCATAAAACAACCTTGGATACATCTCTTTCATTCGATCTTCCGTCTCCCAAGTAGCTTATTCCACTGAGTGGTTCCTCCATAATATTTTTACCAAGCTCACTGTCTTATTCCTTAAAACCTTGTCTTTCCAATCCAAGATAGTCACTGGTTCCTCATCATACGTCAAATCCGGATTAATCTCCAGAGGTTAAGGAGGAATCACATGTGAAGGATCTAAAACATAATGTCGAAGTATCGAGACATGAAATACATTATGTACCTTAGATAACTCCGGAGGCAACTCCAATCTGTAAGCAACTTCACCAATCCTTTCAGTGATCTCATAAGGTCCTATGTACCTAGGACTTAGCTTGCCTTTCTTTCCAAACCGTACTACACCTTTCCAAGGTGACAATTTCAAGAATACCAAATTACCCACATCATATACTCGATCAGTAGCATGTCTATCTGCTAAACTCTTTTGTCGATCCTGGGCCCGCCTTCAGGTTAGACTTAATCACCTGAACATTTTCAGTAGTCTCATCCACAATCTCTGGGCCCTCTAGCACTCTTTCGCCAACCTCTGACCAACACAATGGTGTACGACAAGCTCTACCATAAAGTGCCTCAAATGGTGACATATCAATGCTCGAATGAAAACTATTATTGTAGGCAAATTCCATCAGGTCTAGGCGCTCATGCCAAGAATCACCAAACTGTAACACTAAAGATCTCAACATATCCTCTAACGTCTGAATAGTCCTCTCTGATTGTCCATCTGTTTGAGGATGATAAGTAGTGCTGTAAAGCAATTTCGTACCAAGAGCTTCCTGAAAAACTATCCAAAACTTAGAAGTAAATCTTGGATCTCGATCAGAAATAATATTCACTGGAACTCCATGATACTTCACAATCTTCGTGATGAACAACTTAGCCAATTTATTCAGGGGATACTTTTCCCTCATTGAAATGAAGTGTGTTGATTTGGTAAGTCGATCTATAATCACCCAAACGCCATCAAATCCATTTTGTGTACATGGAAGCTTATACACAAAATCCATAGTTATATTTTCCCATTTCCATTGAGGAATTGGAAGTGGTTACATCCGCCCAAAAGGTTTCTTTCTTTCAGCTTTGACTTGCTGACAAACAATACACCTACTTACATAATTTGCAATTTCCCTTTTCATACCCGGCCAACAATAAAATGGTCGAATGGTATGGTACATCTTAGTTCCTCCTGGATGCATCGCATAAGCCGAACAATGTGCTTCATCCAAAATTTTCTTCTTTAATTCCTCCTTATTCGGCACATACATTATGTTCTCTTGCATAAGCATGCCATCTGATTCTCGAATCCTGAGGTCTTTCTTTTTCCCTTCATTTCTCAATTGGGTCATCTCTTGGATCTCTTCATCAACCATCTGAGCTTTAAGTACACGATCGACCAAAAATGGCCTGACTTGGAAACTAGCAAGAAAAGCTTTTCTTCGTTCTTCGATCTCCAACTTTACTCCAATAGCTCTCAAATCTGTAAGAAGAGGAACACGGCAAGCATACAAAGCATTGAGTTGACCTTAAGGTTACCTACTTAGTGCATCAGCTACCACATTTGCACGACCCGGATGATACTCAATAGTGCAGTCATAATCACTTAGTAATTCCATCCACCTTTGCTGACAAAGATTAAGATCACGTTGAGTAAAAAGATACTGAAGACTCTTATGATCTGTGAAGATTTTACATTTCTCACCATAGAGATAATGTCTCCAAATCTTCAAAGCAAAGACAATGGCTGCCAACTCAAGATCGTGAGTAGGATAATTCCTTTCATGAATCTTCAACTGTCGAGAAGTATAGGCGATCACTCTATTATGCTACATCAAAACACATCCCAAACCATTCAAAGAAGCATCACTGTAAATCTCAAAGTTACCACTATCATCAGGAAGTACCAATACTGGAGCATGAGTGAGGCAATATTTCAGATGCTGGAAACTTTGCTCACAATTCTCGTCCCACTCGAACTTAACATCCTTTCTGGTTAACTTCGTTAGTGGTAAATCAATCATAGAAAAATCTTGAACAAACCGTCAATAATAACCTGCTAGACCAAGAAAACTCCGCACCTCAGTGACGGTTCATGGCTGTTCCCAATTCTCCACTGCTGCAATCTTTTAAGGATCTACTTGAATTCCTTGTGCCGATACTACATGTCCCAAAAACGCCACTTGATTCAACCAAAACTGGCATTTGCTAAACTTGGCATACAAATTATGCTCCCTCAATTTCTTTAATACCAAGTTAAGATGTCGAATATGATCTGCTTTCGACTTAGAGTATACTAGAATATCATCAATAAAAACAATGACAAACCTATCAAGATATTGCTAGAATACTTAATTCATTAGCCTCATGAAAGCTGCTGGTGCATTAGTCAATCCAAATGGCATCACCAAAAACTCATAATGTCCATAACGGGTCCTGAAATCCGTTTTAGGTACATCTTCATCTTTAATCTTCAACTGATAATAGCCAGATCTCAAATCAATCTTAGAGAACACACATGCACCCTTGAGTTGATCAAACAAATCATCAATACGAGGCAATGGATAACGGTTTTTAATCGTTACCCGATTCAATTACCTATAATCAATACATAATCTCAAAGTTCCATCTTTCTTCCTTACAAACAACACTAGAACTCCCCAAGGTGAAGTACTAGGTTGAATGAAACCTTTATCAGTTAATTCCTGTAACTGAATTTTCAACTTTCTCAATTTAGCTGGAGCCATTCTATATGGAGTCAAAGATATAGGATCCGTACCTGGAAGCAAATCAATAGAAAACTCCACATCTCTGTTTGGCGGCAATCCAGGCAAATCATCTGGGAATACATCAGGATAGTGCCTGACTACTCCAACTTCCTCCACACTGCTAGGAACAACATCATTTAACACCACATGTGTTAAGTATCATTGACAACCTTTCGATAACAACTTCTTTGCTCTCATGGCAGAAATAACACCATGTCTCACCCCACTTCTTTCACTCACAAAAGTAACCTCTCATAGTCCAGGACGATGAAAAGTAACTGATTTCCCGTAACAATCTATATGGGCACCATTATAATGCAAACAATCTGCCCCTAAAATCACATCAAAATCCACAATATCTAATGGGATAAGATTAGCTGGCATAACCACACCATCTACCATCATTGGACACCCTGGATAAACATTATCAACATAACATTTGTCCCCTCTAGGCATAGCAAACTCTAAATCAAATCCTAGAGGTGTAGGGTGAGGTCGTGTCATTTGAGCAAATGTATGAGAGATCACAGAATGGGTAGCACCACAATTAATCAAAACTCTAGCAAAGTGACCAAGAATATTTAACGTACCAATAATCAAGTCCGGATGATTCTGAGCATCTTGCAGTGAGATATGATTAACACGTCCATAGGCTTGCTGTCATCCTCCACGACCTCTATTACCTTGATTACCTCGTCCCTGAGAAGTACGTCTTTGTCCTGTCTGGCTAGACTGCCTAGACGGTCCTGCACTACTAGCAGCAACCTCTCTTTGTCGGGGCTGACCTCCCTGATACCACTGAGATCCACTAGCTGGCATGGAAGGATATGAAGTATAACCTCCAGGATTTTGGGAATACCCAGCCTGAAAATAAGGATCTTGAGAATACTGATACCGTCTGGAAGCATAGGGAGTAACATCACCCTGATAGTGGTAAGCACTACCACGACTCGTCTGACCATAACTGCCTGATCCAAAGTTCTACTGAATCGGCGCTGGAGGTGGCATAGCAGACTGCTGAGACCTATGCTGACTCTGGGGACACTGAACAGCTCTATGTCCCATCTGTCCACAAGTGTAGCAACCACCACCACTTCTCCTACACTCTCCATGATGTCTGAAATTACAACGGCGGCATAACGGAGTACCAGAACCACCAGCACCACCAAAGTCTCTCTGCCTTTGAAACCTGGGTCCACCAGTAAACCTTCCACCTCTCCTCGGCCCTGTGACACTAAATCCTCCGCTGGAAGAACTCGAGCTCGCTCCATTTTTTTTGAAATTATGTGTCTTACGGGATCCCTGAGTGGAGATACCTTTACCCCTATCATCTTTCTTCTGATTATCATTCTTATCTTCATCATCCTCACTATTACTAGGAAGGTTGTCGGAATCCTCCATCCGAACCAAAATCTCAGAAAACTTATGATAAGTGGTGCAAGGAATCGCACTAGCAAATTTCCGCCATTTCCTCTTAGTTCCCAACTTAAAACGGCGAAGCATCTCTACCTGATTACCAGCTGTATCAAGATCATAGCGAGATAAGTCTGTAAACTTCTTGTAATACTCATGCGCCGACATATTCTTTTGCTTCAATTGAGTGAACTCCTGCTTCTTATGATCAATGTACTCCGGAGGAACAAATATTTTCTTAAAATTCTCTTTGAATACTTACCAATTAGCTACCTCTTCAGGTGACATAAACTGAGTTTGATTTACCCACTAAGCTGCTGGCTCTCGTCCTAAAAACCAAGTAGTGGTCTCAACCCATCTACTAGTAGGAAGATTCCCTTGACTCTGCATCACCTGAAAAGTCTTCTCAATATGGTCTAACCACTTTTCTGCCCCTTCATGACCCTCATTACCCATGAAGCGGTCTAATTTCAGATTATACATAGTCTCCAGGGTGTTTTCTGAGGAGGAGGAGGACGGATTGTATTCTGAAAGGCATGGGCCATCGCTTCCCCTAATTGAGTTATATCAGGGAAATTAGGCTCAGAAGTACGACGTGATTCCCTACGACGGGGCATAATTCTGACAGAAGACATCAAAAGATCATTAGAGCAATAATAATTATACAGGACTGCAAACCTAGGCTCTGATACCAAACTGACACACCCCGATCCTAGAATCAAGGCCTGTTGCGGAAGCAAAAGATAAGAGAAATACGAAGGAATAAAAACCAACTACTAGCAATAATATCCAACTAGCATGCTAGAGTAAGTTTAAGTGTGAAACACACATATTCAGAGCATAAGTACTACCTAGGTGCAGTCAAGTAGGAACATTACTAAATTATAACACCTGAAGGTGAGTCCTACATTTATGTAGTCTGTCAGAATGCCGTGGGAATCCGCGTGAGCCACCACACTGCTAACTAGAACCTGGAGGGGCGCAAAACAAAATTGAGTGGATCAGTAAAACAAAGCTTTTTTAAAACACTTCATTTAATAACATTTCTAACCCCTCGCTGTAAAACATGTATACTTTCCCAGAAAATAACATAATATGCATATAATTCTTCAAATATCTCAAATCACCAATCTTTAACAAAAACTAGAAAGTATGCCATGCTATAACCGTCAATAACAGAATAAGGACGCAACATTATAACAGGTGAAATAAGGAATCAACTGGAGACCCTGCAGTTGGTCCTGTACGATGAATTCTATAGCTCAATATCCAATCCAACCGGAGTCACCAACAGTGACCTGTACGACACTACTCTGCACATAAATCGGAACTACCTGAAGTAGTCTGTACGACAAGAATGGTGTAACAATACGCTCCAGTGCTTCTCTCATCAACATCTGTATAATAATCTAAAGTCACCTACAAGTCGGAACCACCTCTCATGGTCTGTACGACATGTCAGAACCCTCTAATGGTCTGTACGACATGCACCTACTTGGATCCAAGGTGAGCGTGTGGTGCGGGGTGAGTAATATAAGCAGTAACACCGAGGGTGCAGGTTTGAGCTTTCAATACAATTCACATCACAATAAATCACATGATTAACATAAAACTCACCTGATACTCACATGTGCGTCCACAACACCATTTAACATATATATGCAACAATTATCAATTCATATAATGTATGCATGGCATTTTAAAACATACTTTCATTTAAATTCAATTTCTGGGAAAAATCAATAGTATATAGGTAAATACAGAAAATACTGCCCACTCACTGGTATGTCGAAGGGTCGTAACCCCCGTGACGTCCTTGAATGCGCTCTTTCTTGGGATAGGTATCACCTATATGCGAAACAACTATAAAAACGTTATTTAAAGCACATAAACGACAATACGTAATAACTTCTCATACGATGCTCAAATTGGGTATATGAATATACCATAGTGACCTACTCGACGTCACAGACGTCGAGGTATTTTTAGAAAAAAAATTCGATGCTACACGCGCCCCCACGCGCCGGGATAGGCACAGGTTTACGCGCCTCCCACGCGCGTCATCTTCTTCCTCCAGACGCCGGAAATACTCGCCGGCACCGGAAACTGGGCAGACCTGTAATTATCATTTTCTCGCTCGATTCTCAACCATTTTCCATGAAATTTTCACCAAAACTTCACAAATTACGAGAGGAAGAAGGCTATACCTTTAAAAACTTCCAAATCCTTCGAAATCATGTCAGGAAATTTCACCAAAACCAGCCACTTTCGAACCTTGTAATCCCAATGTCCAAAACCTTCAAACGAACGTCCCCGAGCTTCGTGAGAACCTCCTAAAGCTCACTGTGAGCTTGGATTGTTCTAAAAACCAACCATTACAAAGTTCATGAATAGTACTAAAATCGGATCTCGAGTTTTCAACGTGAAATTGAAAGGTTTCTTACCTGAAATAGGTATGGGTGAGTTCGTAGGGTCCTCACGAGCACAATGGTGCCTTCAAAACCTTCGATCCGTGCTTGGAGGCTCGATGGTGAGTGTGTCCGTATGGTTCGAAATAAGAGAGATACTAAGAGGGAAGATAGAGACACGGGATATGAGAGAGAGAGTGATAGGGAGTTGTGTGGTCAAAAAAGCCACCAACCAAAACTAAGAAGGATCATAGTTCTAATTGGTTCCAAAGATCCCGAAATTAAACCAAACGTAAGTCACACCCCAAATAACGTCCAAGGGTAATTCTGTCATTTCACATTTCCCGATGAAAATCTCGAGATGGGCTATGACAACAATGCTTATAAGAAAACCTTTAACTTTGAAAATACTAACCCCTCACCGTAAAACAAGTATAGTTTCCTTAAAACATACTACTCATGTATATAAACAGTAATTCGATAATATTATGGCAGTAATATAACCAGGAATATTCCAAGTAATGATGTATCAAATGCCACAGTAATAATCATGTGATAATCAAGTATTAACTAAGTGCTCATCCATCTAAGCTGACATACAAGTTCGAATAGATAGTTTCTGACACGAACAGAACTGAGTGTAATCAATATGCTCTAGTACTATGATCACGTGAAGACTAGTGTAGAAGCACATCACATACAAGTTGAATTACCTAATGCAATCTACCCCACAGGACTGGCACCTAACTTGGATCCAAGGCGAGCGAATGGTGCGGATGTGAACATACACGTGAACGACTGGCCCTGGCCCTGGCCCTGGGGCGAGTATTAACACTGGGGTGCAGCAAGATGAGTATGTATATAAGTATGTATGAATGTCATGACAGTAATATCTTAACCATATAGCAGCATTTATCACAATATATATCACAACAACGATACTTGGCAATATAAGCATAAAAGTGAAGTAATTACACATTTATGGAAACTATAAATATGTATAGGTATAAAACAATTGCCCATTCACAAGTATGTTGTTGGGTCGTAGCCTCCGAGCCTAGCTTGGCCTCGTAAATCCTCGGGATAAGTTTCCCCTATATGTGAAATAACTAAAATAACATTAATTAAAGAACATAACGGAAACATAAATAAAACCCCCATAGTTTGCTCAAACCTAAGGTTTAAATATATGAAATCGATCTACTCGACGACACGAACACACACGTGTCGACCACACGCCAGTTGGAGGCCGGTCAAGCCATCATGCGCCACCCAAAATGGCTACACAAAATGGTCATGCTCGTCCACGCGCCCGCGAGTACAAGCGTACTCGCCTTCCTCGCCATTTTATGCAATTTTTGTAGATTTTTGGCCAACTTCCAGAGCTCCTAATGAGCTCGATTCTCAACCAAATTCACTTCTACAAAAGTCAAAGTAAAGCTAGGAATGTGATGTACCGATCCCAATTCACAGAAAGTTCGAATACGGTCCGTGTTGTTCAGAAATTTGGCCTGAAAGTGGCCAAATGACCATGGTTGCAAACTTTCCAGAAACTGAATTTTTTTTCCCAACTTCTAGAGTTGATTTCTAACTCGTTACTTAACCAAACTCAGTGATTCAAAAGCCATTTTGAAGTTAGGAATGTAGAGAACAAGTTTGTACCTAGTAGGAGCCCAGATGTGGTCGAGGTTGACCGGAAAATGGGTTGAAAGTGACCAAATAGTCACGGTCCTTGACTGAAAAACGTGCAGGTTCTTATTTTTCTTGAGTTTTCTGGGTAAAACCATACGCTCAAAACACAAACAAGAGATCAATATCAACCCATAGAAGTGAAATAAAGATTCTAAGGGTTTCTCGAGGCTTACCTAAGCCATGAATGGCCTGAAAATCGTTATGTCGAACTCGCCGAGTCGACCTTCCGAGTTGGTGAGTTAAAACTCGTCTACACCAGATTTCAAAGACCTGGTTGTGATTATGGGAATGAGATGAACACAATGGTGTAGTTAGTTTGTCACGTTTGTGAGTTTTGGTGTATTTTTGTGAAGGTTGCTGAAAGGAAGAGGGAGCTCAGCGAGGGAGAAAGAGAAGAGAGAGAGAGAGTGATGTGAGGTTGCTTTTCTGATTGGGGACAAAAATGAGGGAGAGATGGGATAGGTGAGGGAGTAAATAGTGGAGAAGGGTGCACGGGATGAACTAGGTAGAAGCTAGAGATAGGCTTCAGACTTTTGTATAGAAAAGAATATCGAAAATCTATCCGGAATAGTATTTTCGTACTAATAATATTTACGTACACCTGCAACAATGGGTACAATTAAATGCGATAGCGAGAAATAACAAGCAAAGAGATAAGAATAAGTCCACGTCACTTGCCAATAAGGGCATAATCGTCAAATTACATATTCGGGGAGAAATTACATATGAAAATTAGGGATGAGTCGTCACACACACACACACACACACACACACACACACACACATATATATATATATAATACAATACTATATTTATTATAGAGTGAATTGTCAATTTAGTCATTGAATTTATTACTTGAATGAAAACTATTTTATTCATAAAAATCAATCATTTGAATTATAAAAATATGCCAATTATGTTCCTAATATTAAAATTCGAAGTTACTATATTCAACTTTCTGTCAATTTAAGTCATATTACCAAGATGTAATACGCATTAGAGTGTAGATTGTTAATTTTTCATAAAGAATTAATGTATGAAGTTAACTTTGAAGGGTAAATTAGATGTTAGATTTACAACCTAATGAAATGTTAAGGGCTTATAAGCGAGAAAATGACAATATTGCATTCTATAATATGTCAAGTGACTTAATTTGACACACATCGACCGATATCAGGGCATGCTGGCTATCACGTGAGAGTGACGTAGCCAAGTGCACAGTGCAAAAACAATAGAGATAAGAATATACGAATAATTAAAAACCAAATTACTAGAGTGCACTACTAAACGAAAGTGATAGGAGTTAGTTACAACAGTGAACACTCCTAATCAGAGCATAAAGTCTAGGTGCAGTCCAGTAGGACAAGTACTAGTTACACAGTATCAGGAATGTCCTACTATTATTCAAATAGGTCAGAATTGCCGACGATCTCGAGCCACCAACAGCAAGCTTACTTAAAACTTGGAGGGGCGCAAAACAGAAAATGTGAGTGGGCAAAAACAAATGTTTTACAAAATCATTTCATTTATCAATATACTAACCCCTCGCTGTAAAACATGTATAATTTTTCCCAGAATCAGAATATAAGCATATAAATAATTAGATATGAAATATATCAACTCAATTCATGCTTCACATAATCATATTCATATGTATGCCATGCCAAAATATAACAAAGTAAACAATCCAGGTAAGAATGATTTCGTAGAAATATGATATGTTAGCCGGAACCCCTGAGGTGGTCTGTATGGTTGAATTCATGGCTCAAAAGTCACTTTAGCCGGAGTCACTACAATGACCTATACGGCAATATACTGCACATAAGTCGGAACCACTAAGAAGGGTCTGTACGACAAGATTGGTTGTAATATAATTATGTTCAATTTTACTCTCTCATAATAGCCGAGTGATAAATCGCTAGTCACCTACAAGTCGGAACCATAAATAAGGTCTGTACGACAAGACTGTGCACTTAAGTTGGATCTAATATGAGTATATGATGTGGGAGGTGACGTACATAAATAGGCATGTACTTCTCATCTCTAGCTAAATCACAATCACCCTATGTGCAATTTTATGAGCTTAACATTATTTAATCACATATCACATCATCGATGATTCGCATAACCAAACGTAAGTTACCTGAACTTACATGTGCCTCTACATATATATATATATATATATATGCAACTATGAATGCATATTCAAAATATAAAAGCATTTGGCATTTTATTTCAAAGCATACTTTCTTTAAAATGCATTTTTGGGAAATATATCAAGTATATAAATATGTACTGAAAACAAAAGCTCACTCACTGATATATCGAAGGGTCGTAGCCCCTGAGTCGCCCATGGATACCCTCGTCCTTGGGATAAGCCTCACCTATATGCGAATTAACTATAAAAATGTTATTTTTAAAGCACATAGGCAATACTAGCTAATAACTTCTCATACATTGCTCAAAATAGGTATATGAATATACCATAGTGATCTACACAACTTCAGGATCATCCCTATATTTTTAGAAATATTTTTGGACCTCCCACGCGCCGGTAAGGGCACGGCAAAATGCGCCCCCACACTTGGCCCAAACCTGACGAATTCCCTAACCACCGTTAGGGAATATTCTGTTAAACCTAACAGATTCCGTTACATTTGACTGACGGCGTCAGCATATTCCGTCCAAATTGATGGAATATGCCGTCATCTTCTCCAGCGAATCGCCGGTCGCCGGAAAACTGGGTAAAACTTTAAACCCACTATTCTCACTCGTTTCTTAACCATTTTTCATAAAATTGGTACCAAAATGAAGCTAGCGACATCTACAATCACGTTATAACATTTTTAAGGCCTAAAAACTGCTACATTTTCTTAGGGAAAGCTCGATAGATCGACTTACCTAGAGTAGCCTCAATCTCTGCCCTTTGACGTCCAATTCCTTCCAAAGAAGTACCCCGAGACTCGTGAGAACCTCCTTAAGCCTCCTATGACCTTAGAATGCCCAGAAACACAAGGTTTTACGTGTGCATGAACAGTCTACAAAATCAGGGTTGGGTTTTCTCAGGTTTTTCTCGGTTTCAAGTCTTAAGAATGGTATAGATGTACTCAGGGACTTGCAAGGGACAAGAATCTCCCCTTTAGAACGTCGATCCGTGCATGATTGTGAGCTTTGTTGCTTGTCCGTACGTGAGGGAAAGAGAGAGTCCGAGAGATGAGAGAGGGAGGGCACGGGAATGAGATAGAGAAAAAGGTATGGATGTGTGTGGTCCAAACTTGCACACCAATCACAATTCTTTAATCTTTTAGTTCTAATTGGGTCCAATTAGTTAGGAATAGAACCGATTGACCTAATTTCTTAATCCAAAACACAACACACATCCAACACTCAAGGGTAAATCCGTCTTTTCACAACCACGATAATTAATCCTCAGGACGGGCTGTGACATAATTTGTCAAAAAATTAGATAAAATAAATTTGAATATAATAGTAGAGATAAAATTAGCAACTTTTAATGAATTTATGGATTTATTTAACCGAAAAAATAATTCAGGGACCTAATTTTCACCGAGGTGATAGTTAGCTAAATCGACATTTCATCCTTTATTGTATATAATTTATACTATATAATATAATGTATTATTTGGAACAAATTCGGGAATAGATACGGATCGAACACACTTATAACCATATCTAAAATATAACTGAATTTTCATTCCCAATCTGCGGAGTTGCTCGAGTGGATTTGGCGTTGGCCGGCGGCTTGGTTCGGGTTTGATCGAGATAATGTTCAAGGCGGTGGATGCTGGGGTCGAGAATCGTCTTTTGCTCTGTATCTAGTGTTGGGCTCTTTTGTTGAGCTTTGTTGGGCTTGTTGGGAGGTCCATTTGTGTTTCTGGTTCTTTTTGTATGTGGGCCTCTTGTTTTAATCTGTGTTTGTGATATAAGTTATAACTGTCTCCTTTCTTCGGAAAGGATTTCCAAAAAAAAAAAAAAAAACAAATCCGTTCCATTTGGGTTTTATGGTTTAGGGGTTTGAATTGTCATTCCAATTCACTACAAACAAGAAAAACCCTTCCCTTTCACGACAAGTTTTATTTCGGCCGAACAAAAGCCAAATCCAAACAGAAAGGAATCAGAAACGAAATGGCGCAACCAGGCCAGATGCCCGTACTCCCCGAAGTACCCATACCCGGATCCGAACCCGCCCATCGGACCTCCCTGAAGCGCCTCCGAGAGGACGAGTTTTCAGTGGTGTTATCCGGACAGGAGCCCCAGGAACCCGGCCCGAAGCGCCGGGCCAAGGCCCAGGACGTCCTCTTCAGAATCGTCGTCCCCTCTCGGCAGATCGGAAAAGTAATAGGGAAGGAGGGGTGCCGAATCCAGAAGATTCGCGAAGAGACCAAGGCCAATATCAAAATCGCCGACGCCATTGCTGTGTGTAGCACTCTCTCGGTTTTGTTTCGTTAGGGTTTTGTCGGTTGGGTTTTTTGATCGATTTTGTTGCTTTTTTCGCAGAGACACGAGGAACGTGTGATTATAATAAGCTCAAAGGATAGTGATGATTCAAGTAGTGATGCTGAGAAAGCGCTGCAGCAGATAGCTGGGTTGATTCTGAAGGTGATCAATTGATGTTACTTTGTGTTTTCTGGGTTGACATGGTGAAGTTTGAATTGTCAAGTCGTTGGGTTCGAATGCTTTTTCGTGATAGTGAATTTGTAACGAAAAATGAATAATTATGTCAATTTACAGGCACGGAAGTATATACTTTAATTTGATAGTGCAGTTGGTGTTAATTCGGAGTAATAAGAAATGGTTAAGAATGGCATTTTGCGCTAAAAATGGTATTTTTCTACCTAGACAAACTCAAACGAACGGCCTGTTAAAATACGAAAGAAGTTTTTTCACCTTAACGGGTCTTTGAACTTTGAATTCTATAAAAATGGCCTCGCTATTTAAATGTTTCGAAGCATCTTAGTTTTCTAGGCAGCTGTTTTCATATGTAATGAACTAATCACACAACTACCAAGTGCTAGAAGGCGTTGCGTTTATATTGTATATTCAGAGTCCTTTTGTGTCTCATCTTGTTGAAGGGGTTATCATGTGTTTTCGGGTCTATGAATACAAAATGAATGATTTCTTAATGTATATTATTAACAGGAAGATGATAGTGGTACTGAGGCAGCAAAAGTTGGTGCAGGACATGTGGCTGCTAATACAATAAGACTTTTGATTGCTGGGTCGCAAGCAGGTTCTTTGATTGGGATGTCTGGCCAGAATATTGAGAAATTGAGAAATTATTCTGGTGCCACAATCACAATCCTTGCTCCAAATCAGTTGCCTTTGTGTGCGTCTGCACATGAATCCGATCGAGTTGTACAGGTGAGTCATTTTGAATTTAAAAGGGTGAAGGCTTTAGGTACTCATTCTTATATCAGACTGTTGGTTGATCTTGATAGGGAGAATGTAAAACATTAAGGAACATGTTCTTGGTTTTTGCTCTAGGTAAACTGATAATTGGCATTATTGTAAATTTTAGGTATCAGGTGATTTCCCTGCTGTTCTGAAGGCTCTGCAGGAGATTGGTGATCAACTAAGGTTTTGCATTGAGTTTTCTGATTTCATGGTCTTCCAAACTGTTCTTAGTCATACTTCTATTCTGAACTGAGTTTGCATAACCGTATAGTAAACCAATGTTTTTTTTAGAGAAAACCCACCCCGACAAGTGATTTCTATTAGCCCAGCCTATAACTACACAACAAGACGACCACCTCAAGTTCAACCATACATGGACCCAGCTTCAGGTTATTCCAAACTTTCTATATAAAAGTAACTAAACATTGCAAATGCCACATTATGCCGTTCTATCAAGTTTTAATTTTTTTTTCTCATAATCACATCATCCTTAGGACAACCAATCTTGCAGCTGAATATATAACTTTCGAGATGGTGATATCGGAAACACTAGTTGGTGGGTTGATTGGTAGAAACGGTTCCAACATTTCAAGGATCAGAAATGAGTCTGGAGCAATGATCAAGGTTGGTTGTGTTTTATTTGTTAAGCATATTTAATCTAATCTGCTGGCTTAAAAAGTTCCCCATTTGCATCTTGCCACTACTGTATGAATTATTCTCATTTCTAGTTCTCAATCCCATCTTCACCTGTGAAATTGCTTTTTATTTGTAGGTTTATGGTGGAAAAGGTGAGCAAAAGCATAGGCAAGTTCAGTTTTGTGGTAGTGCTCAACAGGTATATCCATCTTTTACTTTTGTAATTTTAACTTTCTTGCTAATTTGTTGTAGATACCATCTAGGCGTTGGGGAAAAATGTTCTGTTAAAGCCACTTAAGCACATAATTGGCGATGAAGTCGTATATTTTTTTATTTGTGTGATAAACTCTGGAATGAAGAAAACATAAATTTTGAATACATTTTATAGAAATGTTCTCTAGAAAATTAGAAATATAGACGTTTCAGTGAATAGGTTCCACCTCCAATTATTTTATAGATTGTTGCAAGAGTGCTTGCACTGCAGTTGGTGGTGTTGGGTTGACTGGCAGATGTGTAAAGTGTATACCTGGAAACTATTGAAAATCTATAAGTTATCTTTTTCCTTTTATATTTGAAAGGAGAGAGAGTTTAGAGAGACTCCGCCTTTTCTATAGACTCTCTCCCCCACCGCTTGCTATGTTGCAGACACGGATACAATGACACGCAACAAGGCGACACTGAAACTCTAAAAAAATGAGGACACTGATACGGCTAGGACATGACACATCGATTAGAATATAATAGAATTTATAATAAACTTTACATATATTAAAAACAACCCTTTGAGTTCATAATATAGCAGAATACTCGTGTTCATCAAATTCATTCATGGTACATAACAATTAAAATACAAACATAATAATTAGAACAACACAAATATAATAATTCAAACAACACAAGATTCCCGTATCAATTATCTTCAGGTCTCTTTCTATTTCCTCTTAGACTTCATTGTCGTCATTAGTAAAGTCACGGCCTCTAATTGGAGAGAGAGAGGACTGAAGGGAGGTCGGAAAACATTTAGGTTTTAGAAGTCTCAATATTTACAAACTGGCCCAAAATGTCTCTGACATTTACAAAAAAGCCCCTACCATGTCTTGACCATGTCCAAACCGTTGACCGTGTTGGCGTGTGCAACATAGACCTCTTTGTTTGCTTGGATTGTGGTCTTCCCAGTCAACCTTTGGGACAGCCCTTCTCTCATTTTTTTTGGCGGCTTCGTCACCCTCTGTGGTGGCTTCTCCGCCCGTGTGGTGCCTGCTCCCCTGACCCTTGTCCCACTTTTGTCTTTCCCACTCCTCTCCCTCCTCAATCAAAATCCTCCACTCCCTCAACCAGAGCTTTGCTGCCTTTTGCTCCTCTCGTCCATCCCTCACTCGCTGGGGCTTGTGCTCACCAATACTTGCCATCCTGCCACCAGAACTGGAATTGCACTCATGACTTGCCCCAAATCACTTGCTCAATCACTCTCCCGTATGCCAAAGCTTCCCCTTGCTTCAGATCTCTCCACCAAGTGCCCTCTCATCGTCAGCTCTCTCAGCCTTACCTTGGTGGGCTGCAAATTCATGGCTTGACGGATTTTGGATCCCAGAATCATATTGTATCCACTTAGTTGACTGATTATTTGCGTGAAAATGCCCCCATTTTCGCATGACCACTCTTTTCCTTGCCCTGTTTCTATGTTGGCGGTAATTTTTGCAGCGGCGGCGGTGGTTATGCGGGTGTAGGGTTTGATGTTAAGGTTTTCATGTATTTTGGGCTTCAGAGACTAGGTTTTGGGGTGATGTAACTTTCCTCTTTGCTATTTGTATTTGGGCCCTTTGGAGTTAAATGAAATGCATTATCCTTACGAAAACAAAAAGTTAAAACTTTTGAAATGCAATCGAACTAGGAAAAACATGTACTCTGGAATTTGCATAAAATTTTTGATACCTGGAAACTATATAAAGATATTGTAATGTTGTCGTTTTACCTTTCATGTTTCAAACGAAAATCAATGTAAATAAATTGGTTTAAATCCTATATAACAGAAGGAAAAAGGAAGTGCAGGCAGGATGACTGGTTTGGAGTGCTATTTAACATTTCCCTTTATGAAGTGTGCATAAAATTTGTAATTTGGAACAGTGCTGGTTGCTTGTTCGAGAAATAAGTATGCTGCAACTTTTTTTTTTTTTTTTTCAACTAATGAACTCATCTTGTAATTCTCTGGTTGTGTACCAGGTGGCACTCGCAAAGCAGAGGGTTGATGAGTACATATATTCTCAGCTGGTACAACAACCTGGCGCTCAACAGCCAGTGTAAGTTTCCTACTGTAATACTTTTTCCCCACCATATCCTTGGTTGTGTACTAGCAATTGGTTATTTGTTGTGCACAAGTTGCTTTTTGAAAAGTCACTTGGATGTTTCTCAGCGCATATCTTTAATAATTTACATACCTAGAAGTGAGAGCTACTATGCGCTGGGACTAGTGTGGCACTTCCCCAATATGTTTTTGTCTAGTAAATTGACAGAAACTTTGTTAATGTATGAGTGATGCCTTTAACATTAAGTTGGGGGTGTAGTTTAGGATATCTTGCTTAGGATCACAATAAATTATCTTGCATACTGATCGCTGGACCAGTTACTGTGAGAGGGACTTTATACCCGTTATATGGTAGAATTTATTCTAATTTAGGTGTACGTGAGTATCAGCATTTTTTTTCTGCCGGGTATGGATGCTTCTTTTTAGGCAGAGAACAGTTTGTACTGGTATAACTCAAGTGAACTTTCATTTTGTCTCTTGATGGTTCACTTTGGTCTTTGATATTTTATTATGATCCACTTTTCCCGTAAAATTTTGCACATGACACTTTGTTTATTACCCTGTTAAGTCAAACGAATTTGATGCTAATTAAGCTGGTATGAGGGTAGAATAAGAATGAAAAAGGGGTTCCCACCTAAACCAGAATAACTGCAATATCTGCAAAAACAATAGAACGAATGCAACAAAAGGTGGGTAGTATCCTAGGTATTACACACTACATATGTTGTAGGTTGGCATTCATCAGGTGAAACTTCATTCGCTACACCAGGCAGTGCGTGATTGACCCATTTATCTTTGTCAATAAGTGAGCTTCGTTCTAGGTGTTGGGTCTTAGCACTACGGTTTAAATGTCATCTTTGGGTGAATACATGTGTTAGTAAGGTTTTTTAGTTCTTATTTTACATCTGGGCGGTGACTCTGGAAGGGAGAAACTATCGTGAATAAAGGGCTTTAATTCAAGCATGCAGAGCCTTCCCTGTAAGCTCTATTAAATCTTGGGTTGTTCACTCTGGAACTTGCACCTTTGATTTGCAAGTGTTCATGACTATTTGATTTGCTTGATCATGTTTGCCGTAGAATTGTCAGAAATGACGCTGTGCATTACAGAGGATATACAGTTTTGATTACTGAGTTATTGGTTTTGTATTCCCCTCTTTTAGCCCATTTGTAATCTAAGGCTGATGCTTTGTCCTCAGTTTACAGTGAAGATGAGGCAGGAAACACCGATCTCGTTCATCAATTGCTCCAATCGCCACCTACAGAATCAGTTCATGTTAACTGCTGACCCTCGATGCTTCATTAGCATATTTGTGAATGCGAGTCATGCCGTTGGATTGCCTATGCTCTTTGCAACAGTGATGTACCAGATATCGAAACTATCGACAATTTATAGTACTCTTGTTTGTAATGGTTGTGTGTTGCCAGATATTTGAAGATAAAAAATGGAAATCAATCAAGGTTGGGCTGTTGGAGTTGGGGGCTGGGTGAAATTTGCCTGCGGACTGGATAATTATCACTAAAGCAAAAAAATCAATGAGAATCTTTTATTCTGTTTTGTAGAATTATATTTCATCTATTTTCTTCACTATAAATGAATGTTTGAAATGTTTTGGATTTGTCTAACTTTTTTGCCAAGATGATTAATGAGGGATGAATTGAAATATAGACGGTTCAGATTCTTTAAAAAATAAAAAAAACTTACATAACGGGAACAAAAAGGTATCAATGTATCCTCCATTATTGATATTCTAATTTCTTCTTCAAATAAAAAAAAAAATCTTATTTCATTTTCTGAATTTCTCTAGTTTAAGCTTTTATATTCCTTAGAAAAACCTGTTTATAATCATTACACACCTATTTAGCTTCATCTCAATTTTGAAAATTGAAGGGTACAGGATCAGTGAGACACCACCATTATCTTCGAAAAACACTGCGATCTTCGTAATGTGAATCAATTTATCCTATATTCAAGAACCCATATTGGTATGCAAACCCTTTTTTGCCATATTATTTTAGGTTTTCTATTGAGAAAATTTGGGAAGAAGATTGTCTTAGTTCTTAATTCGATCGCCACAGAAGAACGTCATGGACATGGTTGCCCCATTTGTCCCATTTGTGTTTGATTTTGATTTTGTTTCTCGTTGTGTTTGATTTTAGTTTCTGCCATTAAGTCAATTGCATTTGTTGCGCCAAAATAACATATAAGAAGGCAATCAATATTCAAAAATTGGCAGTGCGTAAAATTCACCTTATTTACCATATATATAGGAATTACAATCCCAAATATGTTAATATTTGTGCTAACATAATTAGTAAGGTTAACTTATAGAACATAATCAAGATTAATAGTAGGATGAAGCCATGAATATATAGTAGTTTACCCATAAACAGCGCTACGTCCACTCTAATATATATATATATATATATTTGTGTTACTAGGGAGTAGACTTGGAAGTCCTCCAAGGATGAGGATCCCATCCGGATCCAAATGGTGGGGATCCTAGGGATCCTCACATCTTAGCCGTTTATTGTATATCGTGCAGTCAATTTTCGTCAAGTACTATTTGTGTTTAATTTTAAATAATAAAATTCAAATGATTTGTGACTACACGATATATGATGAACGACTAGGATGTAAGGATCCCTAGGATCCCCACCATTTGGATCCGGATGGGATCGTCATCCGTCCTCTAGAGACAGTAGGGTCCAACCCCTTTCTTCTACTTGGCAGCTTCTTTATATAGGCCTAGGGCCTTCCACCATAAGGCCGCGTATGTGGCAAAGGGCAGCCTAGACTTACAAAATGCAAGGTTCTAAAATACGTTAGGCTCTAGTCAAGCGGTGGGTAAGGGTCTAGCACTTAAGCATGGCCTAGGCGGTTTATGTAACATATAAATAACAATTTACTTATATTTAAAAATATATATAATTGTATTGGAATACATAAATTACAAAATAGAATGACATATAGATTATAAGTATTAGAACATATTGAAAACGTGAGGAACAAGCATATAATGAGTGATCATCTAAGTATTTAACAAGCTTCTTAGACCTACTCTAACCGTTGGAGTAAAATTCAAATTTTAGGTTCTAAACCTACTCTAACTTGCTCCAACCCTTGGGCCAAATATGAGTTTTAACCCATAATTCATTTTGGTGGCAAATTAGGCTAGAATTCCCCTGAGTTAGTGGTCCACCGTATTTGTGTATTTTTTTTTTCAGTTTTATATTTATAAATTTATTGAATCCAACATCTAAGATCTAATATGATTAAATCCAATGGTAAAAAGAAAGATCTAACGGTCCAAATTTAAATCCAATGGCTAAAATAATAAAAAAAAGTATTTCACGTGTTTCATATTCTTTTATAGTGTTTGACGAGTTCTATGGTGTTAGTTTAGTGCTTTTTTTCAATATTTATCAGAATATAAATATTTTTAGGTTAAAATGTACATAAAATTAAATTAGGATAGTCTACAATTTTTATTTATTTGTAAAAGTTACTTTAATAAAAAAAAATTATCCTAAATTCATTCTTTAATAATTTCGGGCTAAAACTTTAAACCCAGAAGGGCCAAGCAGAAAAATTGTTTCTAGGTTAAAACCTAAATTTTTTGAGTTAAAAATTTTAGGTTTTAACCCCATTGAAAAAAATGAAGTACAAAATGAAAGTTATCCATTTTCTTAAGTGAGAGTCGCGACCTAGACGAGTCTAGGGGGGCTAGTCGGGCGCTTCAGCAGGTTTAGGTGCAATTTCTTAATTTTCAAACGTCTAGGGGTTAATTGGGTAGGCAAGGCCTAGGCGGCGCTAGGCATGAATTTTTAGAATAGTGAAAAGGTGATGTGGCCTCATGCCAACCACTCAATAAATATCTAGATACTAACAAATATCTAAAACCAATGAAAGCACCAAGTGTTGGAACCAAATTCACGCACCGCCATGTGGTGGAAGTGCTAGAACTCGACTACCAACAAAACAATAAACAACTGTGAGTAAGCCTAGGACCGCCCCCCAGGGGGCGAGGAGGGGGAGGAGATGGTGTACTGGCCAAAGGCTTTCCAATGATCAAGTTAGTGAACAATTTTAGACTCAAGCAGTGGGCAAAGAAATTCAAGTGTTTAGATTGCCGTTACCAGAGATGATGTGACAGCCCGTCCTTAAAAATTATAGTTTTCATAATTTTTAAAGCATGATTTTACGAAAATGCCCTTAGAGGCGAGGGTATTGACCTTTGTTGACCATCGTATAGTGAGACATACTAAATATTATTTTAGCGTATTCCTGAAGTACTCGACGATATGAACGAGTAAGCGAAAGCAGAAGTGAATTTGGAATTACGAACTGAAAGTATTTGGAAGAAATAAATATTCTATTTATATTGTATTAATGTATGCTAAATTAGGAGGACAAGTGTGTGTGTGTGTGTGTGTGTGTATGTGACGAAAATGGGGAAGAAAAAGAAGAGGAACGGGGGAAAGAAGGAGGGAGGAGGTGGAGGGAAGGGTTGTTGCCCAATCAGGAAGAGGAGAGAAGTGAAGGACCAATGGGAGGGAAAAGAAAGGAGGGAAATGAGAGAAGCAGAGAAAGGAAAAGAAATCGGGTTCGTGCGACCCGTGGACTCTGGCGACCTAAATTCATCCCTCTGACGGCTTTTCTTGGTAAATTTCTTCAAGCAATCAATTAGAAACCTCCCCATGATCTTCCCTCTTCCTATTACACCTCAAAAATCAAGGGTTTTGGCCTTGAAAATGGATGAACCCGCACGGTGGGGTGCGGCGGTGTTGTGTTCGAATCCCTTAAATTCTAAAACAAAACCCTCAAATTACCACCATCAAATACTCCTATGAAGCTCAGGAACAAATCCCAAACAAGTTTGGGGGCGTTGGAGTTGCTATGGAGCCGAATTAAGGGCACCCAAAACTAGGGTTTCCGACGGGTTTTAACAAAATTGGGGCTCTTCCAGGCCAAATTGGCCTTGGCCGCAGGTGACGATGGTTCGTGATGTCTCGATATGCATGCTAGGAAGTTGTAGTACGGACCTCATGTGAGTGGGTCTTTTCCTTTCTATTGTATATTATATGTGTGTGTGTGTGTATATATATATAATTGATAATTCCATAAATGTTTATAAATTGATTATTGCTTAGGTTTACTGTGAATGCTTTGAAATACTATTGTGAACTACGAATGGCTTGATCCCTGCTTAGGGTGCGTAGGCAGTCTAACAAGACGTTAGATGCAGCCATATACTAAATGAGACTAAATAATTGAGACAATAGCCTTGTTTAGGGAATTGAGTAATGTGAGGAACATTGGTGGAAAATATAAGATTTAACCTTATGACTTGGTGGTTAAATATTGGTCATAAATCAATGTGTGAAGAATTAGGAATCTAAATTAAGGAAACGTAAATAATGATAGTTAAGTAAACTAGTATCTAGTTGGGCTTATCATCGATAATTATTTCCGAAAATAAGTAGTTCGGGAGTAGGTCGTTACGGATTATGCCTTTTACGCCATATTATATATATATATATATATATATATATATATATTTAGGAATATTATGTTATGGTTGAATTTTAATTGCATCATGGCATATTCATATGTATATTACCTGCACATAATTATTGTGAATGCTCTGAAGTGTAAAGGTGAACGCAGGACACATAGGTAAGTTCAGGTAAGTATACGGTATTAGTTGAATTGATGAGGTTATGGTATGACTACATTTATGTTTTAATCAACTCCGACACTGTCGTACTGGTTGCAATAGTAGGCAACTCCGGCATTGTCGTATAGGTTGCTTATGAGTCGTACATGTTGTATTAAATGCATTTAGAGCTCATAAACCTTCACCCCGGTGTTAGTGCTCCTGCCCGTGGCCAGGGCACAGTCATTCACGTAATGTTCATGATCGGATGATATTTATATATATTTTTACTTCGAATTCACTCGTCTTTTCTTAGTTAGTTCCTTATATTTTTAATCTATTTACGTTATTTTTATGTTTTTAGGATTTGTTATGCAAAGAAAATAAAAATAGCACAAATGAGTTTTAAATAATAAACAGAAAGAATATTGGTTTTATTTTTGGATTGGGTTTTATTTTGGTTTATTTTGATTTATTGTGTTTGTAGGAGAAGAAAGTGGAAAGCACTGAGAAATTAAATAGAAAAACGTGGGACGGACAGACTGCAAAGGGAATAAGTGGCAGGTCCAAAGCTAGGCGTGAAAGCTGCTTTGCAGCTGGTCAGCAGATGGGATGGAATAAAAATATGAAGTGAAAAAAGGAAAGAAAAAGAGAAACAAATAAAATAAAGGAAAGAAAGATAGCAAGGCAGAAACGTGAAAGCAGGTGGGGGCTGACGTGGAGAAAAGGGACGGTCAGAATTGATGCAAGAATAAAATCAAGAAGTACCTGCTTGGTTGTCGAGGTAGGCAGCTCGAGCTTCATTTTTGGTGGAGGGAGGAAAATAATAAAAGGAGGGAAAGAGGTCAGAAGACAGGGGGGTCTTGGAGCGGGAGAAGGGAGCTGCCCTTTGGGCAGCTCGCAGAAGGTCAGAAAGGAGAGTAGCTGCCTTGGCAGCTGGGGGGGAGAGACGTGGAGATACGGGGGAGATGTGAAAGAAGAGTTGCCATTTGGAAGCTGGAGCTGGAGGGCAAGTGAAAGCTGCTTGGCAGCGTGCAGCATGCCAGGAGAGAAGTGACGCAGGGAGAGGACCGAGAGGAGAGTGCTGCCATTGGGCAGCTTGAGGAAGGGAAGTCAGTGGCGAGGAGAAGAGAGTCCAGAGACGCAGGGTGAGGGGAGGTCACAAGCTGCCTTTGGCAGCGTGACTGGCAGAACACGGAGACTTGCGCGGAGACTTGCGGGGAGACTTGCGAGGAGCTGCCTTGCGCGAGAGGACAGAGAGAGAAGGCGGGAGCAGCGTGAGCCTCAACAGGGGTTCAAAGAGCACGGACAGAAACAGAAGCAGCAAGCTTCTCCTCTTTCGGTTAAAACTTTCCAACTTATATTTTACTTTTGGTTAAATGTTTTAATAATGTGTAATTAAATTTTATTTTGGCTAGAGGTTAATTCAAAGCCATGAATATATTTGTAATATGAATTGATTACCTTCGGTTGTGATTTCATAAGTTGTGATTTCAATTTACTTATCTGTTCGTATAAAAACTAATTTGTGTATGTTGGTTGAGAGTGCACGCTTAATTTACATGCATGAATTTGACGCTAGAATATAAGGGAATTTCACCTAATCGTTATGAACTTATATTCATAAGTAGTGAAGGTTGCTAGTCACAATCACGTTAAGTAAATTCTTGGCATAAGTTTCATGCAAATCATAGTAACGAGTGTCTCGTCAATGCTTATGTTTTTCATAGAACTTATTGATTCTTGCTTGTATCTCTATTATGCAACTCATGTAGGGAACTTGTAGGGAATGTTTTGGGTTGTCGTATGCAATCATCCAACCCAATAACTTGTGGAAAAACTGAGGGTTAATTTAAGCGTACCTAATTAACTTGGGGCATTGAAATTTACAATTTATTAAATGAACAACTGGAAATCATTTTGTATGCAAGTATAACATGTGTGGAGAAGAACCCTCTAGCTAGTCCGTCATTTATCATTTTACCTTAATTTTATGTTTTTGTCAATTCTGTAATTTAATTAAGTTTAATTTACTTTTCATCAAAACCAAACACCCATCCATTATTAAATTATATTATTTATTTAGTTTTCTTTATTGTTAGTCTTTTAATTTAATTTCCGTCCATTTCAGTTCCTAGTGTTTAATTTAATTGTTTTCATTATTTTGAGTCATTTTAAGTGTGTTTCGAGTTATTAGAGTTTTTAGCCTAGTTTTGTGTCCTTGAGTCTTATTTAATATTTTTAAGTTAATTTAATAGATTAGCAATCCCTCCTAATTCCCGGCCTAGAACGATACCCTACTTACATCTATACTACAATTGTCAAAAAGAGGGTTTAATTTGTGTGTCAAGTAATTCTCGCACCAAATTTTGGCGCCGTTGCCGGGGATTAGCAACTTTGCTAATCCTTTTATTTTTGTTTTTGTTTATGTTTATATTGGTGTTTGTGTATTTTACTTTTGATATTTGATTTATTTTTCTTTCTTTGATTTTAGGTTCAAATGGAGCCGAGGGAAATTTAAAGGAAAGATGCGTCCGGCTAAAGACGTTAAATCAAGCGCTTCTTGGGAGGCAACCCAAGCATTCAACGAAGGGAGACTTTGGAATCACTAACCCAATCAGCTTTGCATTCTTCCACCCTTATCTTTACTGCTTTCATTTTGTTTTGTTTAGTTAGTTGTGTTATTTGGTTGATTTCTGTGAGTTTGTGTTATTTAGTTTAAGTGTGGGGGAAGATTAACCAAAGTCTCTTTACATTAATTTACATTTAAAAAGAAAAAAAAAAAAAAAAAGATAAAATTTAAAATTAATGATAAAAAAAAAAATACATAAAAAAAAAAAAATTTAAAAATTTAAAAAAAAAAAAATTAAAAAAAAAAAAAAAAGTACAAATATTTTACAATAATGTAAACTAATAGTATTCATTGGTCGGGTGGTGCTTCGGTAGTAGGCGGGGCTTCAGCAGTCGGCGGGGCCACAGAAGGAGGAGGCAGCAGAGGTTGATCAGTTGGAGCTTCACTACGCGGTGCCGCTCCAGAAGACGAAGGCAGATGCGGTTGGAACAAACCCACAAACCTCCGATGATCAAGTAAAATTTGACCATCGGTGTCCTGCATCTGGTCAATCTTTCTTTTCATGCTGGTGGCATAATTGTGTGCAAGCTTGTGCAATTGTTTATTTTCATGCTTGAGTCCTCTAATCTCCTCTTTGAGACTCTGTATTTCAGCCACCAACGATTCAACGTGACGGGTTCGAGCAAATAGGCGTTGGGCCATGTTGGATACGGAACCGGCGCACTGCACGCTAAGTGCCAGAGACTCCTTAACCGCCAATTCATCAGACCGCCTAGCGAGCAGTCTGTTATCTCTGGGGGTGACAAGATTCCGGGCCACCACCGCAGCAGTCATGTCATTTTTCATCACCGAATCCCCCACGGTAAGAGGACCGGTAGGGGATATGAAGGATGGGCGCCATATATTGTCTGGTGAAGGCGGAGCTGCCTCTTCACCAATGTTCAAGTCAAAACGACGATCGGAAGGGCCAGACATTTTTCAGAGGTGGTGAAGAAAGAAGAGAGTCGGAATGATCAAGATTAAACAAGTGCAAGAAGGGAGTGTTTACAGGAGGGTGCTCAAGTGTGTTGTGGAACAAGCTTAACGCCTCTATAAAAAGAAGAAATCGGAGAGGCGCTCCTCAGAGAGGCGTCCTCTCGCAAATCGAAGAGTCGGGGCTCCGTTCTCAAAACGCCTGATTCTTTTCTCAAAAGAGGAGTCTCCTTTCTCAAAAGTCGGATTCTTTTCTCAAAAGAGGCGTTTCATTTCTTAAAAATTGGGCTTGCTCAGAAACCACGAGCCGAATCCCGGATTTCGAAGGATCACTTTGTCCAGACGTGTCGTCACTCGTCACATGCAACCGGTAACTTTGCGGAAATTACGGGCAGCTTTGTCAGAAAGCGCGTAATTTGTACTATTCATCCATCCACCGGCTGCCGACAATGAGTGAGAGAACAGTTCCGGTTGTGAAGAAAAGCCCTATAAGTATCTACCTTCGCCTTCCACAGCAAAGACACACCCTCTCCGCACTTCTTCATCTCCGAAAATGCATTCCCAAAGAATCCTCCTAAGTTACTCTGTGTTCCTCATTCCTTGGGATACTCCTGAAAACAACCCATTCAAAGCAAAAGTATTTCATATCATGAAGGTTGAAAGTAAGAGTATCTCATATCATGCTTTCTCCCTGTCCTTTCTCCAGCCAGCACTTGCTCTCGAGTACTCATCATCTTGTGTTTCCTCTTCGTCTCTTACGTATAAGGGAAGTGAAGATGATACCTCGAAGCATGTGGAGACAACGTGCTGATTCATCCTCAACTAGGGACAAGGAGAAAGAGAGCAAGAGGTGGGCACTTGGAAAGATTGAAGAAAGAAACAGACCAATACCTCTACCTCGTGCCTGCCCGCCATGCAGAGGAAACAAGCAGAGAAGAATGCAGCTTGCGCAATCATCCCAGCGGAAGGAGTCTGAGATGAAGAACAAGAGAAGCTGCCACATCTGCTTGGAGAACAAATAAGGAACTGCAACATTCCCAAAGAGCAAAGCCTTGCAGTACAATAGCATAAAATCATCACTTGCAAGTGAAAAGCTAAGTGTCACCCTGTTCAAGAGGAAAGCTGTGGAAAGTCAACAAGCACGACCAATAATTACTTATTAGTTTTATTCATTATCTTTTATCGTAATTTTCAATTTTTCGTTTGCAATTTTTTTTAATTAATTTTCTTGCGTTACTTAACTGAATTATTTCTTTTCTTTGCAGGAACTTTTGGTTATTTCCACCCTTGAAGTTGATTGCAGAATTTTAGCTTGGGGGTCATCGCTTGATTTTACTGCAAATTAGGGAAGTTTTCAGTCCACTTGTTTTATTTTGTTTCTTATTATTTATTTTATTTTATTTTTTTTTATTTGCATTATAGTGTTTTCTGACATTGGGGACAATGTCAAGTTTAAGTGTGGGGGTAGAAATCTCTAGAATTTCATTTGTTTCTGTGTTGTTAGTTTTTGTTTTCTTAAAAAAAAAAAAAAAAAAAAAAAAAAAAAAAAATCCAAAAATATTGTCTTGTTTCCCTTATTGTTTTGAATTAGATTTTTTGTTAGTTTCCCTACCCAATGATATAATTGGATCAAATTTGAACCATGATCATCAAGAACTTAGTTAACATGTGTTTTGTGAAATTCCTAATTCTCTTGTTAGTTTTGTACATGTTTGACCATCTTTGAAAAACCAAATGCACATAGCCTTGTTGATGTGAAACTAAAGTATGAATTAAAGCTTCATATGTGAATTTAGTGACCATATATAATTCCTATGTGAGTTTTTGAGCCTATTGAAAGTGTGTGCATTTTTCATACACTCCTATTATTTCATGTGTGATGAACTTATGTGAGATACATCTCTAGAACTTGCGTAACGATCTTTCGAAATGTTTGTCATTGATTGCATGAACTTGGAAATGATAGAGGCATTAGGTTTACCACTATGGCCCAAATAACCATGTTTCCCAAATAACCATGTTTCCCAAAGAAAAATGATATCATTAGATTGCCAATTTGAGCCATGTATGTTGAGCCTTTTATTTCTTATCACCAGATATGTCTACCCTTATACCTGAAACATTTTTCCTTACCCTTTCCAAGCAAGCTAGTGAGCAATGTGAGATTGTTTTATGAGAAACGTTTGTGAAGTACTGTGAAGATGTTTAGCAAAAGATTAAGTGTGGGGGTATTTCATGTTTGTATTTAAAAAAAAAAAAAAAAAAAAAAAAAGAGAGAAAAGAAAAAGAAAAAGAAAGATTGTATACGAAGAAAAAAAAAAAGGAAGAAAATAAAAAAAAAAAAAAAGTTTTTTTTAAAAGTTTCAGTTTAAGGGTATGGTTGGAGGTGCTAGAAGAATCGCTGGAAAAATTGAGTTCTTATAAATCTAAACAAAAGAATTGCTTGCAATATAGCTTGGAACTTGTGTTTTCCTATTCTTTCATTTCAATAACCCTATCCCTAAGCCTCATTACATCCAATAAAAGTCCTCTTGATTTAAGTTTTGCAATTATGACTGTGGAGAAGTGATCTTTATGCAAGCTTATGGTAGAAATTTCACATTTGTTTCTTTGAGCGAAACACATTAAAACTAAACACATGTGTGATTGAGTGCATATCCAGTGAGAAGGTCGCTAGTTTGCATATGATGATTTTAAAAATAAAAACTTGAAATTGCATTAGCATGGCTATCTCACACACTACACTTCAAGGATGATTTGAAGACTACTGCTAATATTTGAATAAGGAAGATGAACTTGGATTAGTTCCTTGATGCTAGCTATGGTTCTTGATGATTTGTTTTCTTAAATGAAATTCTATGAGGGTCAGATAGGGAGAAACTAATGTTTTTCTTGTTACTTCTTGTTCTTGTTTTCTTTGTTTTGCTCGAGGACTAGCAAAAGTTAAGTGTGGGGGTATTTGATCGGATGATATTTATATATATTTTTACTTCGAATTCACTCGTCTTTTCTTAGTTAGTTCCTTATATTTTTAATCTATTTACGTTATTTTTATGTTTTTAGGATTTGTTATGCAAAGAAAATAAAAATAGCACAAATGAGTTTTAAATAATAAACAGAAAGAATATTGGTTTTATTTTTGGATTGGGTTTTATTTTGGTTTATTTTGATTTATTGTGTTTGTAGGAGAAGAAAGTGGAAAGCACTGAGAAATTAAATAGAAAAACGTGGGACGGACAGACTGCAAAGGGAATAAGTGGCAGGTCCAAAGCTAGGCGTGAAAGCTGCTTTGCAGCTGGTCAGCAGATGGGATGGAATAAAAATATGAAGTGAAAAAAGGAAAGAAAAAGAGAAACAAATAAAATAAAGGAAAGAAAGATAGCAAGGCAGAAACGTGAAAGCAGGTGGGGGCTGACGTGGAGAAAAGGGACGGTCAGAATTGATGCAAGAATAAAATCAAGAAGTACCTGCTTGGTTGTCGAGGTAGGCAGCTCGAGCTTCATTTTTGGTGGAGGGAGGAAAATAATAAAAGGAGGGAAAGAGGTCAGAAGACAGGGGGGTCTTGGAGCGGGAGAAGGGAGCTGCCCTTTGGGCAGCTCGCAGAAGGTCAGAAAGGAGAGTAGCTGCCTTGGCAGCTGGGGGGGAGAGACGTGGAGATACGGGGGAGATGTGAAAGAAGAGTTGCCATTTGGAAGCTGGAGCTGGAGGGCAAGTGAAAGCTGCTTGGCAGCGTGCAGCATGCCAGGAGAGAAGTGACGCAGGGAGAGGACCGAGAGGAGAGTGCTGCCATTGGGCAGCTTGAGGAAGGGAAGTCAGTGGCGAGGAGAAGAGAGTCCAGAGACGCAGGGTGAGGGGAGGTCACAAGCTGCCTTTGGCAGCGTGACTGGCAGAACACGGAGACTTGCGCGGAGACTTGCGGGGAGACTTGCGAGGAGCTGCCTTGCGCGAGAGGACAGAGAGAGAAGGCGGGAGCAGCGTGAGCCTCAACAGGGGTTCAAAGAGCACGGACAGAAACAGAAGCAGCAAGCTTCTCCTCTTTCGGTTAAAACTTTCCAACTTATATTTTACTTTTGGTTAAATGTTTTAATAATGTGTAATTAAATTTTATTTTGGCTAGAGGTTAATTCAAAGCCATGAATATATTTGTAATATGAATTGATTACCTTCGGTTGTGATTTCATAAGTTGTGATTTCAATTTACTTATCTGTTCGTATAAAAACTAATTTGTGTATGTTGGTTGAGAGTGCACGCTTAATTTACATGCATGAATTTGACGCTAGAATATAAGGGAATTTCACCTAATCGTTATGAACTTATATTCATAAGTAGTGAAGGTTGCTAGTCACAATCACGTTAAGTAAATTCTTGGCATAAGTTTCATGCAAATCATAGTAACGAGTGTCTCGTCAATGCTTATGTTTTTCATAGAACTTATTGATTCTTGCTTGTATCTCTATTATGCAACTCATGTAGGGAACTTGTAGGGAATGTTTTGGGTTGTCGTATGCAATCATCCAACCCAATAACTTGTGGAAAAACTGAGGGTTAATTTAAGCGTACCTAATTAACTTGGGGCATTGAAATTTACAATTTATTAAATGAACAACTGGAAATCATTTTGTATGCAAGTATAACATGTGTGGAGAAGAACCCTCTAGCTAGTCCGTCATTTATCATTTTACCTTAATTTTATGTTTTTGTCAATTCTGTAATTTAATTAAGTTTAATTTACTTTTCATCAAAACCAAACACCCATCCATTATTAAATTATATTATTTATTTAGTTTTCTTTATTGTTAGTCTTTTAATTTAATTTCCGTCCATTTCAGTTCCTAGTGTTTAATTTAATTGTTTTCATTATTTTGAGTCATTTTAAGTGTGTTTCGAGTTATTAGAGTTTTTAGCCTAGTTTTGTGTCCTTGAGTCTTATTTAATATTTTTAAGTTAATTTAATAGATTAGCAATCCCTCCTAATTCCCGGCCTAGAACGATACCCTACTTACATCTATACTACAATTGTCAAAAAGAGGGTTTAATTTGTGTGTCAAGTAATTCTCGCACCAGTTCACCTCCCGCACCATATGCTAACCTTGAATTCAAGGTAGGTGCACATGCCTATCGTACATACCACTATAGGTGGTTCCGACTTGTAGGTGACACTTCACGTGATCGTATCACTTGAGCGTATTCATTTACACCCAGTCATGTTGTACAGACCACTACAGTGGTTCCAACTTGTGTGCAGGCATAGTGCCGTATAGGTCACTAGAGGTGACTCCGACTAGATTGAGATATGAGCTATAGACTTAGCCGTACTGGCCACAAGAGGTGGATCCGGCTGACATATCATTTGCATATGCAATGAGATACGAATATGTTGTACATGTCACTATAGGTGACTCCGACTTATATGCTAGCAATGATTAATGAGATATATGAGGAGATATGGATAAGTCGTATAGGTCACTAGAGGTGACTCTGACTGATAAGCTAGCATATGTGATGATTATGTGATAAGCTAGCATATGTGATGCACTAGCATAGCATATGTGATGAATATGTGATAAGCTAACATATGTGATGAATATGTGATGAGCTAGCATATGTGATGAAATATGTGATGAACTAGTATATGTGATGAGATATGGGTAAGTTGTACAGGTCACCATAGGTGACTCCGACTTGCGTACTAATATGAGTTATTAATTACATGATTATTTAATATTGCTGACGAGATGTTGTATTGTGGTATATTTATGATATTTTCTGGAAATTATACAGGTGTTGTAGAGAGGGATTATAATGTTATATATGGGCTTTATTAAAATTTTATTTACAGGGCCACTCACCTTTGTCTTGTCTTCACCCTCTAGGTCTTATTAGCTGAGCTTTTTTATTGTCGAAGACTCGTGGCGATTCTTAATATTGGAGATTATTTCGAGGGTACGGTTCTTAATTCACTCTTTTGTACTTGCTTAGCTCTAACGTCATGTGTGATGTGGGTTCATTCTCGCTCACCGGTGCACTTTGGTATTTAGGCACTCTTAGGTTTAAATTTATTCATTTTTTTCCACATCATGACACTTTATGGCTTCGTCACCTTCTAGGTGTCGGCCAACACAGCTCGATTCAGAGTCCTAGTGGACATTCCGGGTCGGGGTGTGTCAGTTTGTTATCAGAGCATAAGTTGGGCAGTATTGTGTTCATCACACGCGTGATGTGAGCATTCTTGGTTTGTATCTAATGTTCGAATTTGGTCACCTCGTAGAATACAGAAAAATATATATATATATATATATATATATATATATATATATATATATATATATATATTAGTTTTTCTTCAGTTTTGGGCTGTTTTGTGGTCTTGACGACATTTTAGAAAACCGATTTGGCATTTGATCTTAGAATCAAAACAAAATTCTTCATTGTGAAAGAAATGTGTAGATTTGAGGCAAGTTAATGGCCTAAGCTAATGTATTGGTAACTGTGTATCACCAGAGATTTTATCAACCAATTCCGTCATCATTCTTCCGTTGTTAGAATTGATCCTTTTGAAATTGGAAATCTCAACTAGTTTTAATTTCTTGGTAGTATTGTTAGAATATCGCCTAATAAAATTCTTGTGAAGTCTACTTTGTTAAGACTCTGGGAATGTCTCATATGGCAATGTGGTGTTAAAGTGGTAACACTTGGTGGAAGAACATTTTAGGAAATTACTTTTGGTCCCTGGTAGTTAATACTTTTGTGATGTTACCATTCGATCATCAAGAACCTTGTTAGCTCATTCTTAAATTTGATCTTGTTACTTTTGGCCTAAGACAACAATGGAGTTGCTTAGTCTTTCGGAATAATTCATTGTTTGTTTGACCCTTTGATATTCTAGTATGCCCCTGTTATGTTGATACCCCCAGTTTCACCTCTTGGTATTAAAGGTAATTGGGTTGATTTAGAGTCACCGGCCTTTTTCCCATATCATTTTGGATAGGGACACACTGTCCAGGAGGACCACTTAGACATTGAAATTGTACATTTAGTCCAGACATCTTGTACTCTAGATTTCATGAACTTGTTTTGACCCTTAAATTCTTGAGTGTTCATTTAACCTTCTCGACATAATTTTTTGCTCAATTAGTGAAGAATTCATGATAGGTCAAATTGGAGGGTGCGTGCGCCACTTTCATGTTGATGCTAACAGGAACCATTGAAATATAATCTTATAGCGATGGGTTAATTATTAGATTCACTAAGCCAGTAGGCAAGGCCGCTTATCTCCGGCAACATTTACTAGGAGCTATGGTTCGGACCCATTCTCGAAATTCATGAGACAACGAATGTTTGGTGAAGCTCATTTTCATTTTTGGCTCTGAGTTGGTTCATATAAATATTTTTCTGACTACATTATTTTATTTATACGGGTATTATATGTAACATCCCATATCGCCCAAGGGAGTGGATCCTGTAAGCCTTATATGTATATTCCCATCTCTACCCATGTTGGAGAAAAAAGAAAATGGTGGTGGAATCATGGTGTTGACAATGATAAGTGTGGCTAGAAATATAAAATGTTTGGCAAATGATAGTTGTGGTTGGAAATTTGGTATTTATTAAAGTCATTACAATTTATTGAATGAAAATATGGAATGGGATCTTGAGTTCACTTAATATAAACGTTTTCCGGCGAGTTTTTGTACTTGATGAGGAGAATCGACGAGAAAAGTTTACAATTATAAAATTGATTGGTTGGTTTGCCATCAATGAATTATGGCGTGAAATTCTAGTATTCTGTTAGCCACGATAGTCACGGCTTGAAATTTGATATTTGATTGTGCCAATATCGTTATGGCCATAATTTTTGGTATTCGTGTTGCTAAAAGTAATGGGAAGCGGCATTACCAATAATTACGATGTAAATTTTCCAAATAGCATGAATGAAATTTTATCGAGTGAGAATGGAATCATAAACTGAGGTTATGATTTGGTTATTATAATTTAAAATTATGGGAAGACCATGAAGTTTTCTCCATTTATTATTGTTGGATATGAATAAAGATTATGAAATGAAATTTTGAGTTTGCTTAATATAAACAAATTTTCAGTTGTGTGAGACATGAAATTTTATGATTATGGAAAGAAGTTATGGAGAAAGGGTATAATCATTAATAGGTTGTTTTGGTTGCCATGGGTCATGAGTGGTCATTGTTGGAAATTGATATTGCAAATAAAACTGATGACGAACATATTCGTTTAGCTATGTGGATAGTAAGAATTAACTCCGTTGACCATTAGGGTTGTAAAATTTGAATTTCTCATCCTTGGTTGGCAAAATGTCAATAGCACCCTAGAAGTGCAGCTCCCTAATTTATTCAAGCCGGGATGTGACATTATACTGCTATAATATCGAGGAAGGATGATAATATGAGCTTGGAGGCATGGAGGAGGGATAATTACATTCCGACCGCGTCAGGATGTCATTTTCTCTTTTGCACAAATATTCTAATATGATTTCTACTTTACATATTTATATTTTGTTTACTCCAGTCTTCGAGTGCTGTATAACAATAATTTTAAATTTTGGGGATGAAATTTCTTAAGGAGGGAAGATTGTGACAGCCCGTCCTTAAAAATGATAATTTTTATAATTTTTAAGGCGTGATTTGACGAAAATGCCCTTAGAGGCGAGGGTATTGACCTTCGTTGACCATCATATAGTGAGACGTACTAAATATATTTTTAGCGTATTCTTGAAGTACTCGATGATATGAACGAGTAAGCGCAAGCAGAAGTGAATTTGGAATTACGAACCGAAAGTATTTGGAAGAAATAACTATTCTATTTATATTATATTAATGTATGCTAAATTAGGAGGACAAGTGTGTGTGTGTGGGAGAGCAAGTGTGTGTGTGTGTATGTGACGGAAAAGGGGAAGAAAAAGAAGAGGAACGGGGGAAAGCAGGAGGGAGCAGGTGGAGGGAAGGGCTGTTGCCCAATTAGGAAGAGGAGAGAAGTGAAGGACCAATGGGAGGGAAAAGAAAGGAGGGAAAAGAAAAGAAGAGAAAGGAAAAGAAATCGGGTCCGTGCGACCCGTGGACTCCGGCGACCCAAATTCATCCCTCCGATGACATTTCCTGGTATATTTCTTCAAGCAACCAATTGGAAACCTCCCCATGACCTTCCCTCTTCCTATTACACCTAAAAATTCAAGGGTTTTGGCCTTGAAAATGGATGAACCCGCACGGTGGGGTGTGGCGGTGTTGTGTTCAAATCCCTTAAATTCTAAAACAAAACCCTCAAATTACTCCTATGAAACTTAGGAACAAAGCCCAAACAAGTTTGGAGGTGTCGGAGTTGCTATGGAGCCGAATTGAGGGCACCCAAAACTAGGGTTTCCGAAGGGTTTTAACAAAATTGGGGCTCTTCCAGGCCAAATTGGCCTTGGTCGCAGGCGACGATGGTTCGTGATGTCTCGATATGCTTACTAGGAAGTTGTAGCACGGACCTCATGTGAGTGGGTCTTTTCCTTTCTATTGTATATTATATGTGTGTGTGTGTGTGTGTGTGTATATAATTGATAATTCCATAAATGTTTATAAATTGATTATTGCTTAGGATTACTGTGAATGCTTTGAAATACTATTGTGAACTACGAATGGCTTGATCCCTGCTTAGGGTACGTAGGCAGTCTAACAAGACGTTAGATGCAGCCATATAATAAATGAGACTAAATAATTGAGACAATAGCCCTGTTTAGGGAATTGAGTAATGTGAGGAACATTGGTTGAAAATATAAGATTTAACCTTAAGACTTGGTGGTTAAATATTGGTCATAAATCAATGTGTGAAGAATCAAGAATCTGAAGTAAGGAAATGTAAATAATGATAGTTAATTAAACTAGTATCTAGTTGGGCTTATCATCGATAATTATTTCCGAAAATAAGTAGTTCGGGAGTACGTCGTTACGGATTATGCATTTTACGCCATATATATATATTTAGGAATATTATGTTATGGTTGAATTTTAATTGCATCATGGCATATTCATATGTATATTACTTGCATATAATTATTGTGAATGCTCTGAAGTGCAAAAGTGAACGCATGACAGACAGGTAAGTTCAGGTAAGTATACGGTATTAGTTGAACTGATGGGGTTATGGTATGACTACATTCATGTTTTAATCAACTCCTACATTGTCGTACAGGTTGCAATAGGAGGCAACTCCGGCATTTTCGTACATGTTGCTTATGAGTCGTACATGTTGTATTAAATGCATTTAAAGCTCATAAACATGTACGCCGGTGTTAGTTCTCCCGCCCGTGGCCAGGGCACAGTCCTTCACGTAATATTTACCTCCCGCACCATACGCTCACCTTGAATCCAAGGTAGGTGCACATGCCTGTCGTACAGACCACTATAGGTGGTTCCGACTCGTAGGTGACTCTTTACGTGATCGTAGCACTTGAGTGTAATCATTTACACCCAGTCTTGTCATACAGACCACTACAGTGGTTCTGACTCGTGTGTAGGCGTAGTGCCGTATAAGTCACTAGAGCTGACTCCGGCTAGATTGAGATATGAGCTATAGACTTAGCCGTATATGCCACAAGAGGTGGATCCGGCTAACATATCATTTGCATATGCGATGAGATACGAATATGTTGTACATGTCACTATAGGTGACTCCGACTTATATGCTTGCAATGATTAATGAGATATATGATGAGATATGGATAAGTTGTATAGGTCACTAGAGGTGACTCCGACTGATAAGCTAGCATATGTGATGAATATATGATGAGCTAGCATATGTGATGAGGTAGCATATGTGATGAATATGTGATAAGCTAGCATATGTGATGAATATGTCATGAGCTAGCATATGTGATGCAATACGTGATGAACTAGTATATGTGATGAGATATGGGTAAGTCGTACAGGTCACCATAGGTGACTCCGACTTGTGTACTAATATGAGTTATTAATTACATGATTATTTGATATTGCTGACGAGATGTTGTATTGTGGTATATTTATGATATTTTCTGGAAATTATATAGGTGTTGTAGTGAGGGATTATAATGTTTTATATGGGTTCTATTAAAATTTTATTTACAGGGCCACTCACCTTTGTCTTGTCTTCACCTTCGAGGTCTTATTAGCTGAGCTTTCTTATCGTCGAAGACTCGTGGCGATTCTTAGGATTGGATATTATTTCGAGGGTACGATTCTTAATTCACTCTTTTGTACTTGCTTATGCTTTAACATCACGTGTGATGTGGGTTCATTCCCGCTCACCGGTGCACTTTGGTATTTAGACACTCTTAGGTTTAAATTTATTCACTTTTTTCCTCATCATCACACTTTATGGCTTCCACCTTCCAGGTGTCGGCCAACACACTCGATTCGAAGTCTTAGTAGACATCCCGGGTTGGGGTGTGTCAGATGAACCCTAGACATGTGTATTTATATTGTGGGAAGATAGAAATTTTTAGGATAGAATCCTTGTTCTAAACTGGGAGAATCCTAGAGGATATCTACAAGTAGATATTACACCCTTTAAAGAGTTATGATTACTTGCAGTGCACATCAATTCCTAGATTATAAGAACTCTAAGACTTAAAGGATTTGATTGTGTCCATATCCAAATCAGATCGAGAATTTTGCAGAACAAGCATTGCCCAGAAATAGGGTGATGGTGGCACCATTACTCCGTCAGATCTAGCTCTACCTGGAGCCAATGAGTCTATGACCAGACTTCTAAGGTAATTATATTCGGATTAGTCTTACTGCAGCCCTAAAAATCATAGTCCCATATTTGGGTTTGGAAAACTTGTCCTTTGGCAAAGCCTTGGTGAATATGTTCGCAAATTGCTCCTTAGATTTGCAGTAAACAAGATTGATGATATTTGATTGCAGTGTTTCCCTTATATTACGATATTTGCTGACAATGTGTTTGGACTTTAGATGGAATATGAGATTTCTTGTCATTGCAATTGCAGAGGTATTGTCATAGTAAATTGGAGTTGATCAGTTTGTTCTTCTCCAAAATCCTGCAACACAAATCTCAGCCACATAGTTTGAGTTGTTGCTTCAGGTGCACTCATGTATTCAGCTTCAGGAATTGAAAGTGCAACGCTATGTTACTTTACAGAAGCCCACGAAAATATGCTACTAACAAATGAAAAAGCATAGCCTTAAGTGGTTTTCATATCACATTAATCCCCAATCCAGTCACTATCACATTATCCAATTAGTAATGCATGTTTCCCTTTCTTTTATTCAATTCAAAGTCCAGTGTATCTTGAATGTATTTGAGCACTCTTTTCTTTTTGCAGTTTCCAAAATGTTTCTTGGTTGGATTGTGCAGATATCTTGCTAACAAACTAGCTGCAAGCATGATATATGGTCTTGTTGCAGTAATGTATAATAGACTTCCGACAAGTTGCCTATACACAGTTTCATCAACAGGCTCACTTCCGTAATCCTTTTTCAGTTTTTCATTCTTCCAATGGGGTACACTCACTGGCTTGCTATCCTTCAATCCAAACTTTTCAAGTAAGGCTAGTGCATACTTTTTCTGATTTATAAAAATACCATTATGGGACTGCACAATTCTTATTCTCAAGAAGTGATATAGGAATCCCCAAATCAGTCATCTCATATCTCTTCATCATGTCAGCTTTGAACTTATTCAACAAATCAACATTATTGCTAGTATATGTTATGTCATCAACGTATATTGAAACAATGATTCACTTAGATTCACGTTTAGTTTTGATGTAGAGTGTTGCCTCACTTGGATTCGTTGTGAAACCACACTTGTGGCAATGTGTATCAATTTCTTCATACCAAGCTCTTTGTACTTGTTTAAGACTATAGAGAGCTTTCTTTAGTCTGTACACTTTGTCTTCAGCTCTAGCAACTTCGAAACCTTCAAGTTGATCAACATATACCTCTTCTTGCAGTACACCATTAAAAAATGCTGATTTAACATCTAACTGGTATATTTTCCAACTCTTTTATGCTACAAGTGCAATTAGAGTTCTAACTGTGTCTAACCTTGCCATTGGGCAAAGGTTTCATTGAAGTCAATTCCATGCTTCTGAGAATAGTCTTTAGCTATTAGTCTAGATTTGTGTTTTTGTATAGTGTCATCCAAGTTTAACTTGGTCTTAGTGGAACTAAATCCCATGTTTGATTTTTCTAGAGTGTTGATAGGAGCATATTTATGCGACTTAATTAGCTTGTTTCCTTGCATTTACGTTGGTAGTACTCAGTAATTTTAGTATTTTAAGCTATTTTCGTGCAATTTCAGGTTTTAAGGACAAAGTATGCAAACATGTGCATTTTGGAGCCTTTTGGAGCAGTTTTGGGCATGGAATGGATAGCTTATGCTCGGAGCAAGGTGGATGGATGAAATTGAAGATCAAAGAAGGCTAGGAATGAATAATGAGATGAAAGAAATGAAGAAATGAAAATGAAAAACAAAGAGTTCAGAATTGGAAGCCAAAGTGCCTAAAGTTGGAAGTTTCTATTCTTGGAGGTTTCCATTCTTGAAAGTTTCTATTCTTGGCTTGGAAGTTTCCTAATCCTTCCTCACCTATGTTCCAACCACAAAAGGATTCCAAAAATATGTTAGGACATTTAATTACATATTCTAGAAGCCCTAAACCTTCCCTAAAGTCCATGCCACACTAAATCTGCAAGGATCCTTCCTTGCCGCAATTCCCTTTCCCTTTCTCTTCCAAAATCTGCACATATCCCTCTTTCTTACCTATTTTTTGACCCAAAATTGCATTATCCTTTTGTCTCAGTCCTTGCCGCCCAAGGGGAGAGGATTCTTACCTATTTTATGCCTCAAAACACATTCCTAAATCTGTCCTACACTCTCTTTCGAATTTCCTTTCCTATTCTCTTTAATTCTTGCACCTTACTTGCCTATTTTTGAATGATTTCTGATTCCAAATTTAATAAATTTGTGGCCCTTCCTTCCCATATAAATAAGACCCCTTTCTGACCATTCTAAAGACTCCACCCTTCACCATAACCAACCTATATCCATCCACCACCACAAATCACCACAAAAACCTTCAACCATCCCTTGTGCTGCAGCAAAGAAGAAGGAAGGAGACCCTTGGACGTGCTTGCCATTCAAGACGTTGGATTGTTGGAGCGTTTCTAGGTGTTTTCATTCTTTGTTTTCAATGTCTAAATTTATGTATCTTTGTTTTGCGTTTATGAGGAACTAAGCCCTTCTTGGCTAGGGGGCTATTCAATACCATGATTATACTTGCATTATGAATTGATTACCTTCAGTTGCTATTTTATAAGTTGTGAATTCAATTTGCTTAATCGTTTGATTGATAACTTATTCTTGTATGTTTATTAAGAGTGCACACTTAGTTTTCATGCAAGGATTTGAAGCTAAAATATAAGGGAGTTTCACCTAATAGTTACAAACTTATATTTGCAAGTAGTGGAGGTCGCTTATAAACGATCGTGTTAAGTGAATTCTTGGCAAAAGTTTCATGCTTTTCATAGTTAAAATTGCCTTGTCAATGCTTATAGTTTTCATGAAACTTAATGATCTTTGATTGTACCTTTATTGTGCTTTTCACGTAGGGGACTTTTAGAGAATGCTTTGAATTGTTGTATGTGCTTTCCCATCCAATTCATTAACTTAAGGAGAACTTGAAGGTTAAAAAAGTGCTGTCACAGTTAACCTGGAGTATTGAGTTTCATGACTTATTGAGAGAAGCAATTGGAAATCAATTTGAATGCAAGTGTGTCATGTGTGGAGAAGAACTATCTAGTTAACCCATAACCCATCAATTCACCTAAATTTTTCTAAGAATCTGTTTAAATTGTTCTTGCTTTGTTTTCCTTATTTTCGTCCAAAACCAAACCCCATTTACTTTGTTAAGTCATATTAGTTAGAGCTTGTCGTAGATTGTGTTTTTAAGTGTTTTGAGCCATTAGAAAACCAAATTTTGTCCAAAATTGTGTTTAGAGCTCAAAACTGCCCAGTTTATGTTTTTAGGCAGTTTTGAGTGTTTTTAGCTTGTTTTGAGTCTTTTGAGTTTGTTTTAAGTCTTTTGAGTCTAGTTAAGTGTTTTAAAGCTTAGTTTTATGTATTTGAGTCAGTTTAGAGTGTTTAGCAATCCCTCATAATCCCCGGTTTAAGAACGATCCCTACTTATACATATACTACAATTGTCAACAAGAGGGTTTAATTTGTGTGTTTAGTTATTTTACGCATTAAGTGTAGCCATTTCTTCCTCCATTCCCATGTCAGATAGTGCCTCATTCAATGAACTTGGTGTGCTATCATTGGATATTTTTTGTACAAAAGCTTTGTCGGGTTTTGATAATTTCTATGATGACACATCGTTGACAATAGGGTATTTAGAGCCTTTCGTTGTATTTGATGAATATCGGTGGCTTTCCCCGGTTGTGCCTGAAAGGTAATTAATAATTCGAAGCAACGAATACATCAACAAGGATAGTAGAGCTTACTTAGGAATATTCTCAGGAGTATGGTCATCTAGTGGTATTATATTTGGAGACGAGGGGGAGTAGTATCAGTAGAAGTCTCAAAGTTGATATGTGGCAGCACTGTTACCGTGGGCGAGGACGACACTACCATGCCTGCCGTTGATTTTGTGGGTAGCACAACGACTGCTGTTGGTTGAGCTGACAACACAGCCACTATAAGCTCGGTTGTTGCCTAAGCTAATGGCAGCAAAAGATCAACAATATCATCCATGGTCCAATCCTTCTTGCCATGCCGTGTCTCCCCCTAAGAAGGAAGATTGGAAGAATCCGAAGGGTAATACATCTTGGAATCGGAAAAAGTAACATCCATAGTAACGTACATTCGACAGGAAGGAAAGTGGTAGCAACGGTACCCTTTCTGACGGAGTTCGTACCTCATAAAAATACAATGGAGAACATACGGTTCAAGTTTCGTTCGTTGCTTTGTTATGAAGATGAACAAATGCAACACATCCAAAAACCCGAGGTGGGAGTACCAAAATCGACGATAGATGCACGAATGTAGCAAGGACTTGTAAGGGGGTAAGAAAATCTAGGACTTTGGATGGCAGGCGATTAATAAGATAAGTGGCGGTCTGAAGAGCAACATCCTAAGACGAGCGAGGAACATGTGCCCCAATCAAGAGTGAGCGAGCCGTTTCTAAGAGATGGGCAATTTTTGCACTTAACCACCCCATTCTGTTGAGGTGTCTGAGGACAGGTAGTTTCGTGAAGAATTCTGTGATTAGTTAAATAATGTGAAAAATCATTATTAACATATTCATCGCCATTATCAGAGCATAAAATCCGTATTTTAGTAGAAAAATGTGTCTAAACGATGGTGTGGAAGGTCTTAAAAGCCGAAAAACATCACTTTTATGCTTAAGAAGATATAGCCATGTCATTTGTGTGCAATCATTTATGAACGTTACAAACCATCGAATTCAAGATGAATTTGTAATCGGAGATGGTCGCCAAACATTCGAATGAACAAGACGAAAAGGAATAACACTTTTATTAGAATTCAGCGGATAAGAAACACGGTGGCTCTTGGCAAGAATGCAAGTGTCACATTTAAAGTCTGAGACTGAACAACCAACAAATAAATCCGGAAACATATGCTGCAAATAACTGAAAGATGGATGACCTAAACAGTGATGCCATAACCATATCTGACGCAGCTTGTGATCAACGGCTCCTTAGGTGAGATTGACTTGTCATGTACTAACATTATCCACAAAATAGAGATCCCCTATTTTACTACCATGACCAATTATCTCATTCGTGAGAATATCCTGTATAAGATAAAACTTTGGATACATTAGCACACAACAGTTTAATTGTTCAGTAGCTTGGCCAGGAGACATCAATTTATGCTTTAGTGAAGGTACAAGTAATGTATGAGGCAAAAAGAGAGTGGACGTGAGGCGCACGGTACTAGTGCTAGTTACTGGTGAGGTGACTCCATTAGCATTAGTAATATTATGTAAAATTGGAACAGTATCACAAGCTAAATCAGTGGGATCATAAGTCTTATGGTATGTGGTACCAAAGTAAATGATCCATGCAGATGGAGTATCATCACTATTCATATTAAAAACATAACCACAGTTACCTGAGGACTCCGGAGGTATGTCAGAAGAACGCAAAATAGGAGGAGGATCATTTTGAGATATCAAACATAATTGGGACATGGAGGTGGCGAGATTAGCCTGCACAAGCTTGGCTTGCTCGTCTCGTTCCCATTGTTTCTGAAGCTTCAATGGTTCCCACCAGTCAGGATAGTAATGCAATTGGAAGCAATTATGGCGGCCATGCTTCTCACTACTACAGTAAGTACAACTACCAGTTGGGACGAGTGGTTTAGTACGAGGAAAGAGGGGACCCATGGTGGGCCATGAAGCCGTCTTACCAGCAAAGAGCAAGCCATATCTGGGCTTGAGGTAGTTGCCTGGGGTTACAGTCTTGGGCTCGGTGCAGGTGACTTCTCGGGGGCGTGGGGACGAGGTGGAGCTATGGCTCGTGCGGCAGGGCGAGCCACCATGGCTGGCCCACTTGGCAGCTGTCCTCCGGTATTCATCATAGCTTGTTGCATTCCCTCCTGGTGAACATAGGCAAAAGTTTGTTCAACGGAAAGAAGGGATCAGTTCGTAGAATATCACTACAAATTTTATCAAATATCTCATCCAATCTTGTAAGCAAAGTATACACACGATCTGTTTGAACAATTTTATTATAAATTTCAATATCAAACAATTTTATTATAAATTTCAATATCAGTACCACACTTCATCAGATTGGGTTGATGATAATCAATCTTTTGCCACAAAGATTGAAGATCACTATAGTATGTCTCCATCGATCGTCCATCTTGCCTTATGTGAGAGACCTTACAGATAAGATCATAGACTTGAGATATATCGTAGCCGTCATAATATGTGTGAGCCACCGTATCCCACAGTTCATTTCCCATCGGTAATTGAAGAAAGTACCCAATCAAATTGGGTTCCATAGAGTTGATGAGCCAACCCTTCACAATAGCGTTCTCCGTAAGCCATTTGGTGAAGGCCGGATCATCGGTAGGTCGTTGGGGATTACTCCCAAACAAGTAGCCTAACTTGTCTTTTCCAGTAACAAACATCTCAACAATTTGAGACCAAACTCCATAATTGGCACCGTTGAGTTTGATGCCAATCGAAGCAATAGACGAATCATGATGGACAATCTATGTAACAACTTGCGGTATAGATAGGGTAGGATTCATGGTAGGGTCGGTTAGGGTAGTAGTGTTTAGGGTAGAAGTAGAATCGGTTAGGATGAGGTTGTTTCCACCGTGGAGTGGTGGTCGGTGGGAGGGCCGAGTTTGCTTAAGGGAATGGGCAGAGCAGAAATCGTAGGATCTTTGCTCTAATACCATGCTAATTAGGGCTTATTTTGGGGTTTAATTTCCTGATATCATTCTTCTCACCAATGAGGAAAATATATAATGTACAGAGTGATTTACAAGGAAAGAAACATCAAATAACATCGTTCCTAATTACAATATGATTTTAAGGACCCAAATAGGTAACTAAACTAATTACAAAAGGTCAACTCTCCAACAAGAATTAGGTCCTAACATTGGTATCATCCACTGCTGATCCTAGTTGACTATCCGTGCATGCCCTCAACACCATAACCACTTATTTTTTCTGCTATTGATGCACATGTAGTTGCTCTCAAAACCTGTTTTGCTTCTTTGCAGACATCATTCTCTGACACTCTGGATGAGAAACTCACCGTCTATTTTGAACAGTTTCGACACCAGCTTTCTTATGATGGAGGGGGAAGTGGTTCTACCTACGATCCTGATAGTATTCCACCGCTGATCATTGCTGAGTCTGCCTATCTTCGTGAGGAGAGGTTAATCGTACACCTCATTGTGAGATTTGTGAAAGAGGTCAACCTCAATGTCATCAATGGTAGCATCACATTCAATTTCCTAGATTCAAGAATGAAGATGATCCTCTTGCTTGGATCTACAAGGTGGAACAATTTTTCATCTATTGTGGAACTGCTAAGCATAAAAAAGTAGTGACAGTCTATTTCCATCTGGAATGAGAGGCATTACAATGGTTCTAATGAATGGATTATTTACAAATAACTCCACAGTGGGAAAATTTCACCAAGGCATTCTGTAGAGAATTTGGTCCCTCATAATTCGAAGTTTGTGTTGAATCACTCTTTAAGCTATGCCAAACAAGTACTCTTAAGGATTATGTTACTGAGTTTCGTAGAACTACTAATTTGAGACACTTCATTAACATAATCCTTAAGAGTACTTGTTTGGCATAGCTTAAAACTGACCTTAAAACATAAAACTGGGCTTTAAACTTAACTAGACTCAAAGAACTCAAAATAAACTGAAAAACTCAAAACTAACTAGAATGACTCAAAACAGCTTAAAACAACTAAATAGACTCAAAACTAGACACTAGGAATGACTTGGACGAAAATTGATTGAAACTTGACTCAAAACACTTAAAAACATAAACTAAGACACATTCTAACTAATTAGACACTCTAAAGTAAAAGGGATTGGGTTTTTGATGAATTTTAAACAAACAAACAAATTGTAAAACTAAACAGATTGTAAAACAAATTTTGGGAAATAAGATGGTTGATGGATTAGCTAGAGGTCCATTCTTCACACATGACACACTTGTACATGAATCGATTTCCAATTGCTTTTTCAATAAATTATGAAGCTCAACACCCCAGATTAACCGTGATGCACTAATTAACCCTTAGATTTTCCTTTACTCATTGAATTGGATGAATGCATGCGACAACCCAAATCATTCTCCAAAGGTCCCCTACCTGAATGCATAATAGAGATACAATCAGAGATCATTACGTTCCATGAAAATCATAAGTGTTGACGAGACATTTGTAACTATGAATGCATGATACGTTTGCCAAGAATTCAATTAACGCGATTGTGACTAGCAACCTTCACTACTCATGAATATAAATTTGTAACGATTAGGTGAAACTCATTTATATTCTAGCATCAAATTCATGCATGAAAACTAAGTATGCATCCTTAATCAACATACAAGAATCAGTTTTGAAGAAAACAGTTAATTGAATTGCATTCACAACTTATCAAATCACAATTGGAAGAAATCAATTCATATTGCAAATATGTTCATGGCTTTGAAATTCCCCCTAGCCAAAAGGGGTTTAGCTCTTCATGTTCACAAAATAGAGATACATAAATTTAGACATTGAAAACAAAAGATTGAAAACACCTAAGAATGATCCAGCAATCCAAGCATGTACAATTTTACCCAGAATCAAGATATAAGCATATACATAATCAGATATGAAATATATCAACTCAATTCATACTTCACATAATCATAGTCATATGTATGCCATGCCAAGATATAACAGACTAAGCAATTTAGGTAATAATAATTTCATAGAAATGTAACATGTTAGCCGAAACCCCTGCGGTAGTCTGTACAGCTGAATTCATTGATTAAAAGTCACTCTAGCCGGAGTCACTACAATGACCTATACGGCAACATACTGCACAAGAGTTGGAACCAAATGAAAAGGTCTATACGACAATAATGGGTGTAATAAAATCATGCTTAATACTACTCTCACATAATAGCTGGGCGATAAATCGCTAGTCACCTACGAGTCGGAACCATAAATAAGGTCTGTATGACAAGACTGTGCACCTAAATTGGATCCAATATGAGCATATGGTGCGAGAGGTGACATAATAAACAGGCATGTGCCATATCTATGGCTAAATTACAATCACCCTAAGTGCAGTCTTATGAGCTCAACATTATTCAATCACATATCACGTATCACATCATCGATGATTCACATAACCAAACACAACTTACTTGAGCTTACCTAAGCGTCCATAGCACCACATTTATATATATAAAGCATGACATACCAATTCATATATGAATTATAAACTTATATGCATGGCATTTATGGCATATTATCATTTAAACATATATTTTTTTGGGAAAATATCAAGTATATAATATATACTGAAAACCAAAAGCCCACTCACTGGTAAGTCGAAGGGTTGTAGCCCCCGAGTCACCCTTGGATACGCTCGTCCTCGGGATAAGTCTCACCTATATGCGAAATAACTATAAAAATGTTATTTTAGAGCACATAGACAAAACTAGCTAATAACTTCTCATACAATGCTCAAAATGGGTATATGAATATAACACAGTGACCTACACAACCTCAGGATCATCCCTAAATTTTTAGATTAATTTTTGGACCCCTTACGTGTTGCCACGCGCAGGCCAAGGCAAGGCAATACGCGCCCCACTCGCGGCCAAGTGATAGGTATATACCGGGGAATATTCTGTTAAGTCCTAACGGAATCCATCCAAACTAACTGACGGCGTCGGAATATTCCATCAGACTTGACGGAATATTTCGTCGTCTCCTACCTCAGAACTCCGGCGACTATCGTCGGCGCCAGAAAACTGGGAAAATTTTAAGCCTTGATATCTTGACCATTTTTGCACCATTTTTCACGATCTTTATACCAAAATGAAGTGCATGAAGAATAAAACAAGATTATACCTCTTCCAAGCCTTAAAAACCACGGGATCTCGCCAGGAAAATTCGAGAAAAATCGGCCAAGGTTGTAACTTACTATCCCGACGTCCAAAACACTCCAACGACACACCCCGAGCTTCATGACAACCTTCTAAAGCTCCCTATGAGCTTGAAATTCCCTGAAACCAACATATTTACGTTTGCATGAATAGTGACAAAATCGGTGGTTCATGGTTCGACATGGAATCAAAGGTTTCCTTACCTAAAAATAGGACCAATCAAATCGTCTGAGCTTCACGAACACAATGGTGTGCTTCACACCCTCGATCTGTCAAGTTGCGAAAGGTTTTGGGTGTCGTTCGTACAAGAGAGAAGAGAGAGAGAGCAGGGGAATGAAAGAGAGAATGTGTGTGTGGCCTAGGATTGGTCAACAACCAAAATACACAATAAATTAATCCTAATTGGTTCCAAACAATTAGGATTTAAGGATATTGACCCAAAAATAACATTTAAACCACTTTACACAACTTAACGTCCATGGGCATTTTCGTCAATTTACGTCAACAAGCATTATTTTCCGGGACAGGTTGTGACAATCTACCCACCTTATAAAATTTCCTCCTCAAAATTATACACAACAAATACATCCACTAATAATCATAAAACAAGCGTGGATACATCTCTCTCATCCGATCCTCTGTCTCCCAAGTAGCTTTTTCCACTGAATGATTTTTCCATAATACTTTCACCAAGCGCACAGTTTTATTCCTTAGTTCCTTATCCTTCCAATCCAAAAGAGTCATTGGTTCCTCATCATAAGTCATATCCAGATTAATTTCCAAAGGTTGAGGAGGAATCACATGTAAAGGATCTGAAACATAATGTCGGATCATCGAAACATGAAATACATCGTGCACCTTGGACAACTCTGGAGGCAACTCAAGCCTGTAAGCAACCTCACTGACTCGCTCGGTGATCATATATGGTCCAATGTACCTAGGACTCAACTTTCCTATCTTTCCACATCGTACAACACCTTTCCAAGATGATAGCTTCAGAAATACCTAATCACCTTCATTATACTTTTGATCAGTGGCATGCTTGTCTACTAAGCTATTTTGTCGATCTTGGGCCGCTTTCAGGTTAGACTTAATTACCTAAACATTTTGAGTAGTCTCATCCACAATCTCAGGGCCCACTAAAACTCTTTCACCAACCTCTGACCAACATAGAGGCGTATGACAAGATTTCCCATAAAGTGCCTCAAATGGTGCCATACCAATACTCAAATGATAACTGTTGTTGTAGGCGAACTCCATCAAATCTAAACAATCATGTCAACTATCTCCAAACTGCAGCACTGAAGATCTCAACATATCCTTTAATGTCTGAATAGTCCTCTTAGATTGTCCATCTGTCTGAGGGTGATATGCTGTACTATAAAGTAATCTCGTACCAAGAGCTTCCTGGAATGCTATCCAGAACTTGGAAGTAAATCTAGGATCCCGATCCGAGATAATATTAATTGGCACACCATGGTACTTCACAATCTGTGATATAAATAACTTAGCTAATTGGCTTAATGAATACTTCTCCCTCACTGGAATAAAATATGTTGACTTCGTAAGCCGATCAACTACCACCCAAACGCTGTCATATCCATTATGTGTACGAGGAAGCTTGTACACAAAATCCATAGTAATATTTTCCCATTTCCACTGTGGAACGGGAAGTGGCTGCATCAACCCAAATGGCTTCTTCCTTTCAACTTTAACCTGTTGGCAAATGGCACACCTACTCACATATTCGGCAATTTCTCTTTTCATACCCAGCCAATAATAAAATGGTCTAATGGTATGATACATTTTAGTGCCTCCTGGATGCATTGCATATGCCGAAATATGTGCTTCATCCAAAATTTCTTTCTTTAACTTTGCATTATTTGGCACATACATTCTACTTTCCTGCATAAGCATACCATCCGTTTCTCGAATCCTGAAATCTTTCTTTTTGCCTTGATTCCTTGCTTGAATTATTTCCAGGGTCTCTTCATCATTCATCTGAGCCTTAAGCACACGATCAATTAAAATTGGCCTAACTTGAAAATTAGCAAGCAAGGCTTCTTCTCGATCTTCCACTCCTAACTCCACTCAAGTGGACCTCAAATCTACTAGAAGAGGAACATGACAATCATAAATGGCATTAGGTCTGGCTGGAGTCTTCCTAATAAGGGCATCCGCCACGGCATTTGCACGACCAGGATGATACTCAATTGTGTAATCATAGTCACTAAGTAACTCAATCCACCTCTGCTGTCAAAGATTAAGATCTCTCTGAGTAAAAAGATACTGAAGACTTTTATGATTTGTGAAGATCTTACATTTCTCACCATAAAGATAATGTCTCCAAATCTTCAAGGCAAAGATGATAGCTGCTAACTCCAAATCATGTGTAGGGTAATTCTTCTCATGAGGTTTCAACTGTCTCGAAGCATAAGCAATTACGCTACCATGTTGCATCAATACACAACCCAAACCATTCAAAGAAGAAGCATCACTATAAACCTCATAATTACCACTATCATCTGGAAGTGCTAGAACATGTGCATGAGTGAGATAGTACTTCACCTGCTGAAAACTTTGCTCACATTTATTATCCCACTCAAACTTAACATCCTTTCGAGTCAACCTCGTCAATGGCAAAGCAATCACTAAAAAAACCTTAACAAATCGTCTATAATAGCCCGCTAGGCCAACAAAACTCCGTACCTCAGTGACGGTTCGAGGTTACTCCCAATTCTCCACAACTGCCACTTTCTGATAATCCACTTGAATGCCTTGAGCAGAAATGACATGTCCCAAAAATGCCACTTGATTCAACCAAAGTTCACATTTGCTAAACTTAGCATATAGCTGGTGTTCCCTCAAACTGCTCAACACCAATTTCAGATGTCTAGCATGCTCAACCTTAGACTTAGAGTATACCAAAATATCGTCAATGAAGACAATAACAAACCTGTCCAAATATGGCTGGAATACTCGATTCATCAAATCCATAAAAGCTGGTGGTGTATTAGTTAACCCAAATGGCATCACAAGAAACTCATAATGACCATATTGAGTCCTGAATGCGGTTTTAGGAACATCTTCATTTTTAATCTTCAACTGGTAATAACCCAACCTCAAGTCAATCTTAGAAAATACACAGGCACATCTGAGTTGATCAAATAAATCATTTACACGAGGCAATGGATAATGGTTCTTAATGGTTACCCAATTCAATTGCTTATAATCAATGCACAACCTCAAAGTTCCATCTTTCTTCCTCACAAATAAAACTGGAGCTCCCCAAGGTGAAGTACTAGGCTAAATAAAACCTTTATCCACTAACTCTTGCAACTGGACTTTCAATTCCCTTAATTCAGCAGGCGCCATTCTATAAGGAGTCAAAGATATATGATTCGTACCTGGAAGTAGATTAATAACAAACTCCACCTCTCTATCTGGCGACAATCTAGGCAAATCCTCAGGGAATACATCTGGAAAATATCTGACCACGTGAACATCCTCCACACTACTAGGGGCATCATCATTCAGCACTACATGAGCCAAATATCTCTGACAACCTTTCGACAACAATCTTTTTGCTTTCATGGCTGAAATAATACCATACCTCACCCTACTAGGCTCTCCCACAAATGTAACTTCAGGTAATCCAGGACAATGAAATGTGACTATCTTTCCATAACAATCTATCTTGGCACGATTTTAGTGCAACCAATTAGTGCCCAAAATCACATCAAAATCCATAATATCCAACGACATAAGCTTAGTCGGCATAATAACATCCTCTACTATCACCGGACATCTTAGATATACCCGATCCATAAAACATCGATCCCCTCTAGGCATAGAAAACTCTAAATCATATCCTATAGGTGTAGGATGGGGTTGTGTCACTCGAGCAAATGTATGAGAAATAACAGAATGTGTAGCACCATAATCAATCAATACTCTAGCAAAATGACCAAGAATATTTAACGTACCCATGATTAAATCCGGATTGTTTTGGGCATCTTGCAGTGACATGTTGTGGATACGCCCCTGATTCTGCTGTCGTCTACCGCGACCTCTATTGGCATGAACACTATGTCATTGTCTCTGCTGACCAGACTGCCTCGAAGATCCTGCACTACTAGCAGCAATCTCTCCCTACTAGGGCTATCCCCATTGGTACCACTAAGATCCACCGGCTGAATGTGGCTGATAAGACATAGATCCTCCCTGATACTGAGAGTACCCACTCTGATACTGTCCTGAGGTGTAAGGAGCGGCGTCGCCCTGATAATGGTAGGCACCTCCTAGTCCATTCTGAGTATAACCACCAGATCTTGAAGCTTGCTGGGTCGGTGAAGGTGGTGGGAAGGAAGGCTGCTGGGGTCTCTGCTGACTCTGAGGGCATTAAACAGCCCTATGACCCATCTATCGACAAGTAAAACATCCACTGTTGCCTCTCCTACACTCCCCAAAATGCCTATTATTACACCTGCGGTATAAAGGAGCAACAGAACCACCTGAACCACCAAAATCTTTCTGCTCTGGAACCTAAGGCCTCCAGTCAATCTACCACCTCTCATCTGCATATTAGTACTCAATCATCCACTAAAAGAGCTGGAACTGCCACCGTTTCTCTTAAAATTATGGGTCTTGCGAAGTCCCTGAAATGCTTGCCCTTTTCCTTTATCATCTCGCCTCTATCCCCCATTCTTTCCTTCCTCATCCTCACTTTCACTGGGCATGCTTTCTGAGTCCTCAATCCACAATAGAACCTCTTAAAACTCCTGGCAAGTGGCACAGGGAGTCGATGTCGCTATGGAATGCCATTTCTTCTTAGTACCCAATCTGAAATGGCGGAGCATCTCAACCGGGTTAGTAGCAACGTCCGAATCATATCTCGATAGGTCAGTAAACATCCTATAATACTCATTAGCTAACATTTTCCTTGCTTCAAATGAGTAAACTCATGTTTCTTACGATCAATATAGTCAGAAGGAATGAACCTTTTTTGAAACAGCTCTTTAAATACTCCCCAGTCCGCAATCTCTGCTGGGGTTAACTGGTAAGACTCCTGTCTCCACCAGGATGCAGGCTACTCTCCCAAAAACCAGGTAGTCATCTCGACCCATCTATCAGGAAGAAGATTCCCCTGACTCTGCATCACTAGAAAGGTCTTCTCAATATGATTAAGCCATTTTTCTGCCCCCTCATGACCTTCATTCCCAATGAAGTGATTCAGCTTCAGGTTATAAACTGTCTCAAGAGGTGTCCTTTGGGGAGGACGGAATGCAGACTAAATGGTAATAACTATAGCTTCCCCTAATTGAGCAATATCGGGGAAACTAGGCTCAGTTGAGTGACGAGGCTCTCTACGAGGCGACATAGTTCTGACATAAGACATCACAAGGATTAGAATATTCAAGAATTATACAAGGTTGCTAAATGTAGGCTCTGATACCAAACTGACACACCACGAACGAGATCAAGACATGCTGGCCATCACGTGAGACTGACGTAGCCATGTGCACAGTGCGGAAGCAATAATGATAAGAAATATATGAATAATAAAACTGAATTACTAGAGTGCACTACTAAATAGGAAGTGTTATGAGTAATACACAGAAGTAAACACTCATAATCAGAGCATAGAAAGTCTAGGTGCAGTCCAGTAGGATAAGTACTAGTTATACAGTACCATAAGATGTCTTACAATTATTTAGATGGTCAGAACTGCCGCAGTCCTTGCACTCAGCAACTGCAAACTTACCTAAAACCTGGAGGGGCATAAAACAAAAAACGTGAGTGGGCAAAAACAAATATTTTACAAAACCATTTCATTTATCAACATATCTAACCCCTCGCTGTAAAACATGTATAATTTTTCCCAAAATCAAGATATAAACATATACATAATCAGATATGAAATATATCAACTCAATTCATACTTCACATAATCATAGTCATATATATGCCATGCCAAGATATAACAAACTAAGCAATTCAGGTAAGAATAATTTCATAGAAATGTAACATGTTAGCCGGAGCCCCTGCGGTAGTCTGTACGGCTGAATTCATAGCTCAAAATTCACTCTAGCCGGAGTCACTACAATGACCTATACGGCAACATACTGCACAAGAGTCGGAACCAAATGAAAAGGTCTATATGACAATAATGGGTGTAATATAATCATGCTCAATACTACTCTCACATAATAGTTGGGCGATAAATCGCTAGTCATGTTGGAAATGTGCCATAAAACCAATCATATGATGATACTTTACGGACATTTCACATGTTAAACTAATCTAGTTTAATATCAAGGGCAAAGATTATTGTTTTAAGCCGTCTCATATAAATGTTATATGCTTAAATGATAAGTCCAAGGAATATGTAATTAGGAGAATGTAATTTAAACAAGTTAGATTTATGAGACCATTCTCTTTCTTATACATATCCTAAACGTTCCTGATCATAGGATTGCCAATTGGGCATTGACAGTCCGTTAAGATCAGTACGTGCTGTGTCTTCTCTCATGGAGAGTGACTGGTCTCGAGTCATTGGTGTGATTGACACCAAGACAAGCATGTAGGTGCTCAATAGCGAATGAGTCCACTGAACATGATCAACGAGGAGTTCTCATACTCATGTCACATGAGAACTCATGGTTGGGATAATGGAAAGTAGTCCTTTGACCTGAGGCATCATAGTTGTCTTGTGGTTAAGTCCTTGATCTTTGATTATGTCAAAGTCACTCCATTCAAGGGTGTCCGTGGCATAGTTGGGGTTAAGCCACTTAGCCATGGAGGCGAGTGAATGCGCAACAAGGGATCTCTAACCTTCAAACTGTTTGAGGGAGAATACTCTATGATATGATTAAGAATCTCTGGCCAGAGTATGAATGAGATTTAGTAAGTCATTCCAAATCACATTCAAGGTAATCATAGAAGTAAATGAATCACATTGGATAGTAGACATGAATAAACTATCAAACCAAACAATGTGGTTAAGAGTATTGTATTAAAGAAATACCGTATTGCATTGTAATCCTAAACTGAATAGGTTCTCCACCTCTTCTGATTAGCTTGGGTAACCATGACATACTGCTAGGTGTCACTCATGGTTTATGGAAGCCCTAAACGTGTATAATCACTAAAGGGAGAATTTAAAGTAAGTTTCAATTCACAATTGATTTGAAAGAGTTCTAATCGCCCACTGCCTCGCTAAAAGGAACCTAATGGATCGTACACCGTGTAAGGCAGAGATTGAAGAAACAACGGAGATGAGTAAGGATAATTAAATGGTTTAATTATTTATGGCAAGGATTAATTAATATGTTAATTAATCAAACGAATAAAGTTTCCGGACTTGGTACCACAATCCCAAAGATTGTCTTAAATGGATTGTATATGTACCTAAATAGTCTAATCCTCACAATCTTCCTATTGATAATGTATCATTGGAAGAACATGTTAGATAAGTCTATCATAAAGAGGACAACACTTTTAATGTCATAGTTCTTCACTTACAAATCGTTGTATGAAGAAATAAGAGTTGCTTTGAACAACCCTTAGCTAATGCAAACACTAGTGCTTGTTTCTTTGTTAAATGAACAAAGAACTTGAGAAGAAAGCACAAGGGCATGGACACTTTATGTGCCATGATTCTTCACTTACAAATTGTTGTATGAAGAAATGAGAGTTGCCTTGAACAACTCTTGAAAGTTTGTAATTATGTTTAGAACATAATGGTTGGTTGACAAAAAATAGTCCATCAACATGGACTTATGATGATTTTGGATCATTGAGTGTTGAAGTGTTAAACCACTTCTAGAGACGGAAACTCGGCAAGGACTTCACCTTGGTGTCCCTATCCAAATGGTTCACTAAGTTTATTGTAAACTATATAGTGAACAATAACCACACACTCTCCAAATCGTTGGATGTGTATAACACAATTGAAATAAGTTTCAAGAGAGATAGTGGGAGTTTAGGGACCATGACTATTGTAGTCAAAGGAGAAGTCAAATGAAGAAAGCGAAATAAACTCCAAAGGAACAAACTTTCTTTATGAAAGGATGGACATTGGAAGGGGTATTTGCAAGAAATGTCTTGCAAGTGTCAAGAACACACCTTTCGAAGGTGTTGTAAATTGTTCTTGAAAAGTTCAAAATAGTTGGTTCTTCTACTTGAATGCTTGATTCCGTATTAGTAACTATGTTTTACAATAGTTGTAAAAGTGTGGCTAATAAAAGGTAGAAGATTAATGAGAGAAGAGAAAGTACTTCACATTCGGAACGTGAATCAAATGTAGATCTCTGTGAAAGCAGATGGTACTTACTTCCTCATATGAACTACCAAAGAAATTGGAAAAACCAAAGATTGTCTTTACATTCCAATTTTAAGGAACTTAATTCCATCACTATAAGGGATGGATGAATGTTTTGTTTGACAAAACATTGTTCTTTATTAATGAATGATTAGATTATTGTAATCTAATTGATTGTCTCTATAGTAGAGATGATATGGTAGTGTTAACTGTTTAGAAAATAACGATGCTTAAAACCCAAAAGGTTGCAAGGAAGTGACTAATCCCAACTGAGTTGTGATACCTCTAAAACATAAATTACGAGTTGGTCATAGATGGATGCTTTGGATCGTTAGATCCAGATCCAATACCTTCTTATTAAAATTGTATAGAGGCGAAATGTTCGAATCTTTATTCTTTTGGAAAGGAAGAAAGAATCACAAAGTTGTTGAGGTTAATTCACTTAGATGTTAGTGGCACTTGTCCACAACATAATACTACTCATGTTATATGACATTCACCGAAGATCGCTCTCGGTTGGACTATCATTTATTTTGAATAAACACAAGTCCGAATACTTTGCAAAAGGTTTCAAAGAATTCAAGAAATGTAAGTTGATGAGTAAGATGTCTAAAGTATTTACCTCCTTAGATTTGATCCAAGGAAAGGTAACACTTTAGAACAATTTTCTTGAAAGATATCAAGGAAAGAAGCATCATATGATACTGGATTTCTCCATTAAGAGAAGAACGAACTTGAATGAGATTTAGTTCGTTGGATGTTATCAATTGCCCATATATAGGATATATACTTCTAAGACAATATAATTGTCAATTAGAAGATCTTCCAAAATTTTCATGACTCCATAAGATGTAGTTGGAAAGAAAGACAAATCTTAATCATGTTAAGATTTGGGGTTGTGTGCTAATAAGCAATATTTGTTTGAGAATTATCTTGTGGATATCCTTAAATTAACATTTGGATATCACTTCTATAAACCAACTAACAAATGTTGTTTGTTGGGTAGTTCATTGTAATCCTACACTAGGATTTGCCTAAGATAGCGCAAATGAACAAGAGATAGAACTCAAAGAATGGGTTCTTTGAGAGACAAGATGATAATCAACAAATATAACAACCTAGTTCCTATACCATAAGCTCCAAGGTAGTCGAGAAGGATTTATAAACCGTCTCAGTTGAATGGTTTGAACGTTATGACTATGTCATAGAGTTGCACCTCTTAATTCGAAAGAAATAAGAATGAAAATCCTTATGACTACATTGAGTGTATATACGATATATACTCAAGGAAATGGTAAAGTACCATTTGACCCAAAATAATGAAACCTCCATAGCTAATTGGTAGCTTAAGACGACTACAATTAAAGAGATTGGTTGACTTGGAAGAAACCATCTTTGACGTAGTCTTGGTTTCAATTAATTCGAAGATTGCTAGCTACAACTAAATGGTGATTCAATGTTTGGACATAATATGGGTTTCCGAAACCATTATTAAGATAGTCTTGATAATATATGTCTAAAACTATGAATCACAAGACATGTAAGTTGTAGAGATCCATCCATCATGGATCTTAGCAAGCTAGTGGGAGCTATAAGCGTCTTATGAGAGAAAGATCAAATTGTTTGATTTCTCATAAAGATGTAAATGAATCTTTTGTTTACTAGGTTTACAAAAGATTAGTGGGAGTTAATCATGTTCCTAAATTTGAATATATATATACACATATATGATATATTAATTTTGGAAATGAAAAGAATACTTCTTCGTTAAAGTTATGACTTTAAACATTCTATAACGATAGAATGTATATGGGAGACATAGTCTATAAACATGGGATGTAAATCTATAATGATAGATTTCAAGATATAATTTGATTATATCAATCCCTAATAATAGACAAAAGATGCTAGGAAGTTTCTCATATGATGATAAACTTCAATTAGAAGGACGACTCTAGTGAGACTAGCAAGTTGCCCTTCTCAAAGGGAACGTACCCTTTGACTCCCAAAAAAATAATGCATAAATAAAATCCTTTATGCATACGTAGAAAGGTGATTTATGTATTTCATATTGTATGAAAACATTGATATCAGTTGTACCTAGAAAGGTACAAGACGATATCAGTGCAAGCCTAGGATCAGAACCACGGCAACTGTCAAGTGAGTCCTTAAGTATTTAAGAAATACTAAAGGATATATTCCTCAAAGAATGAGGAAGAATTAGAGTAACGTAAAGGAAGCGTAAATGTATTAGATTATGAATCTAATCCATCATTGGATGTTTCTTCATTATGAATGAAGAGATAATCAGATATCTCTTTATTATGACTAAAGAGATATTTGGATGGAAACATTAAAAGTAATGACTTTAGTGTGTTCCATTATGAATGCAAAATATATTGCCATATAGAAGCTTACAATAATGTTGTTTGGATGGGAAAGTTCATTTATGAACTCTCTATTCGGTTCCAACCAGAAAGTGTCTCTAGTGTACCGACACTACGACACTAATGGGGCGATAGCTCAAACCAAGGAATCAAGGTCTCATCAAGATCCGAACTCAATTGAGAGACTGAACCACATGATTGAGAATCATGTATAATGGTGACGTCGTGATTCTTAAGGTTGCTTCTATGGATAACATATAGATATCCATTGTCTAGGCCTACTACTCAGCCATTTTTGAAATGACTAAAGAAGAGGTATCATCACTGATAACCAAGCTGATTGGCTCTAGTGCAAGTGGGAGATTGTTGGAAATGTGCCCTAAAACCAATCATATGATGATACTTTACGGACATTTCACATGTTAAACTAATCTAGTTTAATATCAAGGGAAAAGATTATTGTTTTAAGCCGTCTCATATAAATGTTATATGCTTAAATGATAAGTCCAAGGAATATGTAATTAGGAGAATGTAATTTAAACAAGTTAGATTTATGAGACCATTCTCTTTCTTATACATATCCTAAACGTTCCTGATCATAGGATTGCCAATTGGGCATTGACAGTCCGTTAAGATCAGTACGTGTTGTGTCTTCTCTCATGGAGAGTGACTGGTCTCGAGTCATTGGTGTGATTGACACCAAGACAAGCATGTAGGTGCTCAATAGCGAATGAGTCCACTGAACACGATCAACGAGGAGTTCTCATACTCATGTCACATGAGAACTCATGGTTAGGATAATGCAAAGTAGTCCTTTGACCTGAGGCATCATAGTTGTCTTGTGGTTAAGTCTTTGATCTTTGATTATGTCAAAGTCACTCCATTCGAGGGTGTCCACGACATAGTTGGGGTTAAGCCACTTAGCCATGGAGGCGAGTGAATGCGCAACAAGAGGTCTCTAACCTTCAAACTGTTTGAGGGAGAATACTCTATGATATGATTAAGAATCTCTGGCCAGAGTATGAATGAGATTTAGGAAGTCATTCCAAATCACATTCAAGGTAATCATATAAGTAAATGAATCACATTGGATAGTAGACATGAATAAACTATCAAACCAAACAATGTGATCAAGAGTATTGTATTAGAGAAAGACCGTATTGCATTTGAATCCTAAACTGAATAGGTTCTTCACCTCTTCTAATTAGCTTGGGTAACCATGACATACTACTAGGTGTCACTCATGGTTTGTGGAAGCCCTAAACGTGTATAATCACTAAAGGGAGAATTTAAAGTAAGTTTCAATTCACAATTGATTTGAAAGAGTTCTAATCGCCCACTGCCTCGCTAAAAGGAACCTAATGGATCGTACACCGTGTAAGGCAGAGATTGAAGAAACAACGGAGATGAGTAAGGATAATTAAATGGTTTAATTATTTATGGCAAGGATTAATTAATATGTTAATTAATCAAACAAATAAAGTTCGTTAAAAGACCACGGGTTAGTTTTGGGCCTCAAGGCCCAATGGGCTTCGAACATCAAGCCCATTGACCTAAGTTGTATGACAACTTAATGACAAATAATTCACAAAGGCCTTAAAAGCCCAATGAAACCCTATGGCCGGCCATTTATTTAAAGGAATGGGTTTTGGACTTAATTACAAGTTTGCCACTTAAATGAATGTAGGTATAAATATGACTTTATAGCCAAAATTCATTTAGGGTTTTCTTTTGGGGAAAGGATGAGAACACAAAGCTCCCCTTTCTCTCTAAAGAGGCTGGCCACCCTTGGAGGGATTAGCTAGTAATCTTTCTCCTCCAAGGTCACTCATCTCTTCTTCACATCTTACCTTGGCGTGGAAACTTAGAGGTTCTCAATTTTGGGAACTTGGAGAAACCTATTCTTCCATCCAAATCCATGGATCTAAGAAGCAAGGAATGAAGGCCCTATCTCTTGGGTGATTATCCTTTGCTTATGCAAAGAGGAATCAACAAAGGTATAATTTCTCAACTCACCTTGTTTTGAGTTGAGTCTTGGTTCACCCAACTACTAGGCTTTGAATTTCATGGTTAATGTTTTGTTTTAAGTGCATACAAGCATGATTCCGCCTTTAATTAGTTAATTGCATGCTATAGATGTTGCTTAAATGAACATGTTTTTCACAAAATTTCCTTCAAGTCACTTGCGACTCGGAACCATAAATAAGGTCTGTACGACAAGACTTTGCACCTAAATTGGATCCAATATAAGCATATGGTGCAGGAGGTGACATAATAAACAGGCATGTGCCATATCTATGGCTAAATCACAATCACCCTAAGTGCAGTCTTATGAGCTCAACATTATTCAATCACATATCACGTATCACATCATCGATGATTCACATAACCAAACACAACTTACCTGAGCTTACTTGAGCGTCCATAACACCACATTTATATATATAAAGCATCACTTACCAATTCATAGATGAATTATAAACTTATATGCATGGCATTTATGGCATACTATCATTTAAACATATATTTTTTTGGGAAAATATCGAGTATATAATATATACTGAAAACCAAAAGCCCACTCACTGGTAAGTTGAAGGGTCGTAGCCCCCGAGTCACCCTTGGATACGCTCGTCCTTGGGATAAGTCTCACCTATATGCGAAATAACTATAAAAACATTATTTTAGAGCACATAGACAAAACTAGCTAATAACTTCTCATACAATGCTCAAAATGGGTATATGAATATACCACAGTGACCTACACAACCTCAAGATCATCCCCAAATTTTTAGATTAATTTTTGGACCCTTCACACCCCGCCACGCACCGGCCAAGGCACGTTAATACGCGCCCCCACGCGCAGCCACGTGACAGGCATACTGACAGTGTCAGTCAACGCTGTCAGGTATATACTAGGGAATATTCAATTAAGTCCTAACGGAATCCATCCAAACTAACTGACGGCGTCGGAATATTCTATCAGACTTGATGAAATATTCTGTCATCTCCTACCTTAGAACTCCGACGACCGTCGCTGGCACCAGAATACTAGGAACATTTGAAACCTTGATATCTCGGCCATTTTTGCACCATTTTTCACGATCTTTATACCAAAATGAAGTGCATGAAGAATAGAACAAGATTATACCTCTTCCAAGCCTAAAAAACCATGGGATCTTGCAGGGAAAATTCGAGAAAAACTGGCCAAGGTTGTAACTCACTATCCTGACGTCCAAAACACTCCAACGATAAACCCTGAGCTTCGTGACAACCTTCTAAAGCTCCCTATGAGCTTGAAATTCCCTGAAACCAACATATTTACGTTTGCATGAACAATGACAAAATCGGTGGTTCATGGTTCGACATGGAATCGAAGGTTTCCTTACCTGAAAATAGTACCAATCGAATCGTCTGAGCTTCATGAACACAATGGTGTGCTTCACACCCTCGATCTGTCACGTTTCGAAGGGTTTTGGGTGTCGTCCGTACAAGAGAGAAGAGAGAGAGAGAGAGCACGAGAATGAGAGAGAGAATGTGTGTGTGGCCTAGGATTGGTCAACAACCAAAATACACAATAACTTAATCCTAATTGGTTCCAAACAATTAGGATTTAAGGATATTGACCCAAAAACAACATTTAAACCACATTACATAACTTAACGTCCATGGGCATTTTCATCAATTTACATCAACAAGCATTATTTTCCAGGACGGGCTGTGAATAATGACCCGTTCCCAATTTTAGGATATTTTTTTTAATTTTAATAAGTGAATTTACAAAAATGCCCTTTGAGGCACATGCGTTGACTTTCGTTGATTGTCGTGCCGTGTCACGTACAACTCATTTTCTTGGCGTATCCTCGTAGTACTCGTCACTCTGAACACGTAGGCCCAAACAGAACGTAAATTGAAGTTATAATGAAGATTCTACAAACTTTTATATGTTGAGGGCATTTTGGTAAATTGACAATTGAACATGTGAAATTGGTTGTGCCACATGGGACCCACATTTGGTCCCCATTTTTCTGGATTATTCTTTTACTCATCTCATTCTTTCTCCAATGACTCTCTTCTTATCTCACATATCTTTTTCGCCCTCAACTCCCTCCCCGTGACACTTAAACACCAATCCACCTTCCCGACGAATTAACGACTTGAAAATCACCATATTCTTACTCTCCTCGGACCAACCACATTCTTACTAATGAGCTAACTACGTCATTCGGTTGTGTGTGAGGCGTGCCAACTCGACGGCCGAGCTCGTCGGTGAGTAATATTTGTTGATGTTGTGTCGAGCACACTACTGACTTCTTAATCTTACGACTGCGGCCAAGGAAGGAACACGTCTCGGTTTTCTGGTTCTAGAGCCTGAAGATAAGGCTACTAGTTCTGCGAAGTTCACAAATCATCGGCGTCGGATTTGGTCACAATAATTATATTCGTAAGAGCATAAGCACGCCGAATCAATACCAGACTATATGGGCACAAGTACTCAAAGCAGATGTACGTCTTAATCGTAAATGTGGTTTGGCCATCAGAATGTCGAACTATAAATCCCACTTGTGAGTATCCAATCATAAAACACCTCGGCGTTCAATGTGCCGAGCCTGAAAAATTGTAACACCTCACTTCACCAAAAAGGCTAATGAGATGACCTCTGCCAATAAGGATTCTAAAATCCTTCTCGACCGAGACTTGGATAGATAACTAGTCGGCCTCGACGCAGTGCTGTTATCCAAACTGAAGGTGCTCTGCGGTCGGCTGATTCTACGGCAAAAGTGTTGTTTATCCAAACTGAAGAAATTCGTCGGTTGCCTTCATAGTGTTGTTTATCCAAATTGAAGATATGTTGGTGAAAAAGGAAAACAAAAATCTCAAGGTTGTTGAGAGGTTTTGCGTAGAGCAAGGGTTTGCGCAAGGCAGTTGTGTGTTGAATTGGAGAGCTGAATGATGCACTCCTCCATCTATTTATAGTAGCAAACCTACTTCTGATCGAATCAAAACTATATTCGGATTAGGACTCCTTACCCCAATCCAATCTTATCTCAACCAGTCCTACTCCTATTAGGACTTTGAACTTAAACCCTTATCAGGCCACATTCAGTTCCCTCATCTTAGCATCCTGATTCCATCTGGACTCCTTATCATAATTAGACTCGACCCACTCGCTTTTATCCAAATCAATCCTTATTGTAATAAGACTCGACCACCCTAACTGGGTAGCCCATGAACCCTGGTCGGCCTATAGTATTTCCGGAAAAGCTCTGGACCAAACATCAACCTATACTCGACCCAATAGTATTATTTTGGGCCCAAATATTGCCCCCTCACTTCTAAGGTTTAGGCCTAAAACTTCTTGACCGAGTTTCAACCTTGAAGAAGTGAAAATTTTCAAATATTCCATCCAAAAGAAAACGGTTTTTGAAAATTAAATTGTAAATGCACTAAGGTTCCACCATCACCTTAACAATCTTACGTAGTTCTTCCAATTACTTATGATTTACACATGCATATTTTGAAAGTTAGGTTTTCCTAAAATATGCCCTACTTGGAATCTCCAACATAGAACGTATATCTAACATGCAACTTGTCCGTAGTGTCCAGATCGAATGTGAACATGCCAGACTCATTAAGTTTTGTGAAAACGTTTTGAAAAACCATGGAATCATTTTGACGTTTTGTCCATCCTAAGAAGTTACACATATTAACCACAAGAAGCCTTAGTCAATTTCAGAGACAACCCTCCGCCAAAATTGCATCAAATTATTTTTTTAAATATCCTAATGGTGATCAATCATCAAGACAATTAGATAGATTAAACTGATGATTAACAATTCAAACATGCATGCAAAATAAGTAAATTGAAATGAAACTACATATTCTTGCAGCAAACGAAATTAGTTACTAACAATCATAAAACAAAATATCATTAAGAACTTGGATCGCAAACACCTTGAAAATAAACTTGAATCGTCGAATTGTCCAAAGTAGTGCGTTCTTCTCCCCTTTCTTTCTCTAATGGCTAAATAGTCTTATTTATATTACTAGAAAATAAAATTCTACCTAGAAAAGGTCGTCTAAAAACTAGGAAACATAATAACTTAAAGAGAAACTAGGAAACATAATACTAATCAAATATGGGAAATCTGCCCAGCCATAAATCAGCCACGTTTTTGGACTTTCAGGGCTCTAAAACAGGCCCAAAATGGCTAGAAATAAAGCTTGAGATGTCCCGAACATAATTGCAGAAGGCTTCAAACCCAAAAGACACCATCTTGGATGCCAAAAAGCCCAAATAAACTTAAAACCTCACTTTGACAGCAATGTGTGCTTCTTTTTTATTTCACCGCCATAAATTATCCGCTTAGTAGAAAAATCTGAAACTTTGATACGAACAAGTCCATAGACTTGCGAACATCCTCCAATTGGAATCAGTCCAAAATTCGTCCATTTGATCACTTGAGGAAGTCGAATGTCCTACATTGAAAATATAATTCAAAGTATCAAAATCTCACCAAAATAACCAACAAAATATATAGTATAATATCGACTCCTCAATCAGAACTATGAGAATCTGGCAACCATGATGCAAATTTATTTCAGGGATCTTTGAACAGCTAGTTCAACTTTGGTTGCACTTCTTATCCTGTTTTACACAACCTTTGGACACATTAAGTCCATCACACAGTAATTAGCTCTCAGCTAGATCTGTTGTGAAATTTTTCGCAAATATAGCATCTATCTTTCCTTGGTAATTTAGGGATAGTATTTAGTAATTTGAATAGCTTAATGACATATTCTATACTGTTCACAATTTGAAGAAACCCCGATAATACGAGGGATATTATATGAATTAGGAAAAGAGAAGTTACATCCAATTATGTGACATGAACCTTATTCCTCAGAGAACAATTAAAACAAAAAGGTCAAGAAAAGAGGGAAGACGTCGAACCCAACCTCTCTAAGACAAATCTGAAAAAGGTATGGTAAGCGCCTCTGTGCACTATTTAAAAGTCAATTTATTCTGCCTATTAAGAACTACAGAGCTCAAGGCTTATGATTTGAGCGACTTTATGCTTCCAATGATGGAGAAAACGAGGACGAAAAGTCCCAGTATAGTCGAACTGCCTGTCCAAAGGTCCTTGAAGTAAACTCGTTTCAGGGTCGCCACATGACGATTCCAAAAATTCTCATAGTGCCTGTTAAGCTGTTTACAGATGTCAGCATAGCAGGATTTATCCTCCATAATCTGCTCGCAAAGTCTATTAACCAGCTTTGCCACTGCTTCGTTGCTGCCCAGCATGTTAACAATAACTTTGTTCTCAACCAGCAAATCAACATCTTCTACAGTGTCCACAAGTTGATCCATGAGCATAAAGTAATTGCAGATATAAGGCTTGTCCGGGTACAAAAACTGCTCCAAGGCCATGATGTTTCGAATAACGCACTCTGTCTCATCCTTGACACAAAACTGTGCAAGCTTCAAGTTCATATTTCGAAAACATGCCAAGTTCAACTTGCATTTAGTAGGCTTGTCTCCTTTTATGATAAAGTATCCGTCTTCTCGAAGTGGCGTAAACTTCACCCCTGCTGCCCTCAGCTTCCTTACAGCATATATATTTTTTATAGGACAAGTATTATGTTCAAATGTCATTTCTTCTTGGGGACATAGAAAATGTCTTACCAAATCAGTGAAGTGTTTTGGTTTTACCCCATTCACGGATTTTCCCTTGCTGTAATCTTTGAAGAACTCGCAGGTAAGCTTAAGAAAGGGATGATCAGGGACAGGTTCGGCTTTTGGAACATCTATACAATCAGGGACAGGTTCGGCTTTTGGAACATCTATACAAAGATCACCGAAGCGGACCAGAGGGTAGCATGGCAAGCAGTCCTGCTGGTCATGATTGGCACTGCTGTTTCTATGAGCCTGTTCATGTTCCTGTGCTTCTTTGGAATGAGGGGAACAGGAGGCAGGCACCGCAAAGTCATATAGCTCTTGAAGAAGAGAATACGGAAGCTGGTTTTCAAACAGTATTAGTTCCTGCTCTACAGCTTTCCTCAGCCACGGTGATCTTAAAATGTAATCGTTTTCATGATTTTCTGTTTCTTCAGAGTTCATCAAAAAGAGCTCAATGATGAAGCAGGCATCGACCACAATTATGTCAACAGGATCTTTGTCAAGCTCAATGGCCCCTGCATAACAACGAAGAATGTGTTCTTGACGAGCCTTGATGAATTTTTTTAGTGCAACGTCCTTCTTCAAACAACGCGCGGAAAAATTCTTGTAGTACATATTTTTGTGGGTCTCCATGTCCTTGAGTTCCGGCTTGCCATGGTGGAAAAGGCCGATTGATAGTAACTGAGGAGTGTATGCTGCTTCGTTTACTTTGCGAAGTTTGCTGGGGACCCTGTAGATACACCACTTGTCTGGCTGGTCCAAGACTAGTACATGGTCATGGAAATCTTGTTCGCGATCATTTGTCTCCGCAATTTGTGGTGTTGTCTTTATCCTTCTGAAAATGACAATCAGTAAGGTAACAACAATTAGTACTTCTGGACATAATTTCCGTGGTAACTCTACTACAACAGCATTCGCTGTAAGAAATCATTTATTACTTTCTTTTTATATGCTTGATATTTTTCTATTGGTTTTTTTATTCATATTCATACTATAATTGGCAGGCATGAAAACGGAGGACATGACACAAAACCGAGCGCAATGGCGTTCTAGGATTCATATAGCCGACCCCACTTAGTGGGAAAATGCTTTGTTGTTGTTGTTGTTGTTGTATTCATACTATAATTGGCAGGCATGAAAACATTTGATGAAGAGATGAAAACCATATTACACGAAAATAATTTGTCACGGTATAAAAAAAAATAAAAAATTCTTGCAAACCTTAGGTTCTTCCGGCGATAATTCGTGCTTGCACCCCTGATGAAAATTTTGGGCCTGGCAGGATAAAAAGAAGTTTAGTGGTAAGTAGATGACATGCATTCTACTAACTATTGATTAAAACTTGGTAATTACCTTATTAAATTTTAACTCACGAGTGTTGCCCTAAATACATTTTTGGTACCTGCTCAAATCTACTAACACACTTGCTGACACTCTCTATTATTTAGAGTAGCATTACCCTCCGAAAATTGCTTGAACAATCCCAGGATTGTATAAAGTATTGACATTTACGATTTATACACCTGAAAAATGATTGTACGGTACCTGGGGAGACTGAGAGACTTAGAGGTGTTGAAGGTGGGAGGATGTGGTGGAGGGTTAGGCTTTGGACTACTGTACTCCGCAGTCTCCTCCCTTGTTTTTTTCCCTTTTCTGACCATTGTTCTCTTGGGTCCCTGTAAGTGAAAAGCAACTCCATATTTCATGAAAAATTAATAGCTTTTTACAAGTGACACAAATTTAATTAACCACACATCAATATCCTTGTATATGGATTCTTACAAATTCAGACCATGCCTTACAACATTTGTTTTATAAAAATGCAATCTAATTGTGATTTTTTGTTTATTTATAAATTTAGTAACTAGTTAACATTGAAAAAATAACGCGGACGCGAACATTGGGTAGGCCACTTGGCCTAAACAATGTACTCGCCATCTTTCACCCAAGTCGAATTCCCTCCCTTAAAGATCTCCGAAAAATACTAGTTTCCATTGAACTATGTATCAGTAGTTCAGATTTCTATATATACTATCCATGTTTATCATTGCATGAATGATTTAAAACTGATAAATATTAATTTGCAAGCAATGATCTCTCACTAAACGCTGTAAAAAATGTGTAAACAGAAATATATTTTATATAATTTAGCAAAAAATGAAAACTGTGATTGAAGAACCTGCAAGTTTATCCCGAAGTAGTGCGAAGTTCTCCAGCCGACCACGATGAAGTTGACTTGTAAGTGGTCTTCGTATTATTGTTAAATCAAGAAACTGGTGTGGTTCTACTAACCAGATCCAAGACTTTGGCTACATTGACCTGACCATACCAGACTTTCAATCACAGCCATCCGAAGTATCCAACTGTCGGAGTGACACCACGTCACGACTTTATTTTTCTTCATCCTTTTGGCTTTCAGTTCAATTTTATTCAGTTGACGATCTGAGATTCTTAATGGTGAAAGATTATGATTGCAGACGAGTCCTTATCATTATTGGTTGCCCTGTCACTGTTTAGGGATTTTTATTGGAGATTGCACTGAGATACCCTTTTGTGAAAGAGTAATGTTTAGGGGACTAAATTTACAAACAAAATTTAGTAAACTAAATAATATGAGAGTTGATGATTAAATTATTACTTAAATCATTGATAAACGTGCTCATTATCTATTAGTAACATGTTATTTAGTTTGCAAAATTTATTTATAAAATTAATCTCTATAATATTACTCTTTGTGAAGTAATGTATTCAAGAGAAACCCTAGTACTTAAGCAAACACTTGATGTTAGGTCAACCACCTCCTAGTCAATTAATTAAACTGTGACAAAGACTAGTAATAATATGCATAAATTCAACTAGCAGTGCCAACTGAAATTAAATCCGTGTATTAAACGGAGAAGGCGAAGCCAAGTTGTTTAATGCATAGTTTTGCCTTCTCACGGTACTTAAAGTTATTAAAATATATATTAGCATATGGGCACATACAAAGTATGTGAGAAAATTTTTTGTTTTTGTTTTTGAAATAGAAAGAGAGGAAGAAAGTGATATAGAAGATGGGAGTGGGAAGTTTTTTTATTTTTTTTAATTAGATATATGTTAGGATTACATGTAGGTGAGGCTTTGAAAAAAAATAGCAAAATTTGGTTGTGTGAAATTACATTTCTACCCCATATTTCTTATTCATACTCTGTTTTAATTAGAGTGTTAAACTGGTAATTTCATAGGATTTTGGTTGACAATGAGTGTTTTATTAATTAGTAGATATATTATATATATATATATATATGGGAAGGAATCCCTATTTTTGAGAATGGAGATTAGTTGTGGACCCACACAACATCGAACTTCAATGATCCGAACAGTCTATTTTTTAAGTTACACCTCATAGATTATCTTTTTAAATTGGTATCAGAGCATGTTTGATCCTTTGGGGTTTAATCTACTTGATTTGTCTATCGTTCTTTGCCTCTCCGACTTCTCCTTTGATTGTTTGTCTAGTTTGGATCAATATATGTTTAGTTGTCGTTCATACAAGTTGAATGGATGAAGTGAAATAGTGGATCAGATATATTGTAGGACTGATGTATGTCACTAAAGCTCAAGAATTTTTTTTATAGAACGACAATAATGCCAACAACGGTTTATGGCACACATTGTTGGGCGGTTAAGCATTAACATGTGCAAAAAATGAATGTAACATAATGGTTTGTTAGATGTATGGGCATAAAAGAAAGGAAATGGTTAGAATATTTGAGTTAAAATAGGAATGACCGCAATTGAAGATAAGATGACAAAAAATTAGTTTAAGTGGTTTGAATATGTGCACCAAAGACCTAGAAATGCTCAAGTTAGTAGATGCAATTATGAGATAGAGGCTCAAGGCAAAATGAACATAGAAAAACCTAGGAAGACTTGGAAAGAGACACTAAGAAAATATATGGAGTACTTGGAGCTAACGAAAAACTTGACACAAATCTGAGTGAGTGGCGTGTTTAGGATTGATACAGAGATAACCCTAGAACAGTGAATTTAGACCAATCGAGGAGATGACCTTTTATTATAGCGAAGTCCATATTAAACCGGGGGAACCCTAGACGATATCTAGGAAGTAGATATTGCATTCTCATAGGAGTGTAATTACTTGCGACGCACACTAGTCCTTAGATTGTAAGGACTCCAATATTATAGGAAACATGTTAACTCCTTGCTGGATTAGGTTTCCGTATCTTCCGGAACAAGCATGGTCACTCTCAGCGAAGTCGTTGGACTTTGCCCGCAGATTCCTAAACATGATGATTGTGGCATCGTTGCTCCGTTTATTCAACTTCGCAATAGAGGTTGTTGAGTTCATAACCAAACTTTTGAAGCATGTGTATTTGATTTGCCCTACTTCGACCCTGGAAAATCATGGTTTGACATTTAATTATTTGAGTTTGCTTGTTAGTTTAGGATTTGAGCCATCCGAATTAGAGTTTCTTAGGTTTTGCACCCTAGAAATATAACTTATAATTTAGCATGAATAATAGGCTGTTGAGTTCATAACCAAACTTTTGAAGCATCTCGGCAATCTCGTTTAGTTGTTTTCTGTTAATAATATAATGTTCATAGTTATATATCATTTATTTGTACGTTCGTTTATTTTCAACTTATATAATTATATATAAGGCTTTTTAGCCAAAATAGTCCTTGAAATTTGCATAACTCCTCACTTTGGTCCTTGAGATTTGAAATCGATAGAATTGTTTAAAATTAACAAGAGGTCCTTTTGTTCAAAAAGAAAAAGAAAAAAACAAAAAACAAAGAGAGGTCCCGAGTATAAATTTATATTTTTTACTTTCCAATGATTATTCTTTCTAATATTTACAAATTTCCATTTAGTTGTTAATGTCTTTTTAATTACTAGCTAGTAACTATGTGGGTTTAAGTTTTAAATGTTCATTCCAATTCAACTCTAACTTTCAACAAAGAGTAATGCGTAGACCAACTTTTTAGACCAAATTTGCAAATCATATGACTTGTCACAAATAGATTTAATTTAGTGCTCATTCATTACTTACAAATATCAATTAAAGACTCGAAAATATGATTATTTTTTTAGTCTTATACTAACAAGGTTAGTAAACAAGAAAAAAAACGTCTCACAATTTATATAGAAACACTTTAAAAGTTTTGATAGAGGGGAAACAAGACTCTTAATCTATCTGCTTGTAAGCTGAGGCTTTTTTAGTACATACTAAATTAGTTGTTTCGTGTTTCTAAATAATTGAGTTTGAAGTACTTTACTAAATATAGTTTTATATAAATCTTACATGTGAAAACAAATAATTTTTCATATATAAAGTTATGACATTTTTTGGCTCGCCCTGGGCCTCAAAAATTCCAAGATCGGCACTGTCCAAACTTGCACTCATCCTCTCTCTTGAATCCTAATTTCGCAGACCATCAAAACCATGGCCGCTATTTACAATAGATCCATTAATTGCCTCGCGCCGTTGCTGGTTGCCCAGCCATGAAACGGGCAGTTTCAGATTTGGTGGAGGAATCCTCTGGTGGGCACCTACCTAATCCTTCATAAACCCTGCAGTTTTGTTAGCTTCTACATTCCTGGTCCTTCATAAACTTACAGTTTTATGGAAATAAAACCCTTACAAGCAACTATTATTTACTCTTAAAGATGTAATATCTGTTTAAGACACTTTAAAACGACATCATGTCATGCAAATATTTCACCGAAAAAGATCATCTCTCTTAACCAAGTAGCAATGCTAGCAACAAACACTACAACACTGGCTGCCTCACTCGCTGGTCGTGAGGTAGACACCTACAATGGTCGCAGGGTGTATACAAGCAGTGACTGCGGCAGCAAGTGTTGCAGCGTTTATTGCTACAATTTGTTCCTTAAGAAGTTCCACATTTAACAACCTCCGTAGAAGCTAACCAAGATAAGGGAAATCAAGGACAGACCATATACTCGAATACAAAAGTTCAAGAAATTCAACAAGAACTTCAGAAAACAAACTTCGTAACAGAAAAATGAATATAGCAGTATGAAACATGACAAATGTAGTATATATAAAGGGAAGTGTTATTTGCACACCAAAAATCTCATTCTACACTCCTCATAAGTATATTTTTCTTTCCAAATATAGAGAGTTTGGAGTGTAGAATGAGATTTTTGGAGTGCTGGTAACAATTCCCTACATAAAAATGTATATAGATACCATCTCTATCTGTTGCTTGAGCAATAGACGGTTTCTTTCAAGTGAAATTTGTCCACGACAAAGTTGCATGATGCAAACAAGCGGAGAACACACACTGATAAGGCAATAAATCCAATATCAAGCTACTACACTCTAACCATAGATCAAGCAACACAAAGTTGACGTAATAGCTTTCTATAACAATGCTTCTTGGAGTTTTATTTGATAATCCAAAATTTTCATCACATGAGTTAATCAAATATGAATATGCGAGATTGACACCCTCAACTGAACTAATGAATAAAACTGTTCTGCAGACAAGCTCTCAAAATATTTGAACATACAAAAGGGCGACATAAACAGGATTAGGAAAAAGAAAAACTACAAAAACAGGCATATGCAACTTATTTCAACTCGAAAACGATTTTTGAAGCAAGAATCTGCACTTGGGAGTTCTTTTTACTGAGACAAATACCTAAAAACACTACGGAGAGAAAGGGGTAAAGAATGAACATCAACGAAAATGCATGTCATTTCTTGAATCCATACAGTTTTAGACCTATCGAGATACAAGTCTATGCATTATAATAGAGAATTGGTAACTTTATGAAGAGGTGTTTGGCTTTGCCGCACTAAGTTAAGAACAGTAGGAGGTTTATATCATCCCGTCGACAGCACAAAGAGGGCACAAGAACAATAAAAAGCCAAAACAGAAGCTAATTCTGAGTCAACTAGGTCACCCATATCTGTAACCAAGTGAAAATGAAGCCTTTGAAACAGGTCGAAACAAACCGACACTGCTTGCTCGAATAAATAAAAGATTTTTTTAACACCTTAACCAACTATTACTAACAGGATAACAGCGATTAACGCCGGCAATATGGATACAATCTACAAACAAAATACATGTATTGTGCAAATAGTTTGAAGTATCGAAACGAAACACCAATCTATCAACACCATCATACAACTCACAATCAGTAACTTAATCTTTGTCTTCCATTCCATTCTACGAATAAATATCAACCATAAGTAATTCATAACTGCAAAATTCGAGCAAGCAAAAGATTTCGCATACGAAAGAAACTATATTAGAACATAACAACTCTGAAAACAAACACAAAGGATCAAAATTGAATCTAACCCTAAACATAAAAACCGAAAAGCAAACGAACTGACTAGCCTATTCGTCGTCGTTGTTGTTCCTCTTCCTCCTGTTCTTGTTGATCAAATGCTCCGGAACCGGCTGGAGGAGCTTCCGATCCTTCGTCTTTGCAATCTTCTTGATTGTCTTCGGGTTCGAAATCACCTGCAGCTTAGTCCCAGACCTCAAGATATTCTCCTTCTTCTTCTTCTCCCTCTCCTCCCTCTTCCTCCTCTTCCCCTCCTTGTTCTTCTTGATCTCGTCCTTCAGCTCCGTCATTCTCTCTCTGTAAGCCCTCTTTATCTCCTTCGCCTTTGCCCTCTCCTCGAACGTCGTCCCCTTTCGGCTAACTTGTGCCGCCGACGCCCTCTGCTTCCTCGGCTGCTTCCACTTCCGGCCGGAGACTTTTCCCGCGATGACGCCGTCGTAGCTCGGCTTCCCGAAGCTGGGCTTGTCAGGATTGTCAGACGAGGGTACCGCCGACCGCTTCGCTGGAGGTGGATACGAGTCATCGATTTCCATTGCAGAGCCGCCAAAGACAGAGGCATCTTCGTCGGAGGCTTGGGGGTTTCTCTTGCGCTTGTAGGTTTTGCCGCCGAAGCCTTCGTCTAGGCGGCGGAAATCGATTGTGCAGGCCATGGATGAAGGGGCTTGTTTGCTTTACAGACCTAGGTCTTTTACTCGTGTACCGCCACAAACTCTGGATTTTGCTATTTATATGCAAATAATAAGAATTAAAACATTTTATTTTCTTACGGAATACTGCAATTACAAAAAAAATGTGTGTTTTTTTACTTTTTATACAACTCTTGATAATAAATTAATTGATTTAGAGTTTAAATGAAAATTAAAAAAAACGCTATCCGTTGTGAAACAATGTCTGTCATATGTGTCATATGATATGACTCTTTTAGTGAGTGTATGGGTTTGAAAGCGGTATTTATTCACGTATCTTTTCAGATACAAATTATAAACATAAAACATATGTTTTAAGCCGCGCGTATCACCTTTACAAAAATAAAGAACTATCGCATGCACGGAGGGTGTGGACTATATTCCCTCTATATATTTTTCTTTCTTATTTTTTTTACGTGGTTTGGTAATTGCAAATATTATTTCGTCATTTTTTAAAATATGTATGATCAATGAGTTAACGAAAATAACGTTAAGTTTAATCGTACGATGTAGATCAAGCTATCATGACTAAATGATGGTATGTTTTGATACATTGATCCAAACACAAAAGTTGAACAAGATGTACATACAATCATTTGTTCATGACAACTTGAAAAAATGTGACATACACCACACAATTAGATATTAACGTCATTTAAGTTTACACATTTAACTAAAATCACCCAACCTCACTCAAGAGAACACAAAAGACGAATCCTGCAAAGAAGAACTCTTGACAAGAACAAGTGAAAAGTTATCATGGTTAAAACAATTGCAAGTAAATAAATTGTTTAGAATTGTACATGGTTGCAACACAACACAAATTTTCAAATTTTAATTGTCTCCTCCATTTTGTCATGGCAAAGACAAAGGATGAAAAATGAATGATATGCCATTTTCATTAAACGAAAGAAATTGATATGTCAATTGAGTTCAACAAAGAAATATCCAACAGCAAATGAAGTATATAAGAACCAACAACGAAGACATCAAAGAAGTTTAAGCACAAGGTACAATTCTCGATACCAAAATATTAAAAGCATGTTGATGAGTCGATTTTATACTATATATTATTCCCTATTCTTGGTATATTTTGGTTATTATTTTGGTGAGATTTTGATGTTTTGCTATGTATGTTTAATGTAGGACATGCAAACTGGTTATCAGCATAAAGTAATCAAACGGTGGAATTTTTGAGTGATTCTAATTGAAGCGGGTTTGTGAATTTGTCAAGAAGGTTGTATCAAAATTTCATAATTTTATCCCGAAGCATCTTATCGTGGCGAATTAATTTATGCCCAGCGCGCAGTTTTGGCAGATTGGTCTGCAAAGCTTATTTGCGACTTTTGGGCTAGAAGATAATGGATGTTAGACTTGGACTCTTCTTGGAACTTGAAGAGGAGGTCCTAATCTTTACTACAAGTCATTTTGGACCTGGAGCCTTGAAGGTCCAGAGTCATAGCTATTTCTTTGCTAGGCAGATTTCCTTGTCAGAATAGGAATGTAATTCTTAGTTATCCTTTTATTATTTTATGTCCTAGTTTTTAGAAAGCCTTTTCTATGAGGGTTTTAATTTGACGTAATATAAATAAGGTTTTTTAGCCATTAGGGTTCTCTACGCATCATTGAGAGAACGTAGCAAAGCTTTGGAGAATTTCAGATTTTTTACCTACGAGGTCTTTCCAATCTTTTTTCTAGTTAATGATGTTTTCTTTGATTTTTATTATGAGTATGCGTAACTTATTCTTTTTGCTAGGGTTATGTAACATCCCACATCACCCAGGGGAGTGGATCCTGTAAGCCTTATATGTATATTCTCATCTCTACCTAGCACGAGGCCTTTTGGGAGCTCATTGGCTTCGGGTTTCGTCGGAACTCTGAAGTAAAGCGAGTTCGCACGAGAGCAATCCCATGATGGGTGATCCACTGGGAAGTTCTCGTGTGAGTTTCCAAAAACAAAACCGTGAGGGCGTAGTCGAGGCCCAAAGCGGACAATATCGTGCTACGGTGGAGTCAAGCCCGGAATGTGGTGGGGGCTCGGGCCGGGATGTGACAATTTGGTATCAGAGCCAATCCCTGCCCAGAAGTGTGCCAACAAGGACGTTGGGCCTCTAAGGGGGGTGGATTGTAACAACCCACATCGCCCAGGAGAGTGGATCCTGTAAGCCTTATATGTATATTCCCATCTCTACCTAGCACGAGGCTGTTTGAGAGCTCACTGGCTTCGGGTTCCGTCGAAAATCTGAAGTTAAGCGAGTTCGGGCGAAAGCATTCCCAAGATGGGTGACCCACTGGGAAGTTCTCGTGTGAGTTCCTAGAAACAAAATCGTGAAGGCGTGGTAAGGGCCCAAAGCGGACAATATCATGCTACGGTGGAGTCCAGCCCGGGATGTGGTAGAGGCCCAGGTCGGGATGTGACAAGTTAGCCATGAGCCTTAGCATGAATATATGATTTTATTAATTTGTTTATGAATGGATGCATGCTTGCTTTGAATTATTAATCACCGCAATTAAAACTATTGTAGACATGTAAATTTCGTTGCATACAAATGATGCATCACAAAGCTCCACGTGGCATATGAATCATCACAAGTGGACAAGTCATCAATGACATGTGGCGCAAATCAAGCAAAGCAAGCTCAAAAGCATTCCTAACATTCGGCAAAAGGGAGGAAATCTCCTTAAAATCGGCAAGGGGTCCAAAATCTCCACAAACCGGAAAGAAAGCTAAAGCATCTTCACAAAACATGCAAGAATTGAAGATTGCTCACAAAATAGGCAACACGCCTTATAGATTTTGGCCAAGCAAGGGAAAATGGCTGAAAACAAGACACAAAACATGCCTAAATTTTCCCATGGATGAATCAAGACACAAATCAAAGCCAAATCCACCCAAAGGCATGGCTTTGGAAGTCTATAAATACAAGGTCCCAGGACAAACAAATGGTTGACAATTTCTACATTAAAGGGTCGAAATTCTCACAAAATGAGAACCTCTACCAAATCTTTGAAGACTAATAAGCTACCAAAGCTCTATTCGAAGAAGGTACACCCAAACCCAAAGCTTTCTTTTGACCAAAGCTGAGGCATTCCCTTGAAGAATCAACAAGCACTTGTGACAATTCCTTCAAGACTTTGTTACAAGCTCAAAACTTGTAACGACATTTGATTCAAGATCAAGTCGCCAAGACCCTTGAATCAACGAAGTCCTATATCTGCTGCAACCCTAAACCTAAGGTGAAGACTGTCCACGCATTGTTTCAAGCTAAAAACTTGAAGCAACTATTCAATCGTTCATCCAAGATCAAGTCATTACGACCATTAGATCAACAACCTATGCCATCTACATTAAATTTGAAGACTGAATCAGAGACAAAATTGTAAACAGAGATTGTAACCCTACAAATTCAATCAAATTAAATCTACTTTGTAAACGTGTTCTTGTTTCATTTAATACAGAATTTGCGTGTTTACAAATTTGGCATGCCTAGTGGGACATCTTTGCCTCTCATCTTTGTCTTTAAATCCACAAGAAACATGCATGGCATCAAGAAATGATCAAGCTGTTCCCACAATTAACGTAAATAACAAAAACATCCTTGCCGCAAGTGGTGGCACTTTGGGCATCACAACTCGAAGCAATGTAAGAGCTCTCTCTGCTTGCCTTCCACCCCTACATTAACTCTATCAAAGGAGCAAGAGCACCTAAGGCACGAGCCCATGATCACCCTGGCCTCACAAAAAGCGCCAAGGGAAGAAAGCCTGAGGAGGTACTCCGAGTCATTGACTTCTAAATCCGACTCAAGCAATAACTCGTATCTTGTAGCTATGCAAGTCATAATTGCTGGTGCGACGTCCATAGAAGGGCAACTGGCCCAAATGAACGAATGCAAATCTGACAAAAATCGTGGAGGAAAATAACTTGTAGATTGCTACACTCATAAACCATCTGGAGGCGTAACACGACGAAAAAGTCGACCCAAAGGTTGATCCGCCAAAGGAGGAAATTGACGTAAAAGATGAGCCTTTGGTGGAGAAAGTTGAGGAAAAGCTAGAGGTGGACCGAGTTGCAATGCTCATGAAATTTCTCTCTATCCAACATCTGCAAGAGATAATCACAAGTACCATTAAGGCACAATACGAAGGAAGCTCAAATGACTCCGTAAGCCTTACTCTAAAAAGATTGACGCCTTGAGGATGCTAATGGGTTATCAATCGCTAGAATTCATGCAATTCGATGGAAAAGGCAATCCCAAACAACATATTGCCCATTTCATCGAAACTTGCAACAATGCTAGGATGGAAGGAGTCTACCTTGTCAAGCAGTTCATGCGCTTGCTAAAAGGTAACACTTTTGACTGGTATATTGACCTAGAGCCCGAGTCCATCAATAGCTGGGATCAGCTTGAAAGAGAATTCTTCAACTACTTTTACAACATTTGTCGCACCATAAGCATGTTGGAGCTGACAAGTACAAAGTAATGGAAGGACGAATTTGTTATCGACTACATCAATAGATGGCGTTCATTAAGTTTGGATTGCAAAGATCAACTTTCTGAAACCTCCATCATTGAGATGTGTGTTTAAGGCATGCACTAGAGGTTACATTACATCATCCAAGGCATAAAACCGAGAACATTTAAAGAGCTGGCTACTCGTTTCCACGACATGCAGTTGAGTATCGCCAATCATGGGAAGAATGAGCTGATCACCGACTTCAAGAAGGATAAGGTGTTCGCCCTAAAGGTAGACAAGACTGGGAAGAAGCTCACTAAGAAATCTTTTACCGTCACTACTATCCCCATCAAGACCTTATATGCGCCCATCAAGATCTCATTCAAGAACAAAGTGAATGAGATAAAGAGAAGTGAGCCTTCTCGCACCCAAGACAGGTATAAAAACACCTTGAGGGAATTGGAGCAGAAGACATACCCTTTTTCGGACTCTGACGTGGCCGCAATGCTAAACGACCTGTTGGAGAAGAAAGTAATCGAGATGCCTGAATGCAAGCCCTGAAGAGATGAATCGCATTAACGATCCTAGGTACTGTAAATACCATCATATCGTGAGTCATCCAGTTGGCAAATGGTTTGTCCTCAAGGGGTTCATTATGAAGCTGGCATAACAAGGGAAAATTGAGCTTGACCTTGAAAGCACAGCTGCAACACACATTATTACGATCGTGTTTGGATCTTTTGATCCCGTGCCTCTCCAATTGACTCATGCCCACTCTCATCCATGCTCAAGTTACACGACACCTTCTGCATAACCATCAGTGAGGGTAAGTAACCAAAATGCACCTATCGATGATGAAGAATGGTGGACATTGATGATATACAAAAAGACAAGGAAGCCAAAACCATAAGGCCAAAGGTGGAACAAAGGAGAAAACACCTCTGCTGCAACAATAGGAAGCCCAAAAGGAACATAAGAGCTGCCAAGCCAACATGCGTAGGGGAACCTATGGAGCAAGAACCGTGCATTCTGGTCTCCTTGCACGAGTACTTACCAAATGACTTCTTCCAACAGTGCTTTACTGCTGCCTGTCATATGGTTGAAGCAGAGATAAAAAAGCCCTCAATAGCCAAAGTTATCGCCGTCAAGGAAGAGAAAACTCTCAAGCCTAAAGAAAGTCTGCCGGCACTCTCACGCCCAAAGGAGGCGTTGCAATTGCCCAAGGAGATGCAAAAAGCACTAGTAACGGTCTTGGCAAGTCCTGATGACTACAAAGTGCAAGAAAGCAAGGACGAAGCCTTAAAGATTCACCCATATGAATATACCACCTGCTATGCCACCCATGATGCAATCGACTTCACCGACAAAGACTTGTTGTTGGGATTGTAAGAGAGCATAAATTCAATCGCATGCTTGTGGATGATGGATCGGCCATAAACATCTTGCCAAAGTCAACAATGACCACAATCGGCATCAAGGTGGATGAACTATCCCGAAGTCGCCTTGTAATCCAAGGTTTTAACCAAGAAGGACAAAGAGCAATGGGTATGATTTGAGTCGAGATGACCATTGGTGAACTCAAATCAAGCACGTTATTCCACATGAATAATGCAAGAACTTCCTACAGTTTGCTTTTGGGAAAGCCTTGCATCCACGAGAATGGAGTAGTGTCGTCCACCCTTCAACAATGCTTGAAGTTCTACCGAGAATGAGTAAAGGTGATACAAAGCGACACCAATCCATTCACCAAAGCCGAATCACACTTCACGGATGCCAAGTTCTACATGGATGAAGAAATGGTGCCCAAAGCTATTCCAAAAAAGATCAAAACCATAGGAAAAGCTACACCTAAAAAGAAGAAATGGCAAGCCGTTCCCAAGAAGCAAGAAGGGGAAACCGTGCCATCTTCAAGCAAAAACGATGATGAGCCTGCTAAACCTACACAACCAAAAGAAGTGTGATGCCCTCAAAATGACCAAACACACCCATCTTCTGATATATCCCAATGTTGAGAAGAATGGGCAATCCCTATTTGAAAATGGAATAAGCAAAGCTGACACATAGCTGCACAAGGACAACGTAAAGCTGCTCAAGACAAATGCAGTTTTACCTCTGACACAGCTAGGTAACACTAAAGTTTCAAAACCACCATAAGGTTTTGTAAAACCCCTGCGAAAATGGGCGGAACCAAGCTCTCTTCCAACCAAGAGGACCAAAGAAGGTTTCGACCCAAACACCTACAAACTCATGTCAAAGGCTGGGTATGATTTTGACTCCGCTTCAAATCTTGGAAAGAATAATGCAAACACCGTCAACGACAAAGAACGTAACCTCACCAAGACTCAAAAGAAGTTGAAGGAACATGTTTATGGAGTTGATAACATCAAAGTTGGGCTTGGCTTCATACCAAATACACTCGTGAAGATTTCAAGCAAAGCAAAAAGCACTAGCGCTCAATATATCAGCATGAGTGTTGAACATATCAGCATGAGCGTTGAACAAGATCAAGAGAAGCCTAAACCCACCCCTCAAACGACAGTCTTCGATAGGCTGAATCGTTGAATACCCAGAATTTCGACACTTGATCGTATTGGTGGTCAAGACCAAACTTCCGTCTTTAAGTGGCTTAACATGCCAACACCCTAAAGCTCTGTTTTTGAAAGGTTGTCAAAACCTAAGAAACAAAGCAACACATCTAGCTCTCCTCTACAACGGTCGGCCTTGGAAAGACTTGACGAAACCAAGAAGCCTTTTAGAAAGAGGAAGACAACGCCGAAGGAAGAAAAGCCAAATGGTTTAGCAGAAAAAGATGATGTTGGAAGCATGATTCTTTCAAGGATGAAACGCCAAGCAACCTTGGAAGTTGACACAAAAAGACAACTAAAGGTAAAGAGGCGTACCATAATTCACACTGGCTAATTTTTATGCCAACAAACCCAAGGGGACGACATTGAAGAGGAGGTCCAAGACGTCTTCCACATCACGATCCAAGAAGACAAAGAAGACGAAGTCCCCGAAGAGGACATCATTGTTGCACCACCACAACTTAAAGATAGGGGTAAGCCATGGTTGATGACCTCAAGGAGCTCAACTTAAGCACAAGCAAGGAGCCAAAGCCTATCTTCGTAAGCGCACTATTAAGTACAGATGAGATTGAGGAGTACTACCAACTGTTATTAGAGTACAAAGACATCTTTGCTTGGACCTACAACGAAATGCCCGGCCTGGACCCTACCATTGACGTGCACCGTATGGCAGTCAAACCCGGAATGAGACCGATAAAGCAAACTCAAAGACGTTATCGATCCGAGCTCATCCCACAAATTGAGGCCGAGATTGACAAGCTAATCGAAGTAGGCTTCATTAGGATTTTATTTTGTAGTATTATAAACAAGGCTTATTAGCCATTAGGGAGGTACGCATCAATTTGGAGAACTTAGCTAGGCTTTGACGATTTGTATTTCAAGGTGTTTTCTATTCTTTTTCTATTTCAATAAAATTCCTTTTGTTTTATGGTTGTTCGTAACTAATTTCCGTTTGCTAGGGCAATGCCTTGAGCCTTAGCATGAATATGTAGTCTTTATTTAATTTCTTATGATATTTTGCATGCATGCTTGAATTATTAATCATTGTGTTTAAACTGTCTCTATATCTTAATGCTTAGCTACCGTTAGGATGTTAAGATAAGTAATCAGATGCAATTCGGTCGGATAACCACCAGAGGATTGAGTATTGCTTCTTGTGATTGATAGTTGTAATTTCACCTAGGGCGAATACCACTTTTTAGGGGTTGCATGGTTTTTCAAAGGATTTTCACAAAGCGTAATGAGTTATGCATGTTTATATTTGATCTGAATACCACAGAAGGATTACATGTTTGATATACGTTCTAACTTGAATACCACAAGTAGAATATGCATTAGGAAAACCTAACCTTCAAAGTTGCATGAGTAATTCATAATTAATTTGTAAATCTACATAGGATTGTTAAGGGGATGGCGGAACCCTAGGCTTTTATAATTTGGTTTTCAAAAACATTTTCTTTTGTTTTCTTCACTTTGCTAATTTCTTTAATCATTTTAATTAAATTCGTTTTTATTATTTTTAAATTCAAAAACATCCTCTTCCAATCTTTGTTTTCAAATAATTAACTAAGATTTTGATTTTGTATAAATTGTTTTAAATAATCATGTGGAAACGACCTTACTTGAGCCATTTATACTAACAAGGTTTTAACGAGGCAACTGATGTCGATATGTGGATAGAGTGTTGTAAAAGTTGTGGGAATTGAATGCCACATGATTTAGTCAAAAGTTAAAAAGTAAGAACTAAAAATAGTGGTATTGTCAAATTTTGGGATAATACTTGATCCTTTTCCTAGGGATCCCGTGATCGTAACTGTTTATCATATATCGTGTGGTCAGTTTTCATTAGGTGCTATTTATATTTAATTTTAAATTTTAAATTTTAAAATGATTCTAACCGCACAATATACGATGAACAGTTGCAATCACGGGATCCCAGAAAAAGGATCCGACGAGGATCTTTTTCCCACTAGGAGTACCTAATTTACTCACTCTCATAAGTGGCCCGACCAAATCATGACATGTGTAATATAAAATTTTACTCAAGTCCATACTATTCTACCATCCAAACATACACTCCTCCCTTTAAACCCTATAATCAAACACATCTCTTCCATATAAACATATAAAAATCTCCTTCCTCCCCAATTTGGTGCTGCCACGACAAATACACCATGGCTGCCGTCAATCCCACCCTATCCCCTCTCTAGGCTCTTGCCTCACTTGCTTCCTCTTCAATCCATGTCTTGTCTGATGTACCTACCCCAAATCCTTGTCTTATTCGTCGAGCCAACCTTTAATCCCATTCTCTGCGTTAATCTCGTTGACAATCACTTTCTTCACCGCGCGAGCCCAACCCTCACTCATTTCTTCTTCGGCGAGCCCAATCCCAACCCACTCTTCTCCAATGAGCCCACCCCCAAAGTATCTATTCTCCTGCGACGCCATCTGAAATTGTTCTCTTCGAGCATGACGTCGGTTCGAAGATGAATGGTCATGGGAGAGAACGACAGAAGGATTAGAGAAATAAGAGTCGGATGTTTGGTTACGTGGTTAAGAATGTTTGGGTACAAGATTAGTGTGTATATCAAATTGTTTTAAATTGACACATGTTGTATCTGATTGAGCCACTTAAGAGAGTGAGTAAAATAGGTACTCCACAGTGAGTACCCAAGTATTATCCCACATTTTGTTATTGTTGAATGACATGGTTTTCAACTTGTATGGTATGGTTTTCAACATGCCTTAATTTCCCTTGCTGACTTCTGCACATAAATGGCTTTAAATAAAGCTCATGTAATGTATGATCAAACAATAATACTACATCGCTCCCCTCTCTTTACAAGATCAAAAGTGAAAACAATAATACTATATCACTCCACTCTCTTTACGTGCATTATTTGTGTGATAACTTGCTCCTATTCCACTTATATTTCTAGTAAAGATTATTTCTCTCAACTTTGCCTATATATAACACTGTTTGATTTTTTGATTGTTAATGTAAACATGTTATTATCTATTCTAAAGTTGGAAGGGAATTTGCATTGTTCATGGCTACAGTCAATTGTTTGCCCCTTGAATTCATCTCATTTACAATAAAACCATGAGATTTGGGCTACACGACCCTTGTTTTCTTGAACCTGATTACCTTGGCTCTGCTGGGGTGGAATTGCCTGTCTGCCTGAACCTCCACTGCTAGACGATACGTCTAGGGTTCTGATACTGCCCTCCAGTATACATCTGTGCTCCGCTGCCTTGATACGATGTATAATCTCCCTAGAACTGTGGATAACCTCCCTGAGTCTGCTGATAGCCTTCTTAGTAGTAGGGAACCTTAGGTGTATACTGGTACGGTCCTCCCTGATTCGGGACTACACCCCCTTGGTAGTGGAAGGCTCTACCGTGGCCTAACTGCTAACGGTTACCAGGTGCTGGAAGCTGCTATAGGGGGACTGCCGATGGTAGATTAGTAGGCTGATTCTTTTGATTCTGAGGACAATTATAAGCCATATGCCCTGTTTGTCCGCAAGTGAAACACCCTCTGCTTCCCTTCTTACTCTCGCCATAGTGACAGGTGTTACACCTGCGACAAAACTGAACACCTGAACTGCTGGAGTTCCTTGGTTCTGAAAATGAGAATCACCAGTGGACCCGCTTCCTCTCTAAGGTGTACCGAAGTTAGAACCCCCGCTTGAGGATCCAAAGCTATTTCCACTCTTTTTAAAATTCTGAGCCATTCTCGGGCCAAGTGATGATCGCCCCCTGTTATTGTACCTCTGGACATTCCTGCAAACACCCTTATCCTCATCATCAGGAGCATTATCCGAATCTTCAATTCGAAGCAAGACCTCGAAGAACTCCTGGTAAGTAGCACAGGGAGTATCGGTTGCTATAGTGTGCCATTTCTTGCAAGTTCCCCTCTTAAACAAACGAAGCATCTCCCAGGGATTAGCAGCAGTCTCGGGGCAATAACGAGATAAGTCAGTAAACCTTCGATGATACACAGTGGCTGACATATTGCCCTGCCTCAGGTTTATGAACTCATTCTTCTTACTATCCACATACTCAGAAGGAATAAATTTGGTCTGAAATAACTGTTTGAAAACATCTCAATCTATAGCATCTGCATCAAATAAGGATCTCATCTCATGATCCCACCAAGATTCTGCTCTCAATCGAAAGAACCAGGTCGCGGTCTCGACCCATCTCTCTAGGGAAAGATTACGCTGCTTGTGCATAACTCGAAAAGTCTTCTCCACGTGATTGAACCATATCTCTGACTTCTTCGGTCCCTCATTACCATAGAAATCATTAATCTTCAGGCAAGATACAATATCCAGAGTATTCCTTGGGGTAGGACGGAGTGAAGACTAAATAGCAGCGGCGATAGCCTCACCAAATTGCCCAAAGTCCGAGAAGTTATTCTCCGCTGGAGAACGTGGCTCTCTACGAGGTAGCATGGTTCTGATGTAAGAAAACAAGAGTTAAAACACACTAGGAAGTGCAAGACTATCTAAACCTATGCTCTGATTCCAAGCTGACACACCCCGACCTGGAAAGGTCAAAGCATGCTGGCCATCACTGTGAGGTGACATAACCATAAGGGTAAGTGATGCAAAAAGTGAATAAAATTAAAACTAATTAAAACTAAACAGTGAAAGAGTGCGCAATTCGTGGGTTGAACCCACTACAATTATTCAGAGCGTAATAGACATGGAGACTATGAAAGAGTAGTCAAAGCAACCAAAGTACACTTATTACATAATAGTGATAAGTTCGTACGTTTAAACAGAAGGAAATGTTAGAAATGCCGTGATTCCTCGAGTGCCACAGAAAGTATAGCTATCTAGGTCCTGGAGGGGCGAAAAACAAAGTTGAGTGGGTCAGTAAAACAAGGCTTATAAGAAAACCTTTATCTTTGAATATACTAACCCCTCGCCGTAAAACAAGTATAATTTCTTCAAAACATACTATGTAAGTATGAAATCCAATATATCAGCCATATAACCAGAAATATGCTAAGTAAATGATGTATCATATGCCACAATAATAATCATGTGATAATCAATATAACTAAGTGCTCATCCATCTAAGCTGACACAAGTTCGAATAGATGGTTTCTGACATGAACAGGACTGGGTGTAATCAATATGCTTTAGTACTACGATCATGTGAATACTGGTGCAAAAGCACATCACGTACAAGTCGGATCGCCTAATGTAATCTACCCGACAAGACTGGCACCTAAACTTGGATCCAAGGTGAACAAACGGTGCGAATGTGAACATACACGTGAAGGACTGGCCCTGGCCCTCGGGCGAGTACTAACACCGGGTGCAGCAAGATAAGCATGTACACAAGTATGTATGAATGCCATGACAATAATATCACAACCATATAGCAGCATTTATCATAATTTATATCACAATAATGATACTAGGCAAGTTAGGTGTAATTGTGAAGTAAATATGCATTTATGGAAACTATAAATATATATAGGTATAAAACAACTGCCCACTCACAAGTACGTCGCTGGGTCGTAGCCCCCGAGCCTAGCTTGGCCTCGAAAATCCTCGAAATAAGTTTCCCCTATATGTGAAATAACTAAATAACATTAATTAAAGCACATAACGGAAACCTAAATAAAACCCCTATAGTTTGCTCAAACCTACGGTGTAAATATAGGAAATCGATCTACTCGACGACACGAACGCACACGTGTCAACCATGCGCCGGCCGAAGGCCGGATGCGTCTCCACGCGCCGCCCAAAGTGGCTATCTACGCGCCCCTATGCACCCCCGTGAGTACACTGTACTCACCTTCTTCGCGAAAATCTGCAGTTTTGCAGATTTTTGGGCCAACTTCCAGAGCCCCTAACGAGCTTGATTCTCAACCAAATTCACTTCTACAAAAGCCAAATTAAAGCTAGGAATGTGATCTACCAATCTCAATTTATAGAAAGTTTGAATATAGTCCGTGTTGTTTAGAAATTTGGCCTGAAAGTGGCCAAATGACCACGGCTGAAATTTTCCATAAAATTATGTATTTTCTTCCCAACTTCCAGAGTTGATTTCTAACTCGTTACTTAACCAAACTCAGTGATTCAAAAGCCATTTTGAAGTTAGGAATGTAGAGAATAAGTTTGTACCTAGAAGAAGTCCAGTTGTGGTTGAGGTTGACCAGAAAAACGGTTTGAAAGTGACTAAATGGCCACAGTTCTTGAGTGAAAAATGGTAGGTTCTCCTTCTTCTTGAGTTTCTGGGTAAAACCACACGTTCAAAACACAAGCAAAGGATCAATAACAACCCATAGAAGTGAAATGAAGGTTCTAAGGGTTTCTCAAGGCTTACCTAAGCCATACATGGCTTGAAAATCGATATGTCGAACTCGCCGAGTCGACCTTCCGAGTTGGTGAGTCAAAACTTGTCTACATCAAATTTCAAAGACATGGTTGTAATCGTGGGACTGAGATGATCACTATGGTGTAGTTGGTTTGTCATGTTTGAGTGTTTTGATGTGTTTTGTGGTTGTTGCAGAGACGAAGAAGAAGAAGAAGAAGAAGTGTGGCGTGGGAGAGGGAGAAGAGAGAAAGATGCTTGCTTTTTTGATAGGGGGACAGAAAATAAAGAGGGGATGGGATAGCTAAGAGTGGAATAATGTAAAGAAGTGCACGGGATGGGTTTAAAAGGAATCCAAGGATAGGTTTTTAGATTTCCTACAGTAAAAGGAAATCAAAATCTATCCGAAGTAGATATTTTTATAGTTTAAAATTTACGCCTACTCGTACTAGCGTGTACAATTTAAATGTGATAGCGAGAAATAAAAAGGAAAGCGATAAGAATAAGTCCACGTCACTTGCCAATAAGAGCATAATCGTCAATACACATACTCGGGGAGAAATTTCATAGGAAAATTAGGGACGGATTGTCACAGTTTGGTTTCGGTTTTGACTTTTGAAAATTGCACCGAAACCGAACCGCACCGTAAATATTAATAAACATTTAATTAAATGTCCATATTAAAGTTTTCATGTTTTAATTAGTTGTTTGTTAGAATCCGTGCACTTAGTATGGACTCAACCACACTAGAATATCATCATTCATCACTTTCTTTCGTTCATTAACTTGAAGGACCTTTGTTATTTTATACCATCACACACACACACACACACACACACACATATGTACAAGGGTGGACTAATTTTGTTATCAAGAGTCGAACAATGATCTAATGAAGTCCACTCATTTGAAGCATGATATCACATATTCTAGTATAAAAGTTTTGCTCATGTTTTATGAATTCAAAGTTATTTAATTTGTATTATGTTATACCTTGTACGAGACACCCTTTTGTTGCACAAACATGTTTTAACATCACAACTGTATGCAACATGCTAATTGTTTATATAACAAATGTCTTTTTCCTATTGCTAATGGGAAATGCTTATTAATATATTAAATTGCAAATTGTACATTTTTTTCTTAAAAACCAAACCGAAATCTTTTGAAACTGCACCGAACCGAACCAAATAGTTTGGTTTCATTTCGGTTTTGGCTTCAAAACCGCACCGAACCAAACCGCAAAAAATTTCGGTTTCGATTTTGGTTTCACTCAAAATCGCACCGAACCAAATCGTGCCTATCCCTAGTTGGGTTGGGTTGGAAGGGTAATTTTGTCCTTTTCGGAGGTTGCCGTGTAGGTTTTCTTCATCACTCTCTTGCTCTCTCCCTCAGTTTTAGGGGGGGTGTATTCAATTGGGAATTTGAGAGATTTTAATGGATTTATAAATTCATGGATTTTTACAGAGTTTAACTGATTTATAGAGATTCTATGTAAAATTTTGATTCAATTCCCTCGAAATCTCATGGGAAGAGGTGAGATTTATGGATGCTTAAAGTACACTACAAAATCTCTCTAATTCCCTCTAATTCCTTAACTTTTCCAAATTCTCTAAATTCTAATTCTAATTGAATACACCTAGAATGTTATAAATTTCTTTAAAATTCTAATTGAATACACTTGGATTTCTAAGGATTTTAATAAACTATCTTAAAATCCTAATTGAATACACATTGAATTTCAGAAAATCACTTAAAATTCTGATTGAATACCCTAAATTCATTAAAAAACTTAAAATCCCTTAAAATTTCAATTGAATACACCCCCTTAATCTGCTCACCTAAAATCCCCAGATCGAACATCATCCATCTCAAAATCAAAAAACCTCCCCCCTTTAGAACCTATAGAATTAGCACTCATGGAATAATCATTGATTTTTGTTGATGTAATTTGATTGTTTCCTCTTCTGTAATTTGTTTCTGTTAGTTTATTGTTCTTGAATTTTAATTTTTGTTTTCTGACTTGGAAGAGTCGACCTTCAAGTGTTAAAATCGTGATGTGACCATTGTATTCTCTCTCACAGCTCACAACGATGAAATCGCACAGGGCTTCGTTGATTTCTGTCACCTCCGACCACGACCAGTGTCGGGTAAGCTATCGACTACCCCCTCTTCATCTTCTTTTTCTTCTTCCGCTTCTCCTTGCGCATTCCAGTTTGACTGTCTGTGTTTTGGATGCATCTTGATTTCCTTAGTATGATTAGAAGGTTTGGATGCGCCTAATAAACAAACCTAATTTGCCTCGCGCGTTCAGTCATCACCTTCCTTTGTCTAAAAACTCACGCAGAGCCAGAGCTTCCCCAAAACCTTAATCGCCCAAAGGTAATTTTGTTTAATTTTTCAATTAGTTTTAATTATTTGAGGAATCCCTAGCATAAATTCACTCTCTCTCTACTCTACATGCGTATAATTTTTTTGTTTTAGTTTTTTGCAGCATTAATCACAAAGCTACGGAGCTGAAATTACAAACGTTATCCATGGCTCACTTAAAAAATGTGAGCTTGAAATTTTTAGGTTCTGTTTGGTTGTTGAGAAAACTGAATCAAAGAGGGTTTTGTTTTGTTTTGTTTTGTTAATTTTCTGGAAACGTAGTTGATTGTTGTGTTTCTGAAAATTTGAAAACAGAAGAAGAAGGTGTTTATAAAGTCGATTTCAACGAAGAAGCAGGCAAATATGGACCATATCACAGGGGATAAAATCCCAAGGAGCTTAACGAAATGTATGTCTCTGTTGGTGGCTTCTGTATCGAATTTGTTGTTGGTTTGTTTTCTTAAAGGTTGATCTGGATGAATGAATGCCTTGGCTCAACTCATGACCTGGAAGACTGCTGTGGCTGACATTCCATATGGTGGAGCTAAGGGTGGAATCGGATGCACCCCCAGGGACTTAAGTTTGAGCAAGTTGGAGCGTCTGACTCGCGTCTTCGCTCAGAAAATCCATGACCTCATTGGAACTCATACTGATGTTCCCGCACCCGATATGGGCACCAATGTTCAGACCATGGCATGGATGTTGGATGAGTACTCCAAATTTCATGGTCACTCACCAGCTGTTGTCACTGGAAAACCCATTATTAGTATTCGACACTAAGAAAATGAAGCCAAAAATTGGTTTCCTGGAGTTGAAAATTAAGCCAAAAATCGATTTCCGAAATTAGCTTCTGTCTCTCGAATTATCCTCGGGCAGAGAACAGTGAGTTTAAAACTCCACTACCAATAACTAATCAATATTGTTGTGTTTCAACTCAGTAATTATGCGTTTTAGTCTATAATTATGAACCATTATTGTGTCCTACTCGACGTATGTGGTTCAAAAATTTGGTTAAAACCGAGGATCGCTATTTTTATTTTTTTACATTATTGTTATCGTTCAAGCTAAAAATGTCTATATATATAGTTTAGGGGTGCTTACAATATAGAATGGCTATAAATGTTATTGTAATAGGTTGCTATTACATTTTGTGGTTAAATCAGATTGGTTGTCTAAACCGTGCTATGTGTTTCGTAACTCTTTGTATTTCTTATTTGTATCAGTGGAGTTTATATTTTTGTTTTGCAAATTTGTATCATTTTGAGATTCTGGTATAATTAGGTTTGAACATTCTGCTCCTCTGCTTTTTTATTTGTATATATCTCGAATTTCTCTCAATTGCTAATGGATTTATTTTCTTGGGAAATTTCAGAAAGTCAAGTCGTGGGAGGAAGAAGCTAGTTTGTTGCTATTTTTAGGTATATAATCATGTGCCCTGATAGCATAGCCTATTTAGTTATATGGATTTTTTATTTATCTTTCTAAAGCTTTTGTGCCTGGATTTTAAATGTGGTTGATAATTACTTAGCACAATAATTGTCAAGCATATGATCGTTATTCATGAATACAAAACCTTCATTCACAAATCACAAGTATATGATGAGCTATTTAGAAATTCAGCATTTTCGTCATCCAATTCAATAGCATATGGGACACTATGCTAGAATTCTATTACAGCTCCAGTTTAGAGATGTAAAGCATGAAGAATATCTCTTTAGGAAGTGTTAGCTAATCCAGTTAATTGGTCAACCAAATTAGCCATTTTTATCATTTAGATTGGATAACCTAGGAAGAATGTTAGAATAATTGATCATATTCGTTAGCCCTATGTTTTTTTTATTGCATAATGATGGAATTGACGCATCATTTAGTCATAGTAATTGATGTAATAATTACATATCAACTACCGCATTCGCTCATCTATCCCTCTCTTTATTCAGGTAAAATATATCTTATTCATGTAGTTCAAGGTGATGCATTCAAGTCTTGTAGCAGCGCGGGCACGTTTTCTAGTTCCTATACTAAAACCCAAACCAACGCGCACTGTTCACGGACTGTCTGCAGACGAAAATGACCTCCGTTTGATTTTCCATCATGCGTGCTTTCTCTTTGTTGCACAGGAATTGCCCTTATTTGCCACGCGTCCATCATCACTGGCCATTCTGTTCGACTTCTTCTAGATTTCACTTCTCTCTCTCGCCATTCTCAGCTTTTAGGTATTTTGGAACCTCCGTTTTTCTCTCCCACATCGCCGTTCTCCTCGCTGTCCAGCCTTGCCTTCTTTCTTGTGCCGCTGATCGACGCCGTTTTTTCTTGCCGAAAAACTGTTCAACGCCTGCGAATTTTTTTCGTTGGAAACCATTAAGCTGCTAGAACTTTTTGCCCTTTCTAAATTCGATCGAAACCCATTTTTACCCACATAATCTGGCTTTTCGTGGTGAGTTTTGCGTCTTTCTTAGTGTGCTTGATTTAATTTTTGTGTTGTTGTGGTTTTCTATTTACAGATGAATTTTGTGTTTAACTTTTCTTTTTGTAATTTTGCGGCTTTGTCTGTGCGCTCGGATGATGTGTGTTTGATTCTTCTTTGCTTTCAGGGGGTGATATCTAGACGATAGAGGCAAAGCTTTCTCCAGGACCATCTTTATGCAATATTCGTCGACATGGGTATTTATATTTAATTAATTAATTAATATCTAATTTTAATTACTTTTTGTTTGTTGCTAATTTTAATTTATTTACATTTGTGACCATTATTAAATTTTGATGATTTTTTAATTATTGAAATTTGAATCAAAACCGCAAAATCTTCAATGGGGTTTTGATTTTTGAGAGGTATCTGAAATGCTGTTCTCTACCCTGCCTTTTGCGATTTGCTCCACCGTGGCAATAACTTGTGTTATCTTCCAGGCGTAGAATCCACTCGATTTATTGTCTGAGTCCTGCAATGTTGTGATAATCTTCCAAGGTAATGACTTTTGTTCGTCTCGGTTGGTCTGAGTTTCAAATTTTCAGTTGGATTGTTTGTTTTGGTTTCATTTGCTGCGCATGATATGAGCTTCAAATGAGATAATTTTAATTTTTACTTAAATGTGTTAATACTTTTATGCAGGCATTTCCTATGTTTTGGGTGAGTCTTAATTGCCCAGTGTTGGAAATGTGCCCTAAAACCAATCATATGATGATACTTTAAGAACATTTCACATGTTAAACTAATCTAGTTTAATATCAAGGGCAAAGATTATTGTTTAAGCCGTCTCATATAAAAGTTATATGCTTAAACGATAAGTCCAAGGAATATGTGATTAGGAGAATGTGATTTAAACAAGTTAGATTACTGAGACCATTCTCTTTCGTATACATATCCTAAACGTTCCTAATCATAGGATTGCCAATTGGGCATTAACAGTCCGTTAGGATCAGTACATGCTATGTCTTCTCTTAGTGAGAGTGACTAGTCTCGAGTCATTGGTGTGATTGACACCAAGACAAGCATGTAGGTGCTCAATAACGAATGAGTCTACTGAACATGATCAACGAGGAGTTCTCATACTCATGTCACATGAGAACTCATGGTTGGGATAATGCAAAGTAGTTCTTTGACCTGAGGCATCATAGTTGTCTTGTGGTTAAGTCCTTGATCTTTGATTATGTCAATGTCACTCCATCAGGAGGATGTCCATGACATAGTTGGGGTTAAGCCATTTAGCCATGAAGGCAAGTGAATGCTCAACAAGGGATCTCTAACCTTCAAACTGTTTGAGAAAGAATACTCTATGATATGATTAAGAATCTCTGGCCAGAGTATGAATGAGATTTAGGAAGTCATTCCAAATCACATTCAAGGTAATCATATAAGTAAATGAATCACATTGGATAGTAGACATGATTAAACTATCAAACCAAACAATGTGGTCAAGAGTATTGTATTAGAGAAAGACCGTATTGCATTGTAATTCTAAACTGAATAGGTTCTCCACCTTTTCTGATTAGCTTGGGTAACCATGACATACTGCTAGGTGTCACTCATGGTTTGTGGAAGCCCTAAACGTGTATAAACACTAAAGGGAGAATTGAAAGTAAGTTTCAATTCACAATCGATTTGAAAGAGTTCTAATCGTCCACTGCCTCGCTAAAAGGAACCTAATGGATCGTACACCGTGTAAGGTAGAGATTGAAGAAACAACGGAGATGAGTAAGAATAATTAAATGGTTTAATTATTTATGGCAAGGATTAATTAATATGTTAATTAATCAAACGAATAAGTTCGTTAAAGACCACGGGATAGTATTGGACCTTAAGGCCCAATGGGCTTTGAACGTCAAGTCCATTGACTTAAATTGTATGACAACTTAATGAATAATGATTCACAAAGGCCCAAATAGCAAAATAATACCCTAAGGCCGGCCATTTAGAGGAAGGGTAGTGAACTTGCTTTAATTACAAGTTTGCCACTTCAATGAATAAAGGTATAAATATGACTTTATAGCCAAAATTCATTTAGGGTTTCTTTTGACAAAATTGGAGAGAACACAAAGCTCTCCTTTCTCTCTAAAGAGGCCGGCCACCCTTGGAGGGATTAGCTAGTAATCTTTCTCCTCCAAGGTCACTCATCTCTTCTTCACATCTTACGTTGGTGTGGAGACTTAGAGGTTCTCTTTTTTGAGAACTTGGAGAAACATATTCTTCCATCCAAATCCATGGATCTAAGAAGCAAGGAATGAAGGCCCTCTCCTTGGGTGATTAGACTTTGCTTATGCAAAGAGGAATCTACAAAGGTATAAATTTCTCAACTCACTTTGATTTGAGTTGAGTCTTGGTTCACCTAACTACTAGGCTTTGAATTTAATGGGTAATGTTTTGTTTTGAGTGCATGCAAGCATGATTCCGCCTTTAATTTGTTAATTGCATGCTATAGATGTTGCTCAAATGAACATGTTTTTACAAAATTTCCTTCAAGTGGTATCAGAGCCTAGGTCTAGTAGTTGGTGAATCCTTTTGGGTTTTGTAGTTCATAGTCTTTGATTTAAATGTTGTAATATGTTACAAGCTTTATTTTTGCTTCTTTGAATGTAAATTTTGTTAGAAAATTTGCCATCTCAAATGTTGTAGATGTAGTTCATATGAGTATAAATATTGGAGCTAAAATTTGGTGCCATGTTTTTGGGAATTTTCGGCCAAATCCAAAGGGTGGATTTTTGGGTTCTTGTTTGACTTGTTAAAAGTGTTTTCAAGTAACTTTTGGAACCCCTATGTACCCTAGTTTGGTTATATGTTATTTCGCTTAAGTTTGAGTGGTTTTGGGATGTCTTTGGGTGAAAAATGTTCATGGAAATTTTTTGAGTTTTTCATGAGTGTTCTTCATTGTTCTTGACATTTTTGCCAAGAACAAAAAGTTTGGTGTTTTGATTCAAAGTTTTGATTTATTTCATAAAGTTTATGTTTTATGTTTTTCATATGTTTAAATGTATTAGATATTTGTTTAGAAAAGTGATGGAATTATTGGTGGGTGTGTAAGGATTAATTCCCTTTCAAACACACCACTTGCACCACTTGCATGCTTTATGTCAAACTTACCAATCAACACACACATCACTCCTTTCACCTCTCCAAAACCAACCACTCCCTCAATGGGAGTACTTTTGAGGCTTTTATGCAATTACATAAAGTTTTGATACTTTTGTGTATTTGCACTTTGGCCCAAAAGTTTACGTTTTTACGTTTAGGTCCAAAAACGCTAAAGGACAAATTGTTTTGCTCCTTTAATGAAGTTTTTGCATTTGTTGAAATTTTTGGGTTCTAGTTGTAATTACATGAAGTAGTGGACTTTTGTGTTTTTACAAAGTGACCCCAGAAGTTTATGTTTTTGCAATATAGCCCAAAAGTTGAGGTTATTGCATTTTGGCCCAAATTAAGTTGAGAACAAAATTGTTTTGTCTCTTTAAATGAGAATTGGATTTTCATTTCATTTAGCTCCATTTAAATCAATTTTATGGATACAAAAACCAAATGAAAATGTTGCATTCAATTTAATTAGTTAAAGTGTTAATTAATTAAAGGGTGATTATGAACCTAAGCCTACGATAATTGAGCTATGTGAAAGGTCGTTTCAAATTTGTTTGAACCATGGGAATGTGTAGATTAGATTTTGGTTGTAATTTGATTTGATCAAATGTTGTAAAAGAGCATAAGCTCTTCTTTACTTTAAAGTAATTTGTTTTATTCAAATGTTGTAAAGAGCATAAACTCATCTTTACTTTGAAGTACTCATTTCTTGTATTATTTGATATGCATGAAAATGGAGTAGAGGGTCCCACGCCCCTAAGACAACACGCCTTAATGTGATTAAACGCGTAACTAAAATCAATCACCATCCCTAGACCGAGATTCAACACTAGGCTCGTCTTGAATCTAAACAAAGGTTCATAGTCATCCTAAGGCCCTAAGGCAACTATATAGTCCATCAAATGAATGCAAAGTTTATGTTAGTAGTACCATATACTCTTGCTTTAAAAACCGTTTTACAAGCTTAGTGGGAGTATTATATACTACTAAATCAATCACATGGACCAATAGTTGTAATAGGACCAAATTGTTTTAATAAGATTAAAATGTATATTTATATGTGATGAGACCTAAAACCCTCAACCAAACCATTATTAAGTTGATAAGTGTGTGAGTGCTTTGAACACTCTTTCGTGGCCTTCCACCGTGGTGGGCTCCAATCGTTTGTGACTCATACACCGGCTTCACCCTATAATGGGGAAGTTCAAAGTATGTGCTTACATCCAGGAGGAGTCCATAAACATATATGATGAAGTGAATGTAGACAACGAGTATGACCAACATGATATAATTCTGAGGTTGTGCTTGAACCCCTACATCAACTAGCATGGTGGGAATGACTTAACTAAGTGCAATGGTGCCAAAATGATATAATTATGAGGCAATCATTCTCTAGAGGCCAAAACAGATGGGTAATTACAAAAGTTGTAAATGGCTAAGAGTTATCCTCTCATCATTATTGTTGCTAGCCAAAATGATATAATTCTGAGGTGGGCTTGGTAATGGTGAGTCTCCCATACCCTACTAAGAGTTTCCTCCAAAACTCTCGAATTCCGATGAGGGATATGGAATTTGCCAAAAATAGTGGGTGGTGCTATTTGATTTAAAGACCCGAATCAAATGGCTTAAAATCAATCAATTTATATTCGTTATGTATTTGTTTACCAATATATTTGCAAACGCTATCCAAAACTTGACTAAGAAAAGCCGAATGCTTTAGTTTCCGGATTTGGTACCACAATCCCAAAGATTGTCTTAAATGGATTGTATATGTACCTAAGTAGTCTAATCCTCTCAATCTTCCTATTGATAATGTATCATTGGAAGAACATGTTAGATAAGTCTATCATAAAGAGGACAACACTTTTAATGTCATAGTTCTTCACTTACAAATCGTTGTATGAAGAAATAAGAGTTGCTTTGAACAACCCTTAGCTAATGCAAACCCTAGTGCTTGTTTCTTTGTTAAATGAACAAGGAACTTGAGAAGAAAGCACAAGGGCATGGACACTTTATGTGCCATGATTCTTCACTTACAAATTGTTGTATGAATAAATGAGAGTTGCCTTGAACAACTCTTGAAAGTTTGTAATTATGTTTAGAACATAATGGTTGGTTGACAAAAATAGTCCATCAACATGGACTTATGATGATTTTGAATCATTGAGTGTTGAAGTGTTACACCACTTCTAGAGACGGAAACTAAGCAAGGACTTCACCTTTGTGTCCCTATCCAAATGGTTCACTAAGTTTATTGTAAACTCTATAGTGAACAATAACCACACGCTCTCCAAATCGTTTGATGTGTATAACACAATTGAAATAAGTTTCAAGAGAGACAGTGGGAGTTTAGGGACCATGACTATTGTAGTCAAAGGAGAAGTCAAATGAAGAAAGCGAAATAAACTCGAAGGGAACAAACTTTCTTTATGAAAGGATGGACATTGGAAGGGGTATTTGCAAGAAATGTCTTACAAGTGTCAAGAACACACCTTTCGAAGGTGTTGTAAATTGTTCTTGAATAGTTCAAAACAGTTGGTTCTTCTACTTGAATGCTTTATTCCGTATTAGTAACTATGTTTTACAATCGTTGTAAAAGTATGGCTAATAAGAAGTAGAAGATTAATGAGAGAAGAGAAAGTACTTCACATTCGGAAAGTGAATCAAATGTAGATCTCTGCGAAAGCAGATGGTACTTACTTCCTCATATAAACTACCAAAGAAATTTGAAAAACTAAAGATTGTCTTTACATTCCAATTTTAAGGAACTTAATTCCGTCACTATAAGAGATGGATGAATGTTTTGTTTGACAAAACATTGTTCTTTATTAATGAATGATTAGATTATTGTAATCTAATTGATTGTCTCTATAGTAGAGATGATTTGGTAGTGTTAACTGTTTAGAATATAACGATGCTTAAAACTCAAAAGGTTGCAAGGTAGTGACTAATCCCAACTGAGTTGTGATACCTCAAAAACATAAAATACGAGTTGGTCATAGATGGATGCTTTGGATCGTTAGATCCGGATCCAATACCTTCTTATTAAAATTGTATAGAGGCGAAATGTTCGAATCTTTATTCTTTTGGAAAGAAGAAAGAATCACAAAGTTGTTGAGGTTAATTCACTTAGATGTTAAGTGGCACTTGTCCACAACATAATACTACTGATGTTGTATGACATTCACCGAAGATCACTCTCAGTTGGACTATAGTTTATTTTGAATAAACACAAGTCCGAATACTTTGCAAAAGGTTTCAAAGAATTCAAGAAATGTAAGTTGATGAGTAAGACGTCGAAAGTATTTGCCTCCTTAGATTTGATCCAAGGAAAGATAACACTTTAGAACAGTTTCCTTGAAAAATATCAAGGGAAAAAGTATCAAAAGATAATGGATTTCTCCATTAGGAGAAGAATGAACTTGAATAAGATTTAGTTTGTTGGATGTTATCAATTACCCATATATAGGATATATGCTTTTAAGACAATATGATTGTCAATTAGAAGATCTTCCAAAATTTTCATGACTCCATAAGATGTAGTTGGAAAGAAAGACAAATCTTAATCATGTTAAGATTAGGGGTTGTGTGCTAATAAGCAATATTTGTTTAAAATTATCTTGTGGGTATCCTTAAATTAACATTTGGATATCACTTCTATAAACCAACTAACAAATGTTGTTTGTTGGGTAGTTCATTGTAATCCTACACTAGGATTTGCCTAAGATAGCGCGAATGAACAAGAGATAGAACTCAAAGAATGGGTTCTTTGAGAGACAAGATGATAATCAACAAATATAACAACCTAGTTCCTACACCACAAGCTCCAAGGTAGTCGAGAAGGATTTATAAACTGTCTCAGTTGAATGGTTTGAACTTTATGACTATGTCATAAAAGTTACACCTTTTAATTCGAAAGAAATAAGAATGAAAATCCTTATGACTACATTGAGTGTATATACGACATATACTCAAGGAAATTGTAAAGTACCATTTGACACGAAATGATGAAACCTTCATGGCTAATTGGTAGCTTAAGGTGACTACAATCAAAGAGATTGGTTGACTTTGAAGAAACCGTCTTTGACGTAGTCATGGTTTCAATAGCTACAACTAAATGGTGATTCAATGTTTGGACATAATATGGGTTTCCAAAACCATTATTAAGATAGTCTTGATAATATATGTCTAAAACTATGAATCACAAGACATGAAAGTTGTAGAGATCCATCCATCATGAATCTTAGCAAGCTAGTGGGAGCTATAAGCGTCTTATGAGAAAAAGATCAAATCATTTGATTTCTCATAAAGATGTAAATGAATCTTTTGTTTACTAGGTTTACAAAAGATTAGTGGGAGTTAATCATATTCCTAAATTTTTATATATATGATATATATGATATATTAATTTTGGAAATGAAAAGAATACTTCTTCATTAAAGTTATGACTTTAAACATTCTATAATGATAGAATGTATATGGGAGACATAGTCTATAAACATGGGAAGTAAATCTATAATGATAGATTTCAAGATATAATTTGATTATATCAATCCCTAATAATAGACAAAAGATGCTAGGAAGTTTCTCATATGATGATAAACTTCAATTAGAAGGACGACTCTAGTGAGACTAGCAAGTTGCCCTTCTCAAAGGGAACGTACCCTTTGACTCCCAAAGAAATAATGCGTAAATAGAATCCTTTATGCATACGCAGAAAGGTGATTTATGTATTTCATATTGTATGAAAAACATTGATATGAGTTGTACCTAGAAAGGTAGAAGATGATATCAGTGCAAGCCCAGGATCAGAACCATGGCAACTGTCAAGTGAGTCCTTGAGTATTTAAGAAATACCAAAGGAAAGATTCGTCAAAGAATGAGGAAGATTTAGAATAACGTAAAGGAAGCGCAAATGTATTAGATTATGAATCTAATCCATCATTTGATGTTTCTTCTTTATGAATGAAGAGATAATCAGATATCTCTTTATTATGACTAAAAAGATATTTGGATGGAAACATTAAAAGTAATGACTTTAGTGTGTTCCATTATGAATGCAAATATATTGCCATATAGAAGCTTACAACAATGTTGTTTGGATGGAAAGTTCATTCATGAACTCTCTATTCGGTTCCAACCAGAAAGTGTCTCTAGTGTATCGACACTACGACACTAATGGGGCGATAGCTCAAGCCAGGGAATCAAGGTCTCATCAAGATCCGAACTCATATGAGAGACTGAACCACATGATTGAGAATCATATATAATGGTGACGTCGATATTCTCAAGGATGCTTCTATGGATAACATATAGATATCCATTGCCTAGGCCTACTACTCAGCCATTTTTGAAATGACTACAGAATAGGTATCATCACTGATGACCAAGCTGATTGGCTCTAGTGCAAGTGGGAGATTGTTGGAAATGTGCCCTAAAACCAATCATATGATGATACTTTACGGACATTTCACATGTTAAACTAATCTAGTTTAATATCAAGGGCAAAGATTATTGTTTAAGCCGTCTCATATAAAAGTTATATGCTTAAACGATAAGTCCAAGGAATATGTAATTAGGAGAATGTGATTTAAACAAGTTAGATTACTGAGACCATTCTCTTTCGTATACATATCCTAAACGTTCCTAATCATAGGATTGCCAATTGGGCATTGACAGTCCGTTAAGATCAGTACATGCTATGTCTTCTCTTAGTGAGAGTGACTAGTTTCGAGTCATTGGTGTGATTGACACCAAGACAAGCATGTAGGTGCTCAATAACGAATGAGTCCACTGAACACGATCAATGAGGAGTTCTCATACTCATGTCACATGAGAACTCATGGTTGGGATAATGCAAAGTAGTCCTTTGACCTGAGGCATCATAGTTGTCTTGTGGTTAAGTCCTTGATCTTTGATTATGTCAATGTCACTCCATCAGGAGGGTGTCCACGGCATAGTTGGGGTTAAGCCACTTAGCCATGGAGGCAAGTGAATGCGCAACAAGGGATCTCTAACCTTCAAACTGTTTGAGGGAGAATACTCTATGATATGATTAAGAATCTCTGGCCAGAGTATGAATGAGATTTAGAAAGTCATTCCATATCACATTCAAGGTAATCATATAAGTAAATGAATCACATTGGATAGTAGACATGATTAAACTATCAAACCAAACAATGTGGTCAAGAGTATTGTATTAGAGAAAGACCGTATTGCATTGTAATCCTAAATTGAATAGGTTCTCCACCTCTTCTGATTAGCTTGGGTAACCATGACATACTGCTAGGTGTCACTCATGGTTTGTGGAAGCCCTAAATGTGTATAAACACTAAAGGGAGAATTGAAAGTAAGTTTCAATTCACAATCGATTTGAAAGAGTTCTAATCGTCCACTGCCTCGCTAAAAGGAACCTAATGGATCGTAAACCGTGTAAGGTAGAGATTGAAGAAACAACGGAGATGAGTAAGAATAATTAAATGGTTTAATTATTTATGGCAAGGATTAATTAATATGTTAATTAATCAAACAAATAAGTTCATTAAAGACCACGGGATAGTATTGGACCTTAAGGCCCAATGGGCTTTGAACGTCAAGTCCATTGACTTAAGTTGTATGACAACTTAATGAATAATGATTCACAAAGGCCCAAATAGCAAAATAATACCCTAAGGCCGGCCATTTAGAGGAAGGGTAGTGAACTTGCTTTAATTACAAGTTTGCCACTCCAATGAATAAAGGTATAAATATGACTTTATAGCCAAAATTCATTTAGGGTTTCTTTTGACAAATTTGGAGACAACACAAAGCTCTCCTTTCTCTCTAAAGAGGCCGGCCACCCTTGGAGGGATTAGCTAGTAATCTTTCTCCTCCAAGGTCACTCATCTCTTCTTCACATCTTACGTTGGTGTGGAGACTTAGAGGTTCTCTATTTTGAGAACTTGTTGAAACATATTCTTCCATCCAAATCCATGGATCTAAGAAGCAAGGAATGAAGGCCCTCTCCTTGGGTGATTAGCCTTTGCTTATGCAAAGAGGAATCTACAAAGGTATAAATATCTCAACTCACTTTGATTTGAGTTGAGTCTTGGTTCACCTAACTACTAGGCTTTGAATTTAATGGGTAATGTTTTGTTTTGAGTGCATGCAAGCATGATTTCGCCTTTAATTTGTTAATTGCATGCTATAAATGTTGCTCAAATTAACATGTTTTTACAAAATTTCCTTCACGCAGTGCATTTAGTTTGGTTCAATTTTCATCTTCTTTCGGATTTCTGTACAATTTTTTTTTAAGCTCAAATCATTCAAATTCAAATTTATGTACAAATTGAAAGTGTGGGTATCGACACCCAATTATTGTAAGCTTTCAGCTTCTTAAAAGGTTTTAGCATGATTTTGACCAAATTTACAGTTTCTTCTCTCCCTATATCTCTCCTTAGCTGCATTGATGACAAAAGGAAGTACAAAGTGTTAAGCTATATCAAATGATTATACATATACGGTAATCTTGGATATTGAATCAAGAACAGAGGAGATAGAGAGAGAGACTAGAGAGAAGCTAGAAAGAGAGAAGAACAATCTGATATATTTCTTAATGAGTAAGTAATTACATGATGAGTTCTTATATATATAGTTACATATAACAGCTAACTAACTAACTATAGTAAGATTATGACAAGTGTCACAATATAAAGCACTATACTTTAACATCCCCCCTCAAGATCATGCTTTGAGGAACCAAGCATTGCCAGTTATAATGATGTCATCCACATAGAGAAGCAACAGCACAATTTCATGACCAACATGCTTAACAAACAGAGAAGAGTCAGAATATGTGTTCTCAAATCCCAAAGAAGGAAGAAACTGAGTAAATCGTTCATTCCAAGCCCTAGGAGCCTGCTTAAGAACCTGTGTAATTGCACCATAAGCATTGCCAGTTATAATGATGTCATCCACATAGAGAAGCAACACCACAATTTCATGACCAACGTGCTTAACAAACAGAGAAGAGTCAGAATATGCGTTCTCAAATCCCAAAGAAGGAAGAAACTGAGTAAATCGTTCATTCCAGGCCCTAGGAGCCTGCTTAAGACCATAGAGAGATTTATGCAGCTTACACACGAGATGAGGATGATTTGGATCTTCAAAACCCGGAGGTTGAGACATGTAGACCTCCTCTTGTATGATGCTATACAGGAATGCATTTTTAACATCCAACTGGCGAAGAGACCAATTAAAATGTGCAGCAAGAGCAAAAACTAACCGTACTGTAATAGGTTTCACTACAGGGCTAAAAGTCTCCTCATAATCCAATCCAGGTTCTTGATTGAAGCCCTTAGCAACTAACCGGGCTTTGTGTCTGGCAATAGACCCATCTGAGTGTTTCTTAATCTTGAAAATCCATTTACATCTAACCAGGTTCTTGTATGCTGGTAAGTGAACTAGACTCCAAGTGCCTTGAGCATGTAAAGCATTAACTTCTTCTTTCATGGCTGCTAACCACACAGGTACTTTGATGACAGACTTATAGCTAGCTGGTTCAACCAAGGATAGATCAGTTCCCCCAGAGTCCTGAACACTGGCTAAGAGAGCCTTCTTTTTAAAAATCCCACTTTTTGCATGGGATGCAAATTAAGTGGAGGAATGGGCAAAACTACTTGCAAAGTATCAGGATTAAAATCAGGTATTCCTGATCTAGAATTGGAACTTATGTCAGGTACCATAGGGATATGATAAGAGACTTGAATTGGAGCAGTAATGGACTAAGAACTTGGAGAGACTTTAGATAAATCCAAGGCACAAGATGGTACTGATGATGATGCAGTAACAGAGATACTAGAAGGTTGATGAGGGGAATCTCGGATAAAGGAGACAACTCTATTTTCTGGAGTAACTATAGGCACATGACAGTTGAAACGAGGACAGACTTGTGGTGATGAAACTGTGTTGGAAGATGTAGTCAATAATTCTGTGTAGGGAAAATGTTGTTCATCAAAGATAACATGCCTAGAAACAAACACTTTCTTTGTAGACACATGATAGCACAGATAGCCTTTATATTTTATGGCATGATGCGAATTTTAACTTAACACACAAATTAAACCCTCTTGTTGTCAAATTGTAGTATAAATGCAAGTAGGGATCGTTCTAAACCGGGGATTAGAAGAGTTTGCTAAAACCTCTAAACAGACTTAAAAACATATAAACAAAGTTAAAAACACTAAACTAGACTCAAAGAACTTAAAACAAACTCAAATGACTCAAAACAAGCTAAACACGCTCAAATCTACCTAAAAACACAAACTGGGCAGATTTGGACTCTAACACACTTTTGGGACACCTAAAAACACAAATCAAAACAGATTTTGACTAATAAAACACTTTAAAGTAAAGGGGGTTTTGGTTTTGACGAATTTGAAAACAAAACAAGTAAATTAAAGAACTAATGAAATCTGCACGAATTTGAGTAAATTGAATGGATGGAAGGCTAGCTAGGAGGTTCTTCTCCACACATGACATACTTGCACATAAACCAATTTTCAGTTGTTCTTTCGATCAATCATGAAACTCAACACCCCAGGTTAATTAAGTCCGCTTAAATTAACCTTCAAGTTCTCTTTAAGTTATTGAATTGGATGGGAAAGCGTATACAACAATTCAAGCATTCTTCAAAAGTTCTTTACGTGAACAGCACAATAAAGATACAATCAAAGATCATTAAGCATTATGAAAACTATAAGTACTGACGAGGCATTCGTTACTATGATGAGCATGAAACTCTTGCCAAGAATTTATTTAACGCGATCGTTTATAAACGACCTCCACTACTTGTGAATATAAGTTTGTAACTATTAGGTGAAACTCCCTTATACTCTAGCATCATATTCATGCATGCAAACTAAGTGTGCACTCTTAATAAACATACACGAATAAGTTATCAATCAAGCAGTTAAACAAATTGAATTCACAACTTATGAAATCACAACTGAAGGTAATCAAATCATATTGCAAGCATGAACATGGTTTCGAATTCCCCCTAGCTAAGGGGGGTTTAGTTCCTCATACTCACAAAGCAAAGATAAAAAAATTTAGACATTGAAAACAAAAGAATGCAAACACCTAAAAACGCTCCAACAATCCAACTTGAATGGCAAGCACGTCTAAGGGTCCTCCTTCTTTTCTTTGTTGCGGCACAAGGTGTGGTTTGATGGATGAGTGGTAAATTATGGTGGTGGATGGATATAGGTGAGTTATAGTGAAGGGTGGATGGGTGGATTGTGTTCTCCCGGCCAAGGAATGAAAGTGTAAGTGTATGGAGTTGTGAGATGTGAATGTAGTGTCTTTTGATGGATCTTTTCTCCTCCCCCTCGTTATGGTGAATGGATGTATTTATAGGCTAGGTTGAGGACCACCATCTAATTAAGGTGGTAGTGGTGTATGTTGTGGTAATGAGTGGATGTAATGGGTGTAGTGGGTCAGTGTTTGGTAATGAGTGGATGTAATAGGTGTAGTGGATGGATGTTTGGTAATAAGTGGATGTAATGGGTGTAGTGGATGAGTGTTTGGTAATAAGTGGATGTAATGAGTGTAGTGGGTGAGTGTTTGGTAATGAGTGGATGTAATGGGTGTAGTGGATGAATGTTTGGTAATGAGTGGATGTAATAGGTGTAGTGGGTGGATGTTTGATAATGAGTGGATGTAATGGGTGTAGTGGGTGGATTGATCGGATCATATTTATATATATTTTTACTTCGAATTCACTCGTCTTTTCTTGGTTAGTTCCTTATATTTTTGAGCTATTTATGTTATTTTTGTGTTTATAGGATTTGTTATGCAAAGAAAATAAAAATAGCATAAATGAGTTTTAAATAATAAACAGAAAGAATATTGATTTTATTTTTGGATTGGGTTTTATTTTGGTTTATTTTATATGCATTGAATTGATTGTTTCATAGAATATTGATTTTGGATTTGTTACTTGAATTTGTTCTTAATTCCCAAACTGCTACTAATTTAGAGTTTATGATACAAATCAATTTTGTATTATATTGTGAAAGGAGAATCCAAGAAGGTAGGCTGCCAGCGGAAGAAAAGTAAAAGGTCAGAAAAGAAAAATAGGGAGACAGCTGGGGGAATAATTTTGGAACAAGAGGAGAGATAGAAGGGATTGATGCGGGCCCTTGCAGGTGGAAAGCTGTGAAGACCGACAGAATTGAGGGCAGCGAGGCAGCCAGGAGAAAAAGGAAAATAAAATAAGGGAATCCAAGAGAGAAAAACGTGCAGGACTGATGAAGTAAATAAAAAAGAGAGGAAATGGGCGCGGAAAAAAGGCAGCTGCCTTTGGGCAGCGCTAAGAATAGAATAGAAAAATAAAAGGAAGGCTGTCTGGCAGCCTTGATGAGCGTGGGAATAAAATAAGGAGGAAGTGAGGAGGTTAGGCGTGGAGAGAGAGAAGACTGAAGGGCAGAAATAAGAAGAAAAGAAGGGGGTCTTAGGAAGGGAGAAGGGAGCTGCCCTTTGGGCAGCTCGCAGAAGATCAGCTCGCAGAGGCAGGAGGGGGAGCTGCCTTAGGCAGCGTAAGAGAAACAGAAATAGAGAGACTTGCGAGAGAGGAAAGGAGAAGGGACGTGAGGAGCAAGGCGCGGGTAGCTACCCAAGGCAGCAGGAGGAGAGACGGGGGGGGCGTCAAGGAAAAGAGGGAGCTGCCCTTTTGGGCAGCGTGAAAGTGAAGCTGCGGAGAGGAAAGAGGAGCAGACAGCTGCCTTGCTGCAGCAGAAAACCGAGGAGGACTCGGACTGGGTGAGACGAGAGGAGAAGTCAGAGCAGCGTGGGAGCCAGGAGCTGACATGAAGGTCAGGAAGAAGGCAGAACGAAGGAGGTCAGCGCACAAGAAGCAGAAACACTCTCGCTCTCGGTTAAATCTTTCCAAACTTCTATTTTATTTCTGTTTTAATAATGTGTAATTAAATTTTATTTTGGCTAGAGGTTAATTCAAAACCATGAATATATTTGTAATATGAATTGATTACCTTCGGTTGTGATTTCATAAGTTGTGATTTCAATTTACTTATCCGTTCGTATAAAAACTGATTTGTGTATGTTGGTTGAGAGTGCACGCTTAATTTACATGCATGAATTTGATGCTAGAATATAAGTGAATTTCACCTAATCGTTATGAACTTATTTTCACAAGTAGTAAAGGTTGCTAGTCACAATCACGTTAAGTAAATTCTTGGCAAGAGTATCATGCTTTTCATAGTTACGAATGCCTCGTCAATGCTTATAGTTTTCACAAAGTTTAATGATCTTTGATTGTATCTCTATTGTGCTTTTCACGTAGGGGACTTTTGAAGAATGTTTTGAATTGTTGTATGCGTTTTCCCGTCCAATTCAATAACTTAAGGAAAACTTGAAGATTAAAAAAGTGATATTCACGGTTAATCTGGAGTATTGAAATTCACAATTTATTAAATGAACAACTGGAAATCATTTTGTATGCAAGTATAACATGTGTGGAGAAGAACCCTCTAGCTAGTCCGTCATTTATCATTTTACCTTAATTTCATGTTTTTGTCAATTCTGTAATTTAATTAAGTTTAATTTACTTTTCATCAAAACCAAACACCCATCCATTATTAAATTATATTATTTATTTAGTTTTCTTTATTGTTAGTCTTTTAATTTAATTTCCGTCCATTTCAGTTCCTAGTGTTTAATTTAATTGTTTCCATTATTTTGAGTCATTTTAAGTGTGTTTCGAGTTATTAGAGTTTTTAGCCTAGTTTTGTATCCTTGAGTCTTGTTTAATATTTTTAAATTAATTTAGGATAGATTAGCAATCCCTCCTAATCCCCGGCCTAGAACGATACCCTACTTACATCTATACTACAATTGTCAAAAAGAGGGTTTAATTTGTGTGTCAAGTAATTCTCACATCAAATTTTGGCGCCGTTGCCGGGGATTAGCAACTTTGCTAATCCTTTTATTTTTGTTTTTGTTTATGTTTATATTGGTGTTTGTGTATTTTACTTTTGATATTTGATTTATTTTTCTTTCTTTGATTTTAGGTTCAAATGGAGCCGAGGGAAATTTAAAGGAAAGATGCGTCCGGCTAAAGACGTTAAATCAAGCGCTTCTTGGGAGGCAACCCAAGCATTCAACGAAGGGAGACTTTGGAATTGCTAACCCAATCAGCTTTGCATTCTTCCACCCTTATCTTTACTGCTTTCATTTTGTTTTGTTTAGTTAGTTGTGTTATTTGGTTGATTTCTGTGAGTTTGTGTTATTTAGTTTAAATGTGGGGGAAGGTTAACCAAAGTCTCTTTACATTAATTTACATTAAAAAAAAAAAAAAAAAAAAGGATAAAATTTAAAATTAATAAAAAAAAAAAAAAATTAAAAAAAACATAAAAAAAAAAAATTAAAAAAAAAAATTATTAAAAAAAAAAAAAAAAAAAATTACATAAAAAAAAAAAATGCAAATATTTTACAATAATGTAAACTAATAGTATTCATTGGTCGGGTGGTGCTTCAGTAGTAGGCGGGGCTTCAGCAGTCGGCGGGGCCACAGAAGGAGGAGGCAGCAGAGGTTGATCAGTTGGAGCTTCACTACGCGGTGCCGCTCCAGAAGACGAAGGCAGATGTTGTTGGAACAAACCCACAAACCTCCGATGATCAAGTAAAATTTGACCATCGGTGTCCTGCATCTGGTCAATCTTCCTCTTCATGCTGGTGGCATAGCTGTGTGTGAGCTTGTGCAATTCCTTATTCTCATGCTTGAGCCCTTTAATCTCTTGCTTGAGACTCTGTATTTCAGCCACCAACGATTCAACGTGACGGGTTCGAGCATATAGGCGTTGGGCCATGTTGGATACGGAACTCGCACACTGCACACTGAGAGCCAGAGACTCCTTAACCGCCAATTCATCAGACCGTCTAGCGAGCAGTCTGTTATCTTTAGGAGTGACAATGTTCCGGGCCACCACCGCTGCTGTCATATCGTTCTTCATCACCGAAGCCCCAACGGTAAGGGGACCAGTGGGGGATATGAAAGAAGGGCGCCATATGTTGTCTGGTGAAGGCGGAGCTACCTCTTCACGAATGTTCAAGTCAAAACGTCGATCAGAAGGGCCTGCCATTTTCTGAAGGTGTTGAGAAAGAAGAGTCGGACTGATCAAGATTAAACAAGTGCAAGAGGGAGTGTTTACAGGAGGGAGCTCAAGTGTGTTGTGGAACAACATTAACGCCTCTATAAAAAGAAGAAATCAAGGAGGCGCTCCTCAGAAATCGAAGAGGCGTCCTCTCGCAAATCGAAGAGTCGGGGCTCCTTTCTCAAAAGCCGGATTCTTTTCTCAAAAGAGGCGTTTCATTTCTTAAAGGCTGGGCTTGCTCAGAAACCACAAGCCGAACCCCGGATTTCAAAAGATCAATTTGTCCAGACGTGTCGTCACATGTCACACGCAAATTGCTTTGCGGAAATCTCGGGCAGTTTGTCGAAGCACCAATTCAGAAATCGAAGAGGGAAATTCAACAGTTAAAGACACGCTAGCTTTCTCAAAAGCTGGGCTTCAACCCACGGGCAAATCTTCTTTTCCAGATTTATTCGCACGTGTCACATGCTACCTCTACAATCGACGATGCTCAGAGCTCGAAGCGCCGATTCCAGATATCAATGAGGAATCTGCTTTGCGGAAATTACGGGCAGCTTTGTCAGAAAGCGCGTAATTTGTACTATTCATCCATCCACCGGCTGCCGACAATGAGTGAGAGAATAGTTCCGGTTGTGAAGACAAGTCCTATAAGTTTCTACCTTCGCCTTCCACAGCAAAAGCACACTCTCTCAGCACACCCTCTCAACACTTCTTCATCTCCGAAAATGCATTCCCAAAGAATCCTCCTAAGTTACTCTGTGTTCCTCATTCCTTGGGATACTCCTGCGAACAACCCATTCAAAGCAAAAGTATTTCATATCATGAAGGTTGAAAGCAAGAGTATCTCATATCATGCTTTCTCCCTGTCCTTTCTCCAGCCAGCACCTGCTCTCGAGTACTCATCATCTTGTGCTTTCGCTTTGTTTCTCACTTATAAGGGAAGTGAAGATGATACCTCGAAGCATGTGGAGACAACGTGCTGATTCATCCTCAACTAAGGACAAGGAGAAAGAGAGCAAGAGGTGGGCACTTGGAAAGATTGAAGAAAGAAACAGACCAACACCTCTCCCTCGTGCCTGCCCGTTGTGCAGAAGAAACAAGCAGAGAAGAATGCAGCTTGCACAATCATCCCAGCGGAAGGAGTCCGAGCTGAGGAACTAGAGAAGCTGCCACATCTGCTTGGAGAACAAATAAGGAACTGCAACATTCCCAAAGAGCAAAGCCTTGCAGTACAATAGCATAAAATCATCACTTGCAAGTAAAAAGCTAAGTGTCACCCCGTTCAAGAGGAAAGCTGTGGAAAGTCAACAAGCACGACCAATGATTACTTATTAGTTTTATTCATTATCTTTTATCGTAATTTTCAATTTTTCGTTTGCAATTTTTTTTAATTAATTTTCTTGCGTACTTAACTGAATTTTTCCTTTTCTTTGCAGGAACTTTTGGTTATTTCCACCCTTGAAGTTGATTGCAGAATTTTAGCTTGGGGGTCATCGCTTGATTTTACTGCAAATTAGGGAAGTTTTCAGTCCAATTGTTTTATTTTGTTTCTTATTATTTATTTATTTTATTTTTATTTGCATTATAGTGTTTTCTGACATTGGGGACAATGTCAAGTTTAAGTGTGGGGGTAGAAATCTCCAGAATTTCATTTGTCTCTGTGTTGTTGTTTTTTGTGTTCTTAATTAGTTTTGTTTTCTTTTAAAAAAAATTTAAATTAAAAAAATTTCGGAAAATTTAAAAATCCAAAAATATTGTTTTGAATTAGATTTTTGTTAGTTTCCCGACCAAATGATATAATTAGATCAAATTTGAATCACGATTATCAAGAACTTAGTTAACATGTGTTTTATGAAATTCCTAATTCTCTTGTTAGTTTTGTACATGTTTGACCATCTTTGAAAAACCAAATGCACATAGCCTTGTTAATGTGAAACTAAAGTATGACTTAAAGCTTCATATGTGAATTTAGTGACCATATACATCCTATGTGAGTTTTTGAGCCGATTGAAAGTGTGTGCATTTTTCATACACTCCTATTCTTTCATGTGTGATGAACTTATGTGAGATACATCTCTAGAACTTGCGTAACGATCTTTCGAAATGTTTGTCATTGATTGCATGAACTTGGAAATGATAAAGGCATTAGGTTTACCACTATGGCCCAAATAACCATGTTTCCCAAAGAAAAATGATATCATTAGTTTGCCAATTTGAGCCGTGTTTGTTGAGCCTTTTATTTCTTATCACCAGATATGTCTACACTTATACCTGAAACATTTTTCCTTACCCTTTCCAAGCGAGCAATGCGAGATTGTCTTATGAGAAACGTTTGTGAAATACTGTGAAGATGTTTGGCAAAAGAATAAGTGTGGGGGTATTTCATGTTTGTGAAATAAAAAAAAAAAAAAAAAAAAAAAAAAAGAAAAAAAAAAGATAAAGATTGTATAAAAAGAAAATAAAAAGTTTTTAAAGTTTCAGTTAAGGGTGTGGTTGGAGGTGTTAGAAGAATCGTTGGAGAGCTTGAGTTTTTATGAATCTAAAGAAAAGAATTGCTTGCAATGTAGCTTGGAACTTGTGTTTTCCTATTCTTTCATTTCAATAACCCTCTCCCTAAACCTCTCTACGTCCAATAAAAGTCCTCTTGATTTAAGTTTTGCAATTATGATTATGGAGATGAGATCTTTATGCAAGCTTATGGTAGAAATTTCACATTTGATTCTTTGAGCGAAACACATTAAAACTAAACACATGTGTGATTGAGTGCATATCCCGTGAGAAGGTCGCTAGTTTGCATATGATGTTTTTTTTTTTTTTTTTTTTTTTTTTTTTAATATAAAAATTTTGAAATTGCATTAGCATGGCTATCTCACACACTACATTTCAAGGATGATTCAAAGATTACTGCTAATATTTGAATAAGGAAGATGAACTTGGATTAGCTTGTTTGGTGCTAGCTATGGTTCTTGATGATTTGTTTCTTGAATAAAATTCGATGAGGGTCACATAGAGGGAAGCTAATGTTTTTCATGTTAGTACTTTTTCATGTTTTCTTTGTTTTGCTCGAGGACTAGCAAAAGTTAAGTGTGGGGGTATTTGATCGGATCATATTTATATATATTTTTACTTCGAATTCACTCGTCTTTTCTTGGTTAGTTCCTTATATTTTTGAGTTATTTATGTTATTTTTGTGTTTATAGGATTTGTTATGCAAAGAAAATAAAAATAGCATAAATGAGTTTTAAATAATAAACAGAAAGAATATTGATTTTATTTTTGGATTGGGTTTTATTTTGGTTTATTTTATATGCATTGAATTGATTGTTTCATAGAATATTGATTTTGGATTTGTTACTTGAATTTGTTCTTAATTCCCAAACTGCTACTAATTTAGAGTTTATGATACAAATCAATTTTGTATTATATTGTGAAAGGAGAATCCAAGAAGGTAGGCTGCCAGCGGAAGAAAAGTAAAAGGTCAGAAAAGAAAAATAGGGAGACAGCTGGGGGAATAATTTTGGAACAAGAGGAGAGATAGAAGGGATTGATGCGGGCCCTTGCAGGTGGAAAGCTGTGAAGACCGACAGAATTGAGGGCAGCGAGGCAGCCAGGAGAAAAAGGAAAATAAAATAAGGGAATCCAAGAGAGAAAAACGTGCAGGACTGATGAAGTAAATAAAAAAGAGAGGAAATGGGCGCGGAAAAAAGGCAGCTGCCTTTGGGCAGCGCTAAGAATAGAATAGAAAAATAAAAGGAAGGCTGTCTGGCAGCCTTGATGAGCGTGGGAATAAAATAAGGAGGAAGTGAGGAGGTTAGGCGTGGAGAGAGAGAAGACTGAAGGGCAGAAATAAGAAGAAAAGAAGGGGGTCTTAGGAAGGGAGAAGGGAGCTGCCCTTTGGGCAGCTCGCAGAAGATCAGCTCGCAGAGGCAGGAGGGGGAGCTGCCTTAGGCAGCGTAAGAGAAACAGAAATAGAGAGACTTGAGAGAGAGGAAAGGAGAAGGGACGTGAGGAGCAAGGCGCGGGTAGCTACCCAAGGCAGCAGGAGGAGAGACGGGGGGGCGTCAAGGAAAAGAGGGAGCTGCCCTTTTGGGCAGCGTGAAAGTGAAGCTGCGGAGAGGAAAGAGGAGCAGACAGCTGCCTTGCTGCAGCAGAAAACCGAGGAGGACTCGGACTGGGTGAGACGAGAGGAGAAGTCAGAGCAGCGTGGGAGCCAGGAGCTGACGTGGAGGTCAGGAAGAAGGCAGAACGAAGGAGGTCAGCGCACAGGAAGCAGAAACACTCTCGCTCTCGGTTAAATCTTTCCAAACTTCTATTTTATTTCTGTTTTAATAATGTGTAATTAAATTTTATTTTGGCTAGAGGTTAATTCAAAACCATGAATATATTTGTAATATGAATTGATTACCTTCGGTTGTGATTTCATAAGTTGTGATTTCAATTTACTTATCCGTTCGTATAAAAACTGATTTGTGTATGTTGGTTGAGAGTGCACGCTTAATTTACATGCATGAATTTGATGCTAGAATATAAGTGAATTTCACCTAATCGTTATGAACTTATTTTCACAAGTAGTAAAGGTTGCTAGTCACAATCACGTTAAGTAAATTCTTGGCAAGAGTATCATGCTTTTCATAGTTACGAATGCCTCGTCAATGCTTATAGTTTTCACAAAGTTTAATGATCTTTGATTGTATCTCTATTGTGCTTTTCACGTAGGGGACTTTTGAAGAATGTTTTGAATTGTTGTATGCGTTTTCCCGTCCAATTCAATAACTTAAGGAAAACTTGAAGATTAAAAAAGTGCTATTCACGGTTAATCTGGAGTATTGAAATTCACAATTTATTAAATGAACAACTGGAAATCATTTTGTATGCAAGTATAACATGTGTGGAGAAGAACCCTCTAGCTAGTCCGTCATTTATCATTTTACCTTAATTTCATGTTTTTGTCAATTCTGTAATTTAATTAAGTTTAATTTACTTTTCATCAAAACCAAACACCCATCCATTATTAAATTATATTATTTATTTAGTTTTCTTTATTGTTAGTCTTTTAATTTAATTTCCGTCCATTTCAGTTCCTAGTGTTTAATTTAATTGTTTCCATTATTTTGAGTCATTTTAAGTGTGTTTCGAGTTATTAGAGTTTTTAGCCTAGTTTTGTATCCTTGAGTCTTGTTTAATATTTTTAAATTAATTTAGGATAGATTAGCAATCCCTCCTAATCCCCGGCCTAGAACGATACCCTACTTACATCTATACTACAATTGTCAAAAAGAGGGTTTAATTTGTGTGTCAAGTAATTCTCACATCATGGATGTTTGGTAATGAATGGATGTAATGGGTGTAGTGGATGGATGTTTGGTAATGAATGGATGTAATGGGTGTAGTGGGTGGATGTTTGGTAATGAGTGGATGTAATGGGTGTAGTCAATGGATGTTTGGAGTTGTAGGTTAACACACTTGCACACACACATGTTGATTTCTAGCCTTCAAATCTTAAAAATCGTCCATCCTCATGTCTTCATGCTTGCACTATCCAATCTTGGCCCAAAAATGCTCCAAAATGCTCCAAATAGCACTTTGTTGCTAACTTTGTTATTTGAACCTACAAACACACGAAAATAACTTAAAATACATAATTGACCAAGAAATAACAACATAAATGCACAAGAACAAGCTAACTAAGTCGCATAAATATGCTCTTATCAAATTCCCCCACACTTAGCTTTTGCTAGTGCTCGAGCAAAACAAAACAAACGAAACAAACAAAACATAACCTAGATCTTCCAACATTTGCATCAGGGATTTTCAATGAAACATGACATGCCAAAGATCACCACTTACATAGATTTAAGCAATCCTTACCCTCGAGCATACTTAATCATAGTCACCATTCACTAGCTCACATTTAATCAATTAAAACAACATTTTGAATGTAGTAACATGCCTTAGAGAATTCCCTCAATTCCTTACTAGATACTCTCTATTTTCACACACATTTTCTGACTACACACCTTACACTAGTTATATGTGAGAAGATTGGTGTGAACATGGAAGACTAGTACTCACATATGTTATAACAAAGAAAGCAATTTCTGGAGTTAATAAGCATGTTTAGATATGATCTCATGAATGGTATGGTACTACTTAGATGCGAGAACCAGTGACACCATATGCTCATACCAATTTCGAACTCCACAAATTGAAACACACAACACTCAAGATTGAAGTCAAGGGTTGTAACAGGGCTTGGGGGTAATGACTAACAAAGAAAGGATAGGAATAACAAATGTTCTTAAAGCGATAGCAAGCAAAGCAATGAAATAGACACTTGGAATTCACTTTAGAATGCAGAATCAACTTTTAAATACAAAGGGAAGATTCATGCAACACTTAGGGCCGAATTCAATGCTTTGGACCCTTTTTTAACAAACTTTTTTTCTTTTCACTCTTTTTTTTTTTTTTCTTTTCTATCCGTACCTTATTAAGGACTTTGGCACACACACACACACACACAAGAATCACTTCCCCCACACTTGCTTTCTACAATACATTGATAAAAAAGGAGTTCATTTTAAGTCATGCTTTACTATGCTTTAAGAACAAGGGTATGGATGGTCCTATTCTAGGCTAGGTGAGGATGGTGTGGGTAACAAAGAACATAGGCTATACAAGGCTCAACGGGGTTAAACTTAAACACATAATGAACGGGATAGGCTTTTTGGCTCTTGGCTCACTAAACAACTTCATCTTGAATATGTGTTATGCAAATCAATAACATGCTTTGAATGAAATAGGCATGAGTTCTAGTATTTGGAACTAAATGATGAAACGCATTCTAAATAGCAACCAAGCAAAGAATAATGAGATCATGCAACGACTTTAGAAAACAACGATGCACAGATTATTAACTCTCCAAATAAACGTTTAGGCTCAAGTCTCACAAGGTTGTAGCGTTCATTTGAGTTCCTTCTTTCAAGCATGTTACAAAAACTGATTTTTTTTTTCTTTATGATTGCATGTGAATTCATAAATTATAACCACAACCAAGCATACACCAAAGAGTAAATCAAATTTTTATCCAAGTTTATAACTCTCTTTAACAGTCATGTAATTAAAAACCAAATCCTCATCATTGTGTTGGAAGGTACCCTAAGACACAAATAAACATACAAAAACAACTCTTTTTGGGTTTTTCAAAACAATTTTTCAAATTTTTATGAGATTTTTGGATTTTTATATCAAAACACACTAAAACACTCTAAAACAGCTTAAAAAACACTTAAAACAGCAAGGAACAACACTAGAAGTAATGGGTGATAAACTCCTACGAATTTCATGCAAAACAACTTGGTTACCCCCCCCCCCCACACTTAAATCAAACATTGTCCTTAATGTTTCAAGCATAAACTCACACAAAAACAAGTAAACAAACAAACAACGAATAAACATGACAAGTATGGCAAAGTAAAAACCAGACAGAGTAGAGTTTAAGAACATAAATCTAGTTTTGGAGATAGATGATCTTATTGACTTTCCACAGCTTTGATCTCGAACTGGTTTGGAATTCTGAACGAGGACTATGAGAGTTCCCTGGTTTGAAATCAGACTCTTTCTGCTGGGTTGAGTTGATTGTACAGTCTGCATTCGTCTCTGCTTGTTTCTTCTACACGGCAGGCAGGCAAGAGGTAGAGGTGTTGGTCTGTTTCTTTCTTCAATCTTTCTAAGTGCCCACTGTTGGAAATGTGCCCTAAAACCAATCATATGATGATACTTTACGGACATTTCAAATGTTAAACTAATCTAGTTTAACATATAAAGGGCAAAGATTATTGTTTGAGCCGTCTCATATAAATGTTATATGCTTAAACGATAAAGTCCAAGGAATATGTGATTGGGAGAATGCAATCTAATGAAGTTAGATTAATGAGACCATTCTTTCGTAGACACATCCTAAATGTTCCTGATCATAGGATTACCAATTGGGCATTGACAGTCCGTTAAGATCAGTACGTACTGTGTCTTCTCTCAGGGAGAGTGACTAGTCTCGAGTCATTGGTGTGTGTGACATCAAGACAAGTACGTAGGTGCTCAATAAGAGAATGAGTTCACTGAACGTGATCAACGAAGAGTTCTTATATTCCATGTCACATGAGAACTCATGGTTGGGATAATGCAAAGTAGTCCTTTGACCTGAGGCATCACAGTTGTCTTGTGGTTAAGTCCTTAATCTTTGATTATGTCTAATTCACCCCCTAGGGGTGTCACGGCATCGTTGGGGTTAAGCCACTTAGCTATGGAGACAAGTAAATGCGCAACAAGGGATCTCTAACCTTCAAACAGTTGAGGGAGAATACTCTATGATATGATTTGGAATCTCTGGCCAGAGTATGAATGAGATTGGGGAATGCGTTCCAAATCACATTCAAGGAAATCATATAAGCAAACGATTCACATTGGATAGTAGACATGAGTAAATAAACTATCATACCAAACAATGTGGTCAAGAGTATTAGATTAGAGAAGGACCGTATTGCATTTGTAATCCCGAACTGAATAGGTTCTCTATCCTCTTCTGATTAGCTTGGGTAACCATGACATGCTGCTAGGCGTCAACCATGGTTTGTGGAAGCCCTATACGTGTATAACCACTAAAGGGAGAATTGAAAATTGTTTCAATTCACAATCGATGTAAAATGGTTTTAATCGCCCACTGCCTCGCTAAAAGGAACCTAATGGATCGCACACCATAAAAGGTGGAGATTGAAGATTAAACGGAAATGAGTAAGAATGATTAAATGGTTTAATCATTTATTTATGGCAAGGATTAATTAATATGTTAATTAATCAAACGAATAAGTTCGTTAAAGACTTCGGGATAGTTTTGGACCTTAAGGCCCAATGGGCTTCGAACGTCAAGCCCATTAACTTAAGTTGTATGACAATTTAATGAATAAAGATTCATTAAGGCCCAAAAGCCCAAAACTCCCTAAATGGCCGGCCATATGTGTATGAATTAGGGTTTTGGTTGTTTAGGTCACTTAAAGAAGTGACTATATAAATGACTTTATAGCCAAATATTCATTAATGTGATTAAGGGTTTATTTTGGGTGAAAATGGGTGAGAATTGTCTCTCCATTATCTCTCTAAAGAAGCTAACACCTTGGAGGGTACATCTAGCAATACTACTACTCCAAGGTCACTCATTTCTTCTACAATCAAACCTTGGTGAAGAGACTTAGAGGTTCCCTATTTTGGGAACTTGGAGAAACCTATTCTTCCATCCAAATCCATGGATCTAAGAAGCAAGGAATGAAGGCCCCTATCTCTTTGGGTGATTAGCCTTTGCTTATGCAAAGAGGAATCTACAAAGGTATTAATTTCAACTCACTTTGTTTTGAGTTGATTATTGGTTCACCAATCTACTGGGCTTTGAATTTCATGGGTAATGTTTTGTTTTTGAATGCATACAAGCATGATTCCGCCTTTAATTTGTTAATTGCATGCCATATGATGTTATTCAAATGAACATGTTTTTTCAAAATAAATTCCTTCACCCACCTCTTGCTTTCTTTCTCCTTGTCCCTAGCTGTCTCCACATGCTTTGAGGTATCATTTTCACTTCCCTTATCTGTTCCCCAAGCAGATGTGGTAGACGAAGAGGAAGCATAAGATGATGAAGATAAGTACTCGAGAGCAAGGCTAGGTAAGCAATCAGGAAGGGGTTCCAGGCAGTAGGTTCCAGATCGGAAGATTGATACCAAGTGCTGGCTGATTGCTCTCTTTCTCCTTGTCCCAAAACAATGACAAGGAGAAGGACAGGGAGAAAGCATGATATGAGATACTCTTGCTTTCAACCTTTATGATATGAAATACTTTTGCTTTGGATGAGTTGTTTGTAGAGGTACCCTAAGGAATAAGGAACACTGAGTGACTCGAAAGGGTTTGTTGGAAAGACATTCTCGGAAAAGAAGAAGGGTTATGTATGTATGCCTTGCAATGGAGGGTGAAGGGTGACATTTATAGGAATTAATAACCGGTACTATTCTTTCACTCTTGTCAGCAACCGTTGGATGATTTAATAGTAAACTTCACGTGCTTTCTACTTCACAAGAGATCTTCGACAGATTGCCTGTAATTTGTGTAAGGCTGAGTGTGCATGTGACATGCGCTGACACATCTGGAAAAGCAAGTGCCTCTTCGATATCTAGAATCGGCGCTTCGACAAACTAACCGTGATTTTTGCAAAGCTGACTTTGCATGTGACAGATGCTGACACGTCTGGAAAAGCATATGCCTCTCCGATATCTGTAATTGGCGCTTCGACAATTGCTCGTGATTTTCGCAAAGCTGACTTTGCATGTGATAGATGCTGACACGTCTGGAAAAGCAGATGCCTCTCCGATATCTGAGCTTGCCTCTTCGATCTCTAAAATCCCGTCGAGTGCAAAGGTTGCAAGTGACAAGTGCGGACAAATCTGGAAAAGAAGATTGGTCGTGGTTTCTGAGCAAGCCCAACTTTTGAGAAAGCTAGCGCCTCTTCGATTTTTGAGTTGGCCTCTTCGATTTCTGAGCTTACCTCTTCGATCTCTGAAATCCCGTCGAGTGCTGATTTTTATAGAGGTACGCAGGATGTTCAAAGCACACTTGAATTTCTGCCTGTAGAAACTCCCTTCTTGCACTTCTACGATCTTAACTTGTCCGACCTCTTTTTTCTTAACACCTCTGAAAATGTCTGGCCCTTCTGACCATCGTTTTGACTTAAACCTTGGTGAAGAGGCATCCATGCCTTCTCCATACAACATATGGCGCCCATCCTTCATATCCCTTACTGGTCCTCTTACCGTTGGGGATTCGGTGATGAAAAATGATATGACCGCTATGGTGGTGGCCCGAAACCTTGTCATTCCCAAAGATAACAGACTACTTTCCAAATGATCTGATGAGTTGGCTGTTAAGGATTCTCTGGCTCTCAGTGTGCAGTGTGCAGGTTCTATGTCCAATATGGCCCAACGCCTATTTGCTCGAACCCATCAAGTTGAATCGTTGGCGGCTGAAGTGATGAGTCTCAAACAGGAGATTAGAGGGCTCAAGCATGAGAATAAACAGTTACACAAGCTGGTAGTGGTGTATGTTGTGGTAATGAGTGGATGTAATGGGTGTAGTGGGTGAGTGTTTGGTAATGAGTGGATGTAATGGGTGTAGTGGATGGATGTTTGATAATGAGTGGATGTAATGGGTGTAGTGGATGAGTGTTTGGTAATGAGTGGATGTAATGGGTGTAGTGGGTGAATATTTGGTAATGAGTGGATGTAATGGGTGTAGTGGATGGATGTTTGGTAATGAGTGAATGTAATGGGTGTAGTGGGTGGATGTTTGGTAATGAGTGGATGTAATGGGTGTAGTGGATGGATGTTTGGAGTTGTAGGTCAACACACTTGCACACACACATGCTGATTTCTAGCCTTCAAATCTTAAAAAACGTCCATAATCATGTCTCCATGCTTACACTATCCAATCTTGGCCCAAAAATGCTCCAAAATGCTCCAAATAACACTTTGTTGCTAATTTTGTTATTTGAACCTACAAACACACGAAAATAACTTAAAATACATAATTGACTAAGAAATAACAACATAAATGCACAAGAACAAGCTAACTAAGTCGCATAAATATGCTCCTATCATGGCATACCCAAGAAACACACACTTTGTTGTTTTAGCTTGTAATTTGGTACTATTATATGGTGTAAGTAAAGGAAAACAGGCACAACCAAAAATGTGAAGATGTGTAAGAAGTGGATATGTCCCAAATAGGATATCAAAAGGAGATTTGTTATGAAGAACAACAGTAGGCATTCGATTGATTAGATATGTGGCTGTTTGACAAGCATAAGACCAGAACTGATATGGCAACTTGGCTGTTTGTAGTAGGGTGATAGTGATTTCAATGATATGCCTATGTTTCCTCTCAGCTACCCCATTTTGTTCAGGGGTATATGGACAAGATAGTTGATGTGAAATGCCTTTTGCAAAAAGAAAATATTTCAATTTGTGGCTGGTATACTCTCCCCCCCCCCCCCCAATCAGATTGAAGAATTTTAATTGTGGCAGAAAACTAAGTAACAAAGAAATGAAAAGCAACAAATGTAGAGAACAAATCAGACTTGTTTATAAAGGGGAAAATCCAGCAATATCTGGTACATTCATCTATAAAGATGGTGTAGTATTTATAACCATCAACTGATATACATGGTGCAGGACCCCACAAATCAGTATGAATAGTTTCAAAAGGAATGACAGATTTATTGACATGCTTTGGAAAATGTAGCTTGCTAAATTTCCCTTCTAGACATGTATGACATAGCATAGGTAATGAGGTTTTGGGAACAGGTACATTAGCTTTATGCAACATCAGAAAGACAACATTATTGGTGGGATGACCTAACCTATGGTGCCACATATTAGGTTGAACAAGTTCTCCAAGAAATGCCTTAGCTTGATTGGTCTTCTGGAAATTTGAAGTGGACAAAGAGTGGATAGGATACAGCCCATTACTGCACAAGCCTCTGTAAAGGATCCTTCATGTGGCTTTGTCCTGAATCCAAAAACAAAAGGCATCAAATATAAGCCAGCAATTATTGTCAAGGCAAATACGATGTACTGACAACAAGTTCTGAGTTAATTGAGGAACACAGAGCACAAAGTTCAATTTGATTGGAGAAACTGATGTATGAATGGTAGAATGACCAACATGAGATACTTTCGAACCTTCCCCATTTGTAGTGTGAATGGTTTCATTTGTTGGATAAGGTAAGGCCAAGGACAGATTAGTTAAATCAGCTGTCATATGATTAATGGCTCCAGAATCCGTGAGCCACACCTGAGAAGGACCTGAAGAACTTGATGACTGAGGTGCAGAATTGAGCATTGTGTGCATGGCTTGCATAGGGGGTTGCTGTGCATGAAACTGAGAATGTGTGAATGAGGAATGCTAAGGAGGAGCTTGATATGTAGGGTACTGAACATGTTGTGGTTGCATAGCATAGGAGGACTGTGGAGAAACAGAAGTAGTGGTATGCATTCCAATGTAGTTTGGACCCTTATCATTATAGAAGCAATACCAAGTGGTATGATTACTTCGACCACAGATGTGACATTTGGTTTTCTCGTGAGAAGAGGCTCCACAGAATGGGGCAGTATGTCTCTCAGAATTGCACAACTGAAAAATTTGAAGCATAGGTGCAGAAGGACTTCCAAACTGTTGACCAGGAGATGGACCAAGAACTCCAGGATTAGAGTTGGGAAGCACATGTGTCATAAGGGAAAACACGGGTCTAGAACGAAAAAATCTCGAGCCCTGATTAAAACGACTTTTACGCTTGTTCTTGTTCCCATTATAAGGTTTAAAACCTCCAGTGGCTACCTGAGATTGACCATGATGAGGAGAGAAACCCTAAGACTGAAACGAAGCCCCTTTTGTGTAAGTGGAACCTGTATTAGCAACCATAGCTGTCATAAGAGGATTAATAACTGAATTTTCAACAATGATTTCCTCTATAAGTAACTGGGATAAAAAATCTTTCAGTGAAATCACACTTTCACGCCCTCTTATAACACACCGGAAAGTGTTATACTTAGCAGGTAAACCATTCAAAGCAAGAATAACAATGTCTTCATCCGCAAAATAGACCCCAGCAGCAGACAAATAGTCCCTAGCTTCCTTAATGCGATGAAGATATTGAGAAATTGAATCTGACCCCTTTTTAATTGTTTGCAAATTGGATTTCATCTGAAAAATGCTATTCCTAGATACAGTGGAGAATTGTCCCTTTAACCTAATCCACAGATCCTTGGAGCTAGTATTACCAATCGCACAGGACATAGCAATAGGTGATAAAGTGGCAGTAATCAATTGCATAATAGCTCGGTCATGCATTTTCCACACTATGTATTCATCAGTCGGAGAAGAAGAAGAGATACCAGATTCACCAGAGGTCAAAGCATATTGAGATGGACAGGTGATCGAACCATCAACGTACCCCATGATGCCATTGCTGTCAAGCAAAAGTTGCATCTGGAAGTGCCAATTGAGATAGTTCGAATCATCAAGCTTGACATTAATTGACGTAGAAATGGAGGAAATAAGGCCCGTAATCGGAGATTGAAGCAGCTGGAGTTGCGAAGCAGTCACCATCGTGAATTCAAGATCAACTTGTCAGTGAGACAATACAACAAACACTAGGTGTGCAGATTTCAGCAAGTACTGAGTAAGAACAGAAGAACGATATTGCAGAAAGTAGAAATTGCAGAAAGTAGAAATTGGAGAAGACGAAGTGTCGGATTGGAGAAAGAAAAACCAATCCGAATCAGAGAAGGTGGAAGCAACAGAGGATCAAATCTTCAAGCGTAAGCAACAATGGCGATTGATACCATGTTAAGCTATATCAAATGATTATACATATAATGTAATCTTGGATATTGAATCAAGAACAGAGGAGATAGAGAGAGAGACTAGAGAGAAACTAGAGAGAGAGAAGAACAATCTGATATATTTCTTAATGAGTAAGTAATTACATGATGAGTTCTTATATATATAGTTACATATAACAGCTAACTGACTAACTACAGTAATATTATGACAAGTGTCACAATCTAAAGCACTATACTCTAACACAAAGGGATGCATTTGGTTCCCACTTTTGAGGTTCCTTCCATGAGCAGGCACCCAAAAACTGGACTGGTGAGCACAAAAATTTGATTTTTTTTCTTAATTTGATATAAAGTTTGGAATTTGAATTGCAGGTTGGATTTAATTGTTCATTTAATTTGATGTGAAAAAGGGATTGTTTCCGAAAAGCAAAGTAATGGATTGACATATAAGATATGTTGGCTGATAATAGCTTACTGTTTTAAATTATACATTATGTTTCCTATTGAATCAGATTTCTTGATAACCTATCTAATTTTTCTTTTCCCAGAGATATTTTCATCATGTGATGAAGCAACAAAAGACTACCATGCATCGTGAAGTACAGAGTTCACTTCTCCTATTAAAGTTACCCCATTGTTCAGATCCTTGGAAGCAGGAATTCCCTGCCCAAAATTTTCTAAAAGTGTAAGTTGTCTCAAAAGTTCAACTCTGTTAAACAGTAAGCTATTAGTTTAATGGTTGCCAATGGAGGAAACTTGATGTCATCTTCAACTTTCCTCATCTAGGCCATTACTCTTGACTACGCGAAAACAACTTTAAGCTTATTCAGTAAGTCACTAATTATTCAATTGAATTAACATTTGTTTTCACCCTGCTTTAATTTCGCATTAAGGTTATTGTTTTTGCATTCGTCACTAATGGAGCATAATTCATTTTAGTATCCAATTCATGGGGATTAAGGACTAGTATTTGCTAACTAATACGAAACCATTGTTTGGTTACAATTCACGAAAATGACCCCAAGTCCAAAACCCATCTCCTCCAATTGCAGAACACACAAGTTCCTCTTTCTTACAAACAATGAATAATTGATTGTTATGCATGAACCGACCCTTTCTTTTTTTACAAACGATGTTGGGGAAGGGTAATCGAATTTGGGGCTTTTAACTAACCGAGTTAGAAGCCCCTCATGTGTATGAACTAACTGTTGAGAATATCGCGTTTCAGAATGGGAAAAACAAGAATAAATTTCGAAAATCAAAAAACAAATAACCAAGATAAATAACACCAAGAATTTACTTGGTTCGGCAATATGTGCCTACATCCACGGGACAGCAACAACAATTTTTCACTATATCAATAATGAGCACAACCAATAATCTTGCTAAATCTCTAGAACTAGGACTTGACGAAAAACTTGAAAGAACAAGAACAAGAAATACACTATCTCTTTTCTTTTCTCTCGCACATACTTTACAATGTTCTCTCACTCTAATCCCTTGAGTGGTATACAATTTATTGTTTTGCTCCCCTTCTCAAAACTAGTACAATAGCCCCTTTATATAGACATAATAAAGGTCTTCTTCAATAAGGATTATTAATCCTAATTGGAATCTAGTTATGAATCCTACTCCAATTGAGAAACTAACTCCAATTGGGTAAACAACTCCAATTGGGAAAACAATTTAATCCTCTAAGACTATTAATTCCCAATAGATTTAGGACAACTTATCATGGGCTGGAAAAAAACCCAACAATCTCCCCCTCCAGACCATGAGGAAGGTATACAAAAATAGGATTGCTCCTCATGACCAAACTCCCATTGATCGAACTTTTCATGACCAGACTCCCCCTGATCGAATTACCCATAACCAAGCTCCCCCTGATCTAACTTCTCATTAACCAAGATCCTCTTGATTAGACTTCTCTTGACTAGGCTCCCCGTGATTGCAATACCCATCATCATTGGCAAAGGAAATTATAGACTTCTTTGCCAGAAAACATCGCTTATCTTCATCTTGGTCCAATTAGCATCAGACATACTTGCTGGCTTGCTCATAACATCTTCAGTAAAGCATGTCCTCTTCTTGATTTCCACGTAACCCAATTAAAGCAGGTTGCACCCTCCATTCTAAACGGATATTAGCCAAAGCAGGCTCTGATACCACTTGTTGAGAATATCGCGTTTAAGAATAGGAAAAACAAGAACAAACTCCGGAAATCGAAAAACAAATACCCAAGATAAAAAACACCAAGAATTTACGTGGTTCGGCAATATGTGCCTACGTCCACAAGACAGCAACAATAATCTTTTACTATATCAATAATGAGTACAACAAATAATCTTGCCAAATCTCTAGAACTAGGACTTGATGAAAAACCTGAAAGAACAAGAACAAGAAATACACACTCTCTTTTCTTTTCTCTTGCACATACTTTACAATATTCTTGAGTGGTATACAATTTATTGTTTTGCTCCCCTTCTCAAAACTAGTACAATAGCCCTTTTATATAGACATAATAAAGGTCTTCTTCAATAAGGATTATTAATCCTAATTGGAATCTAGTTATGAATCCTACTCCAATTGGGAAAACAATTTAATCCTCTAAAACTATTAATTCCCAATAGACTTAGGACAACTTATCATGGGCTGGAAAAAGCCCAACACTTACTTTATGTTAGCGTATGGTACTTTGTTTTCGGCAAGTTGAATTTGGCAAGAGAAATGTTGAGTGGTATAATTCAAGGCATGCTATAGTTTTTAAATTTTTATGAATTACTAATGCACGCTTAATCAATTTTGTATAACAGGTTGCACGGCTAGAAGTATCATGGCTCTGCGAAGCGCAGTTTTTAAGCTATCATTAAATTTCATGTACTATTGTTCAGGCATTTTGTACTTACCTAATTGCTCTACCCTTGATTTTAATTAAATTTTGTATACTATTCTTCATATCATAACATCAAATTTCCTGTACCCTTGATGTTAATCACTCATTTTTTAAGCTATCACTAATTCACCGTTCATTTTACTATCGTTCACGCACTTTTAATTACTTTATAAGTTTAAGTACCGAATAAAAAATTTATACTTTACCACTGCCCGATAGGAATGCATTAAAATATTGATTTCAATATTTTATTTTTGTTTCTTTAAAAAATTTGTATGATTTGTAAAGTTCCATGATAGAAACAAATATATTATGGAGTTTGATTAACTTTTTTCATCTTATGATCTAACATTTTAATTATTGCTCTTTTACACATGTTTATTTTACTTTCAGATTTTTAGCACAATGAATATAGTTTCAATCTGCAATTTGGAGGCCTTTCAATCCAAGAAAAAGTTAGAGTTCACGTGTGCAGAATTTGGAGACTTCAACATTTCAACTCTGCTGGCCGGTTGTCTGACTCTCATATTATATGTGTTGATGCAATGGTAACTAAATCATTCTCTTATACTATTGCCATGTAAGAATAAATGTACATGTGTCAGATTCTGTTTATTCTTCAATATTAATATATATTTCTTTAAACTTTAATTTAAGCTAAAATCGATGAATATGAATAAATATATAATCGCACCTACCAATTCCATATATAATCTCTAAACTCCTGCAAATTTTCGAATTGCACACAACCTTTCAAATTACTGCCTCCTCCTTCAAGACACATAAATGAAACTGAAATTCTTCGGACTGACAAATAAGTGAGAATCGAACAATTGGGTTATTTGGATCTATTTTTGTACAAGGTGATGCGAGAATTACTTGACACACAAATTAAACCCTCTTTTTGACAATTGTAGCAAAGTATGTAAGTAGGGATCGTTCTAAACCGGGGATTAGGAGGGCTTGCTAAAACCTCTAAATTGACTCAAAAACAAAAAGAAACAAAGTTAAAAATGTAAACAAAAGATTTTAAAACAAGAAAGTAAAAGGGGGATTTGAGTTTGGTGAAGTTGAAAGTAAAAACGAATAAACTAAAAACTTAAATAGATTTTAAACAAATTTGGGTTGAATGGATAATGGAAGGCTAGCTAAGGGGTTCTTCTCCACACATGTCTTGCTTGCATACAAAATGATTTCCAATTGCTCTTCGATAAGTTATGAATACTCAACGCCCCAAATTAACCGTGAATTGCACTAATTAACTCTCAGTTTTTCAACAAGTTATTAGATTGGATGATTGCATACGACAACCCAAAACATTCCCTACAAGTTCCCTACATGAATTGCATAATAGAGATACAAGCAAGAATCATTAAGTTCTATGAAAAACATAAGCATTGACGAGGCACTCGTTACTATGATTTGCATGAAACTTATGCCAAGAATTTACTTAACGTGATTGTGACTAGCAACCTTCACTACTTGTGAATATAAGTTCATAACGATTAGGTGAAACTCCCTTATATTCTAGCGTCAAATTCATGCATGAAAATTAAGCGTGCACTCTCAACCAACATACACAAATTAGTTTTTATACGAACGGATAAGTAAATTGAATTCACAATTCAAGAAACGCAATTGGAAGTAATCAAATCATATAGCAAGCATAAACATGGTTTTGAATCCCCCCTAGCCAAGGGGGGTTTAGTTCCTCATTATTACAAAACAAAGATAAACAAATTTAACCATTGAAAAACAAAGGGAAGAAAGCACCTAAACGTTCCAACGATCCATGTTGGATAGCAAGCGCGTCCAAGGACTTTTCTCCTTCTCCTTGCCGCCACAACAAGGTTGGAATGATGTTGAAGGGTTGGTTATTTGGAGGAATGGATGGGAAGGGGTTTAGATATATAGGAGAGGCAAGGAAAGGCTTGGAGAATGGTTAATTTCTGGATGAATTCAATGAGGTTGCTGCATGGTATTTATAGGGAGATGATGGACTTGTTTAAGCACAAATTTCTGGTGGAATGGGTAGGTAAGTCACGGCAAGAGTGGGAATTGTTGTTGGGGTAGGTTTTGAGTCATCCACTCACATGTCATGGTTAGCTAAGCATTGCATCATCCACTCACATGTCATGGTGATTTAAGCATTGCATCATTACTCAAATTTCTGGTGGAGGTGGAAGTAAAAGTCACGGCATTGATGTGTTTTGAGTGAAGTTTTGGCCAATCCTTTTAGAAATTATCCCTTCTTGCACTTTGTATTTGTTTCACCAGATTTTTAGCATGTTCATTTGATGTTTTCACTTCAAATTCATCCAAACTCCTTGCTCCATGCATATGCACTTCATTCCAAGCCCAATTTTGCTCCTAAAAGCTCCAAAATGCTCCTTTTTGCATACTTTGACAATAAAACCTGAAATTGCACGAAAATGACTTTAAACACTAAACTAACTAAGGAAAAACAACATAAATGCATGAGAACAAGCCAATTAATCGCATAAAAATGCTCCTATCACAAGGTAGAATTGCTAATTACATCTTTTTATATATGATTAAAATCCTGTAATTGCATTTTTACATCTTCAGTAAAAGCCATGTATCTGATGATTACTGCTCTTATATCAATCTTTGTTAAAATATTTTGCAAAACGAAACGTGTATATGTAAAGCGCTTTGATACACGATATGGAAAGTGGTACAACACTTGCCAAATTGTGTTAAATAAATACATAAAGACCCAATAACTTGCCAACTAATTTGTCAAAAACACCCAAACCAGATTCTGACTCCATGGTAATAATTAACACATTTGCAGTTTAATTCCATCTTTTATTACTATGAATAGTCTACTTTATTGTTTTCCATGAGTTTTAATAATGTAGTTAATGATTGATGGTTTCATTAATCTGACATAGATATCCTTTCTTTTATCTAATCCATGAGTGTATGAAATATTAAAAACTATAGTATATTGGGTGGGTAATCTTTATCATATTATGAATTGATGTGTTTGTAATTTGTATTAGGAAGCTTTCAAAATTAATTTTTTATTTCTACCATTTACTATATTGTTCTATTGTTTTAGGCTACAGATGAAGTGTAGAGTGTTAGACATGTAAAGTAGAATTAAGAAGTGAATGAGGTCCTCTTAAGAATACAGGGGATAAGCCTACATGCATTAATTTGGTTTTTAGATTGTTTGTTCAATAATAACATAAAATTTCAGTATTTACATCTACAAAATATTTAACATCATCTACTAAATATTAAACGACCCCAAGCAAAAACCAAAAATTCACTGTCTAAGCATCAAAAAAGATTTTACAATGGTCTAAATAAGACCAATAAAGTGTTTCGATTGACACTGATTGAGATGGGTTTACATTTTTATGGTCAAATTGTTTTTGGACATTGCAAGGTTACTGCCAACTCAACATTTGTTTTTCTTATGATTTGTAGGCTTTTAAATTGATGTATGCGTTGGGAATTTCGGAGTTTAGTCATGTTTTGTATTTTACAGATTTGAGTAGTGTGTTTTTTCAATGGTGTTATTTTTTTTTAACAATTTATGATGCTGTTTGTAAAATTTAGTCATAATTCTTTTTAACTACTATTATATTGTTTGATTTCAATTCCTAGTTACTTCTTTTGTTAAATTTAACCTTGATTATGTTGGTAAATCTTTAACACTTTAAGTTGAAATACATACACAGTATTGTGTATGTTGCTGAGCATTTTGAGTGTGTTCTTTTTGTGTGTTGAGAGTCAAGAGTGCACTATTCACAAAGGCAAACAAGGGACATCATCTACTTCGTATGGAAAGAAGAGGTTCATTTGGTTGTGATTACTTTTTTGATTTGGTTAAAATGGAAGTTGGTTGGCTTGCGTCTAATTCAGTCACCTGCTTGCACAGGTTGAAGTAACTGGTTTATTAATGCTGGTGACCGAGATCAACCCAAGTTCATGTGAAAACGATATCGTAATTTTCATTATGGTGAGATCTGAGAACTTTGAACCTTTTTTTTTTAATCTTTTCCGTTTTTGAAATTAAGAAATTGAATTACTTATCTATACCTTTTTTGTTATCATTCACTGAGAATTTGTTAATTGCTTTAATATATGAGGTAGGATTTCTATATTCTAAGCTCCATTTCTCACCTTTAGAGATTGCTTGATTTCATATTGTGAAATAGTTTATGAATTTTCATATTAAGTGTGTCAATATGTTGTCACAGGAATTTAATTAGATGTGATAAGTTGATGTGTTTATACCTTTGAAACATAATTTTTCGCACAATTTCTACTCTGGCAGCAATGCACCGCAACAACGCATGGGCAAAACTTTCTAGTCGGTTCAAATTTCCAATTTTTTTTTTTTTTTGGTAAGCAGTTAATAAAAGAACACAAATAATTAACTTGTATAGCGTCTCTGTTTTCAATTATTGATGTGAAATATTCTAACACTCAAATTAAAACCCTATAATTGTAGTATATGAAAGTAGGGATCGTTTTAGGGCGGAGATTAGAATGGATGCTAATCTACTTAATTTAAACTTTAAAACACTAAACTAGACTCTTATGACTCAAAACTGACCAAATTGACTGAAAACAACAAAACTAAGTTAAAAAGATTCAAAACAAATACTAAAGAGTGATTTGGACGAATTCTAAACTAACTTGATTCAAAATACTAAATGCGGACAAATTTGATCGAAATTAACTAAACTAAGACACTTAATTAAAAGAGGGATTGATTTGGACGAAATTTAACTAAACTAAACAGATTGCAAAACAAAGCAAATTAGGTGAATTAAATGATGAAAACTTAGCCAGAGTACCCATGACATATGCATATACAAACCAATTTCCAGTTATTATTCCTTTTATCTATGAATGACAACACCCCAAGTTAACCGTGATAGCATAAATTAACCATCAGATTTTCCTTAATTCATTGAATTGGACGGGATACACATCACAACCAAATTATCCTTATCAAGTTCCCTAACTATGAAAAGCATGATAGAGAGACATATCAAAGGTCATTAAGTTCTTTGAAAACCATAAGTATTGACAAGACATTCGTAACTATGAAAAGCATGATACTCCTGTCTAGGATTTACTTAACACAATCATGACTAGTGACTTCCACTACTTGTGAATATAAGTTCATAACGATTAGGTGAAACTCCTTTACACTCTAGCATCAAATTCATGCATGCAAATTAAGTGTCGACCCTTAATCAACATACATAAACAAGTTTTGATAACTTAGATAAGCAATTCACATTCAAGACTCAAGAAACAATAACTGAATGTAATCAATTCATATAAAACATATAATCATGGCTTCGAATTCACCTTCAACTATAAAGAAATTAGTTCCTCATGTTCGCAATTAAACAAAGACAATTACATTTAAACATTGAAAACAAAGATAGAATACGCCTAGAAACGTTCCAACAATCCAACGTCTTGAATGGCAAGCACGGCTCTAGGGGCTCCTCTCCTGTCTCCTTGCAAAGCTGCGGCACTAAAGAGATGTACGGCACGAAATTGTGATGGAAGATGGTCTGAATTGTGGTGAATGGTTGTTTGTACGAATATATGGGGGGTGGTGGTTCGAAATTGTGGTATAAAATATGTATTTATAGGCTAGGGTTTTCACAATTTCTAAAGGAAAAAGGATTACACAATCCTAGGATGAAAGGGAGTAGGAAATTCGTTAGATTTCTAGGGGGAAAAGGATCAGGTTATTTGCATTATTCCAGGGCTTCTAGAATTAGATATTAGGTATTCTAATGTGATAAGGAGTCCCCCTTACAGCTGGAATTAAGGTAGGATAAGATTGAGATATGATAAAATAAGATAAGGTTCGATAATGTTTTGGATAATGTTCCTTCCTTTTAGCTGATTCCTTATCTTCTTTGTCTTGACTTTATTTCTCCAGATTTGTAGCACATTCCTAGTCTCTTTGAATTTCAAAAACGTCCATCCACCTTGCTCCATGCATGTGCTATTCATTCTTGGCCCAAAACTGCTCTACAATGCTCCAAAATGCACTTTTTTGTCAACTTTGTCATTTGGACCTACAAACACACGAAAATAGCTTAAAACACTCTAATAAACATAAACTAACTACGAAAATGCAAGAAAACAAGCTAACTAAGTCGCATAAATATGCTCCTATCAATTATATAAAAAGACAAGGCGTTTTCATTTGCTTGACTAAAACGACCAATTATATTTGTTTGTAATTTTTCCAGTAAGTAGATAGGAATGAACCAATTATTAAAAGGAAAACTAATGAAAAAGGCTAAAAAACTTTGAGTTTTAACGATAAGGACAAAAAAAAGGGTAAAGTGAATAGTACCATGATTGACTTTTTAGTGTAAAAATATGGTTTTTCGTTAAAGTGAACAGTACCGCGGGCTTTTCGTTAAAACTTTCTTAATTAAACCCTGAATATTTCCCCTGCAAAGACAACAATCCTTTTGTTTGCTCAGTGATCGTAAACCATGCTATCAGATTACGTCGGCTTATCAATCAATCAAATTGAAGAATGTGGAATTAGGAAGAGATACACATCAAGGATAGTATTCAAGACATGCATGTTGTATTCTTTTTCCTTCGACTAGGATTTTTTTCATTGAATTTTTCCTATCAAGGTTTTAACGAGGCAACATTAACTTACTTAACGCTATATCAATAATTCAAGAAAAGATGCACTCTCTTTCCTTCGCTACGGTTATTTCTCACTACATTTTGCATAGCAAGGTTTAACGAGACAACTAATGGTGATGTATGGGCATTCAAGAGGTAGTGTTGTAAAAGTTATGTGAATGAATGCCATATGGCTTAGTCAAAAGTGAAAAAATAAGGACTAAAAATTGTGGTATTGTCATAGTTTTTTTTTTGTTATTATTGGATAACAGGGTTTTCAACTTGCATTATTTGTGAAAGAAATAATACCAATATCTCTCTCTTCTCTTTACCTGCATTATTTGTGTGATATATTACATCTATTCCATTTTTATCTCTAACAAAGGTTATCTTTTTCTCACTTTTACCTATTTATAACATTGTTTGATTTTTTTTTTTTTAATGTAAACACATACACATCGGTTCTAATATTCTCTTTTCTTTTTGGTAAGCAGTAGATAAAAGACAACACAAATAATTAACTTGTATATTGTGTCTGGCTTCAATTATATAAAAAACAAGACGCGTTTTCATGTGCTTGACTAAAACGACTAATTAGATTTGGTTGTAGATTTTCCAGGAAGTAGATAATAAGAATGACCCCTCGTTTGAATAAAAAAGATTGGAATGACCCAATTAATTAAAGCATTAAATATTTCCCCTGCAAGGACAACGAGCAATCCCCTTGTTTGTTCATCGATCGTAAACCATGGCTCTTGTGAGAGCTGCTCAAGGAACATCCTCTGATTCCAACACTTGTCGGGGTTACCGTTACGATGTTTTCTTGAGATTCAGAGGCGAAGACACTCGCAGGACTTTTACCGACCACCTCTACACGGCCTTGAACAACGCAGGATTTCTAACGTTCCGAGATGACAACGAACTTGACAGAGGAGAAGATATCAAGCCAGGACTACAGAAAGCAATCCGGCTGTCACGAACATCTGTTGTCGTGTTTTCCAAATATTACGCGTCATCCAAATGGTGCCTTGATGGGCTTGTCATGATCCTTGAACACAAGAGGACTACCTCGGACCATTTAGTATTACCAATCTTCTACGATGTCGATCCATCCCATATGAGGAAGCAGACGGGAAGCATTGGAAAAGCATTTGCTAGACACGAGAAAACTCAGTTGCCGAATACGGTGAGGCGATGGAGGAAGGCTCTTGTTGAGGTTGCTGATCTAGCAGGGATGGTCTTACCAAATGAAGCTGATGGGTAACTTTCATTTTCTCTCTTTTATCTTTATAGTGTCAATATTGGAAGGGTAATTTGTTTTTTTAACCAACAATTTGTTTTGCCTTCATTTTTCACATGAACAATTTGTTCTCATCTCTAAACCCCATGTGTCCTGAAGTTGTCGAGTTCGAATTTCCTCCTCTCAGCTTAAATTAATTTGGTTATCTAGACTTGACATCTCAGCTTAAATTTGTTTGGTTATCTAGACTTGACATTTGGGAGCAGCCTCTCCATAAATGGGGGTAAAGCTAGCCGACATTCACCTCTCCCAGACCCTGCGTAAAGCGGGAGCCTTGTGCACTGGGTACGACCTACGACCTATCTAGACTTGACATACGTGCATACTATACTTCTTTTACAAAAAATGCAAATAATTACTTTCATAATTTCGTTTCCCTTGTTTTATGTTGGCACCAACGTTTAGCTTCCCTTGTTTTATGTTGTCACCAAAGTTTCATTTTAATTTTTAACCTAACCTAAGCATGCTATCAAAATAATGTATAAGTTTAGCTTCCCTCCAGTTGTTCGTACCTATATAACTTTCTTAGGTACACAGCATGTTTGATTTATATTTTATTTTGTTTGCAAATTCTTAGGCACGAGTCAAAGTTTATCACACAAATTGTTAAGGTGATAGGTGACAAGCTAATTCGCACACCCTTGAGTGTTCAATCCAACTTGATTGGAATCCAATCTCTAGTCAAACACATCAATTTATGGTTACAAGATGGATCAACTGATGTTGGTATAGTTACTGTGTGTAGGATGTCTGGAATAGGGAAGACAACCATTGCTAAATATCTTTACAATTCAAATTTCACAAGTTTTGAAGGAAGCAGCTTTGTTGAAAATATCAAAGAAACGGAAAATCAACCGAATAGGTTAGTTCAAATACAAATGCAACTTCTTTATGATATTTTGAAGGGGAAAAGGAGAAAGTACACAACGTTAGTGAAGGAATAAGTAAGATTGAAAGAGCCATAAGCTCTAGAAGAGTTCTTCTTGTTCTTGATGATGTAGACCATATGGACCAATTAGATGCAGTACTACGGATGAAAGATCAGTTTTATCCCGGAAGCAAAATAATCATAACAAGGTGTGAAAGGTTGTTAAAGGCACATCAAGTTACTGAGGTCCACAAGGTTGAAACTTTGGATTACGATGAACCATTGGAGCTCTTAAGCTAGCATGCATTTGGCCAGGACCATCCCCGTGAAGGTTACATGGAATATTCAAAAGAGCTAGTGCAACATAGTGGAGGACTTCCATTAGCTCTTCAAGTTTTGGGTTCTTCTTTGTTAGGTGAGAGTATGGATGTGTGGAAAAGTGCATTGGAGAAGCTAAAAGTCATTCCTAATGACGAAATCATGAAGAAACTAAGAATAAGCTATGACAGTTTACAAGATGACTATGATCGGAAATTATTCCTCCACATTGCTTGTTTCTTAATAAGAAGGGACAAAAACTACATTGTTAGAATAATGGATTGATGTGATTTCTATACAACTGTTGGCATTCGAAATCTCATTGATAGATGCTTGGTGAAAATTGATAATGATAACAAGGTGAACGTGCATGACCTGATTCGTGACATGGGAAGAGATACAGTTCGCCTAGAATTAGAAGAGCCTGGGAAACGTAGTAGATTATGGTGCCGTAAGGATTCTTTTGAAGTACTGAGAGAAGAATGTAAGAAACATATCTTTCATGTCTTTATATGTTTTTCTCTTCTTGTGAAAAATATCCATACTAATGTTGTTCCACTTTTTTGTCCTTAGGGTACACAAACAATCCAAGGTCTTGTTCTGGACATGCATGGGCATCCTGCAAACAGTCCAATACACACAAATGAGACAATCTTTGAAACCAATGCATTTGAAAGGATACACAAATTACAACTACTCATCTTAGACGTGTACAGCTGGAGGGATATTATGCAGATTTCTCTACAGGATTAAGATGGTTGTGAAGGCTTGAATTTCCTTTGGATTCTATACCCATTGATTTTCCTTTGGAGTGTCTAATTGTTCTTGAAATGCAATATAGTAGCTTGAGAGAAGTCTACAAAGGAACAAAAGTATGTTACTCTGTGCATCTCAATTCCTTTTCCTTCTTTTTCATTTTAAAGTTTTGATTCGTTGACTAATTGCATATGTTAGAATTAACTCCCACAAATTTTATTTCTCTTTTTTCTTTATTTTAATTTTTTTTTTCTTGCTGTTTCTTCCATCATTGAAGATCCTTGATGTGAGCCATGATGTGAGCCATTCTCATGGCCTTAGTCAAACCATGGACTTCTCATACTGCCCCAATCTAGAGGAATTGATTCTTGTAGATTGTGGAAGCCTGCTTGATGTTCATGAATCCATTGGAAACCTAGAGAGACTTGTGTTCTTGAATCTGGAGGATTGCAAGAACCTTAGGATGCTTCCAAAGAACATGTGCATGCTAAAATCACTTGAGACTCTAATTTTATCTTGGTGCTCAAATCTTGATGAGATGAAGAAGATGAAATCTTTAAAAATGCTCGAAACCAATGGAATTCCCAGAAGTGAATTATGGCCCGGAAGAAGTTCAAGTATCTTGACTTATTTGCCATGTTCTTTAGTAGAGTTAAGACTTCGTAGTTGCAATCTTTTGATGATGCCTTTGCTACGGATTTAAGTAATCTATCCTTATTGCAAAGACTGTTTAGATGATAATCCAATTTGTAGCCTACCTGTTTTCATCAAAGGTTTGATGAAGCTCAATTCTCTCTCTTTTAATTACTGTAAGACGCTCGAATCACTTGTGGGGTTGCCAAAAAATAACATTCATGGATGTATGTGGTTGCTTATCACTAAAACAAATAACCTTTCAATCCTATGGGTTGAGAGCGTTGACCTATAAGGGTGAGAACAAGAGTGTAATTGGAAATGAGGAAATTTTAAACAAGTTGATTGGGTTTGGAGTCCCGTTCAGGTGCCTCTCACTCTCTCTCTCTTTCTCTCTCTCTCTCTCTCTCTCTCTCTCTCTCTCTCTCTCTCTCTCTCTCTTATCAGAATAAGTTGACAATATAGTCGTTTCCGTGTCATTCATACAGGGACTTGATCAACATGGTATATGCATCACATTTTTTGCGGGGAATAAGGTTCCTGGCCGGTTCAGCTATAAAAGTACAAATTCCTCAATATCTTTTATTGTGCCTTCTCTTTCAAGTCAAAAAATTCGGGACTTGAATATATTTGCTACCTATGCAAACAAGGACTACAGTTGGAGTTATTCGCCTTATCCATGTATGAGTATTGAAGTGAGCAACAAAAGCAAGGGTATGAAATGGATATATGGCCCACGATTCTACCGTCACCGTTTTGAAAGAGAGGAAGGAGAAGACACAACATGGTTGAGCCATGATCGGATGATATTTATATATATTTTTACTTCAAATTCACTCGTCTTTTCTTAGTTAGTTCCTTATATTTTTGAGCTATTTACATTATTTTTGTGTTTATAGGTTTTGTTATGCAAAGAAAATAAAAATAGAACAAGTGAAATTTTATGTAATAAATTCGTCAAAAGCAAAATTAAATTACAATATTGCCAACCCATTGTGACGCTAAATGATAAACCAATATTTAAACTATATATTTCATCCTTTTATATTTCTTTTCTTGTCTTGTCTAATTTAGTTAAAGCTTTAAGTATTTATGATACTTTTAATTTATTGTGTTTGTAGGAGAAGAAAGTGGAGAGACAGCGTGAGCAATAGAGAAAAGCAGAAAACGTGAAAGGGATCCAAGAGAGAGAGCTGCTTTGCAGCTGGACGCGGAGAAGGAATCCAAGGAGTCAAAAGCAGAGAACAAGAGGAAAGAAAAGAATAAAAAAAGCTAAAGCTTTGCAGCTGGAAAGAAAGATGGAATAAAAAAATAAAGATAGAGGGCAGGTTAGGGAGAGTCCACACGGGGACGGTGAAAGAATAAAAGGGAAAGAAAAGCTGCTTTGGCAGCTGGGGGGGAGAGAGGGACGGAAAGAAGCAGCCGAGCTGCCTTTGGCAGCTTGAGAGACAGGTGGAAGGAGAGAGCTGCCTTTGGCAGCGTGCAGCAGGACAGGAACAGAAGCAGCTGAGCTGCGTGGAGATAGAGACACGGGGGGAATAACGCTGTCCTTTGGCAGTGAGGTCAGGGAGAGACGGAAAGCAGAAGGAAGTCAGGGAGCTGCTTTTGCAGCTGGGGGAGATTGACGCGGAGAGACTTGGAGAAGCGGAAAAGACGCAGAAAAATAAGCTGCCTTTGGGCAGCGTGAGGCTGCACAGAAAAATAGGAGAGACTGACGGAAGTCAGAGGGCAGGTCAGAGGCGCGGCAGCAGAGCAGAAGCAGTGCGCAGGGACAGACAGAACACTGAAGCACTCTCTCTTTCGGTTTAATTTTTCCAAACTTCTCTTTTATTTCTGTTTTTAATAATGTGTAATTAAATTTATGTTGGTTAGAGGTTAATTCGAAACCATGAATATATTTGTAATATGAATTGATTATCTTCAGTTGTGAGTTATAAGTTGTGAATTCAATTTACTTATCCGTTCGTATAAAAACTGATTTGTGTATGTTGGTTGAGAGTGCACGCTTAATTTACATGCATGAATTTGATGCTAGAATATAAGTGAATTTCACCTAATCGTTATGAACTTATTTTCACAAGTAGTAAAGGTTGCTAGTCACAATCACGTTAAGTAAATTCTTGGCAAGAGTATCATGCTTTTCATAGTTACGAATACCTCGTCAATGCTTATAGTTTTCACAAAGTTTAATGATCTTTGATTGTATCTCTATTGTGCTTTTCACGTAGGGGACTTTTGAAGAATGTTTTGAATTGTTGTATGTGTTTTCCCGTCCAATTCAATAACTTAAGGAAAACTTGAAGATTAAAAAAGTGCTGTTCACGGTTAATCTGGAGTATTGAGATTCACAATTTATTAAATGAACAATTGGAAATCATTTTGTATGCAAGTATAACATGTGTGGAGAAGAACCCTCTAGCTAGTCCGTCATTTATCATTTTACCTTAATTTTATGTTTTTGTCAATTCTGTAATTTAATTAAGTTTAATTTATTTTTCATCAAAACCAAACACCCATCCATTATTAAATTATATTATTTATTTAGTTTTCTTTATTGTTAGTCTTTTAATTTAATTTCCGTCCATTTCAGTTCCTAGTGTTTAATTTAATTGTTTTCATTATTTTGAGTCATTTTAAGTGTGTTTCGAGTTATTAGAGTTTTTAGCCTAGTTTTGTGTCCTTGAGTCTTGTTTAATATTTTTAAATTAATTTAGAATAGATTAGCAATCCCTCCTAATCCCCGGCCTAGAACGATACCCTACTTACATCTATACTACAATTGTCAAAAAGAGGGTTTAATTTGTGTGTCAAGTAATTTTACGCATCAAATTTTGGCGCCGTTGCCGGGGATTAGCAACTTTGCTAATCCTTTTATTTTTGTTTTTGTTTATGTTTATATTGGTGTTTGTGTATTTTACTTTTGATATTTGATTTATTTTTCTTTCTTTGATTTTAGGTTCAAATGGAGCCGAGGGAAATTTAAAGGAAAGATGCGTCCGGCTAAAGACGTTAAATCAAGCGCTTCTTGGGAGGCAACCCAAGCATTCAACGAAGGGAGACTTTGGAATCACTAACCCAATCAGCTTTGCATTCTTCCACCCTTATCTTTACTGCTTTCATTTTGTTTTGTTTAGTTAGTTGTGTTATTTGGTTGATTTCTGTGAGTTTGTGTTATTTAGTTTAAGTGTGGGGGAAGGTTAACCAAAGTCTCTTTACATTAATTTACACATTAAAAAAAAAAAAAAAAAAAAAAAAAAAAAAAAAAGATAAAATTTAAAATTAATGCAAAAAAAAAAAAAAATTTAAAAATTAAAAAAAAAAAAAAAAAAAATACATAAAAAAAAAAAAAAGTACAAATATTTTACAATAATGTAAACTAATAGTATTCATTGGTCGGGTGGTGCTTCAGTAGTAGGCGGGGCTTCAGCAGTCGGCGGGGCCACAGAAGGAGGAGGCGGCAGAGGTTGATCAGTTGGAGCTTCACTACGCGGTGCCGCTCCAGAAGACGAAGGCAGATGCGGTTGGAACAAACCCACAAACCTCCGATGATCAAGTAAAATTTGACCATCGGTGTCCTGCATCTGGTCAATCTTTCTCTTCATGCTGGTGGCATAATTGTGTGCAAGCTTGTGCAATTGTTTATTTTCATGCTTGAGTCCTCTAATCTCCTCTTTGAGACTCTGTATTTCAGCCACCAACGATTCAACGTGACGGGTTCGAGCAAATAGGCGTTGGGCCATGTTGGATACAGAACCCGCACACTGCACGCTAAGAGCCAGAGACTCCTTAACCGCCAATTCATCAGACCGCCTAGCGAGCAGTCTGTTATCTCTGGGGGTGACAAGGTTCCGGGCCACCACCGCAGCAGTCATGTCATTTTTCATCACCGAATCCCCCACGGTAAGGGGACCGGTGGGGGATATGAAGGATGGGCGCCATATATTGTCTGGTGAAGGCGGAGCTACCTCTTCACGAATGTTCAAGTCAAAACGTCGATCAGAAGGGCCTGCCATTTTCTGAAGGTGGTGAAGAAAGAAGAGAGTCGGAATGATCAAGATTAAACAAGTGCAAGAAGGGAGTGTTTACAGGAGGGTGCTCAAGTGTGTTGTGGAACAAGCTTAACGCCTCTATAAAAAGAAGAAATCGGAGAGGCGCTCCTCAGAGAAGCGTCCTCTCGCAAATCGAAGAGTCGGGGCTCCGTTCTCAAAACGCCTGATTCTTTTCTCAAAAGAGGAGTTTCCTTTCTCAAAAGCCGAATTCTTTTCTCAAAAGAGGCGTTTTATTTCTCGAAATTATGGGCTTGCTCAGAACCCACGAGTCGAACCCCGGATTTCAAAAGATAAATTTGTCCAGACGTGTTGTCACTCGTCACAGCTTTGCGGAAATTACGGGCAGCTTTGTCAGAAAGCGCGTAATTTGTACTATTCATCCATCCACCGGCTGCCGACAATGAGTGAGAGAACAGTTCCGGTTGTGAAGACAAGTCCTATAAGTTTCTATCTTCGCCTTCCACAGCAAAAGCACACTCTCTCAGCACACCCTCTCAACACTTCTTCATCTCCGAAAATGCATTCCCAAAGAATCCTCCTAAGTTACTCTGTGTTCCTCATTCCTTGGGATACTCCTGAAAACAACCCATTCAAAGCAAAAGTATTTCATATCATGAAGGTTGAAAGCAAGAGTATCTCATATCATGCTTTCTCCCTGTCCTTTCTCCAGCCAGCACTTGCTCTCGAGTACTCATCATCTTATGTTTCCTTTTCGTCTCTTACGTATAAGGGAAGTGAAGATGATACCTCGAAGCATGTGGAGACAACGTGCTGATTCATCCTCAACTAAGGACAAGGAGAAAGAGAGCAAGAGGTGGGCACTTGGAAAGATTGAAGAAAGAAACAGACCAACACCTCTCCCTCGTGCCTGCCCGCCATGCAGAGGAAACAAGCAGAGAAGAATGCAGCTTGCACAATCATCCCAGCAGAAGGAGTCTGAGATGAAGAACTAGAGAAGCTGCCACATCTGCTTGGAGAACAAATAAGGAACTGCAACATTCCCAAAGAGCAAAGCCTTGCAGTACAATAGCATAAAATCATCACTTGCAAGTGAAAAGCTAAGTGTCACCCTGTTCAAGAGGAAAGCTGTGGAAAGTCAACAAGCACGACCAATGATTACTTATTAGTTTTATTCATTATCTTTTATCGTAATTTTCAATTTTTCGTTTGCAATTTTTTTTTTTTTTTTTAATTAATTTTCTTGCGTACTTAACTGAATTATTTCTTTTCTTTGCAGGAACTTTTAGTTATTTCCACCCTTGAAGTTGATTGCAGAATTTTAGCTTGGGGGTCATCGCTTGATTTTACTGCAAATTAGGGAAGTTTTCAGTCCAATTGTTTTATTTTGTTTCTTATTATTTATTTATTTTATTTTTATTTGCATTATAGTGTTTTCTGACATTGGGGACAATGTCCAGTTTAAGTGTGGGGGTAGAAATCTCTAGAATTTCATTTGTTTCTGTGTTGTTAGTTTTTGTTTTCTTAAAAAAAAAAAAAAAAAAAAAAAAAAAAAATCGGAAAATTTAAAAAATCCAAAAATATTGTCTTGTTTCCCTTATTGTTTTGAATTAGATTTTTTTTTTGTTAGTTTCCCTACCCAATGATATAATTGGATCAAATTTGAACCATGATCATCAAGAACTTAGTTAACATGTATTTTGTGAAATTCCTAATTCTCTTGTTAGTTTTGTACATGTTTGACCATCTTTGAAAAACCAAATGCACATAGCCTTGTTGATGTGAAACTAAAGTATGAATTAAAGCTTCATATGTGAATTTAGTGACCATATATAATTCCTATGTGAGTTTTTGAGCCTATTGAAAGTGTGTGCATTTTTCATACACTCCTATTCTTTCATGTGTGATGAACTTATGTGAGATACATCTCTAGAACTTGCGTAACGATCTTTCGAAATGTTTGTCATTGATTGCATGAACTTGGAAATGATAGAGGCATTAGGTTTACCACTATGGCCCAAATAACCATGTTTCCCAAAGAAAAATGATATCATTAGATTGCCAATTTGAGCCATGTATGTTGAGCCTTTTATTTCTTATCACCAGATATGTCTACCCTTATACCTGAAACATTTTTCCTTACCCTTTCCAAGCAAGCTAGTGAGCAATGTGAGATTGTTTTATGAGAAACGTTTGTGAAGTATTGTGAAGATGTTTAGCAAAAGATTAAGTGTGGGGGTATTTCATGTTTGTAAAAAAAAAAAAAAAAAAAAAAAAAAAAAAAAAAAAAAAAAAAAGAGAGAAAAGAAAAAGAAAAAGAAAGATTGTATACGAAGAAAAAAAAAAGGGAAGAAAATAAAAAGTTTTTTTTAAAAGTTTCAGTTTAAGGGTATGGTTGGAGGTGCTAGAAGCTTTAGTTACTTAAATGCAATGTATTCATTACGGTTGGAATTACCGCCTATTGCTTTACTTTATTTATTGTACTTATCTTGTGTTACAACGAGGATATATAGGACCTGAATTTCCTTGATCAGATTAGAACCTGCAATTTCTTGATCCTCATCATATAAAATGATTGGACTCGAAGTTCCATCACGCAAAAAGATCAGGTATGAACTCCCTTGATCCTGAAGATCAAGACATGAAATTCCTTAATGAGTACCATAAGTTTGAAGTGCCGCAGTGCCTCAACTTAATTGTAATAAAAGTCATAAGAGTCTCAGTCTACAGATTATTAAATAAGGACCAGAAGTTCCTCATGCCCATACTCAAAATGGTTTAGCATAAGCATTTATTAAGCGAATGAAATTGATTACCTGCACTCTGCTTATGAAAACGAAGTTGCAAGTTTTCTACATGTGGTCATGCCATTTTACATAATTCATTATTAAGTTTGGTTGAGACCAGTTGCCAACCATCAATATTTATCAGTACAACTTGTGTTTAGGCACCAGCCAAACATTACACATATACGAGTTTTTAGTTGTGTTATCTATGTGCATGTAGTACTGCCACAATGTACTAAAATAAGGCATCAATACAAACTGGAAATTTATGTTGAATTTGATCCACCATCTATCATTCAACATTTGGAACCCTTGACTGGGGATATATTTACCGCATGATTTGTGGACTATGATTTTGATAAGATAGTTTTCCTGCCATTAGGGGGAGAAAATAACATTGTTCCAAAAGAATGATGAGAAAATATCATTCCAGAAGAATGATAAGAAAATACCGTTCTAGAAGAACGAAGATAATTTGTCTTATTTTGATTCACGAAGCCATCAATGAGAAAATGAAATAGGAATAATTGAATAATGCAACGAAAGTGATGAAATCATATATACTTGCTGCAAATGTGCCTATAAGAATTGATGTCCCTGTTGGACAAAATAATGTGACAGTAAATGATTTATTTGTTGCACGCCTGAAACGTGGCAGACCCTCAGACTAAAAAAGATTCAATCTTTCGAAAGAGGAAGAATATGACACTACTGAACCATTGCATTCCCGAAGCATAACTGTTGCATGCCAGAAGCATGACAATCGCCGCATGAATATACGTCCCAGAAAGGACAATCCGTAGACATGGGAATGTTCATGTCTCATGCATGAAGCATGATAGACATATAGGTTCCAATGACTCAACTCCTGAAAGTGGAGATTAAAATTCAAGCTCTATAATGCTCTAAAAGAGGTTATGATCCACATTCTCTAAATTATGACTATCCTGGAAAAGATAGTGTAATGCCCTTGAAGAGGCAATGGATATCCAAAAAGAAATGAAAAGTTTTTATGCATGCGCATGCACATGAGAATATGGGATCATAGATTGATGATAACCAATGGTATTTTTGGTTTTTATAAGTAGCTACTAAATTCATCAATAAGCTGTATTGATATTGAGTCCCGTTCTTTTTCGTCAACAAAATTATTGGCCAAAATGGAGAAAGGTAATTCCATTACAATTTTGTAAGAACGTGAAGAAATGGACCTATATATATTTGAATAGAATACAAATAGCCAAAAAGATGTTGAACCAAGGAGGTTACATATGGGCATTTGTAATACAGTGAATTACACTCACATGATATGACATAAGGTTACTAATTGAAACCTAAAATTATACTCATGTAAATGAGTTCATATGAATGGAGAATTATATACGAAGGGTTGTGAGTCGCCCACATCATATCTCCATAAGTAAATCCCTTAAGTATACATGGGAGCAAATTTCTCTGTATAAATTCCAAAAGAAAATGTGTCATGAAGTGTAGAAAATCCCTGAAGGATTCAAATTGCTAGAAGTAAGCCCTCGAAGGGTAAAGCATAAATTATGTACTCAAAACCAATGGATGGTATAAATTGCCTTAGTGAGTACTATCATTATGATATTGTTGAATCCGACTTTCAGATTCTTACAGCTGGTCGAGCTTTCTTTTCATGCTCGTCGAGTAATTATTTGCAAGCACGTGTAACACTCTATTCTCGTGCTTGAGCCCTCTGATCTCTTGTTTAAGACTTGCCACCTCAGCCATCAATGATTCAACTTGGCGAGTTTGAGCAATTAGGCGTTGGCCCATATTGGATACAGAGCCCGTACATTGAACACTGAGAGCCAAGGAGTCTTGAACGGTCATCTCATCAGACCATTTTGAAAGGATTCTGTTATCCTTTGGAGTGAGAAGATTCCTAGCTACCACAGTAGCGGTTATGTTATTCTTCATCACAGAGTCCCCAACCGTAAGAAAACCATTAGAAGATAAGAAGGACGGGCGCCATATGTTATCCTGACGCTGCTCGTCTGTATCACTCCTAAGACTCAAATCTAAGCAAATGTTAGATGGGCAAGTCATTTTCAATAATGATGAAGGAAAAAAGAGGTCAAATAAAATTTCAGAAGTGTAAGAAGGGGGAAATTTCTATAGGCAGCAACTTTCTGAGCATACTCTTGAACACAATTGATGTCTCTATAAAAGAAAAGGCAATAAAGCCACTCGTTCAGAGATCGAATAAGCATCGTTCTCCGAATTTCAAAAGCCAGATTTTCCTAAATAAAGTTTGTTGGCATTTTTCAGACGCAATCTCAGCTTTTTCTGATATTGCGTGCAACTTTTTCAAAGATCTCTGACAAGGTTGAAAACACGTAAATCTTACTATTCCAACTATAACACTGTTGCCGACAAGCGTGGATGACAAATCCACATCCACACCATTACCTGCTATTGGGGAAATCTCTATATATGTCGACCTCCGTTCTCCATAACAAGGCAGACTTGCAAGAATACCTAACTCTTCCTTATCTCTGAGAATGCATCTTCAACAAAGCATCTCGAATACTCAGTTTTCTTCCTCTCCAAGAATACCTCTTCAAACAAGTCACACTAGAGCAAGATTATCTCATATCTTCAGGGACGAGAGTAAGAGTATCTCATATCATGCAATCTCCCTGTCCTTTCATTTGTTCTTATTCTTACCTGCAAAGACAAGGATAAAGAAATCGATATGTTAGAACCTTCTCTCAAACTCCTAGTAAGGAACCGATTGCCTGGAACCTTTCCTGATTGCTTACTTAGCATTGCTCTCGAGTAGTCATCTTCAACTGTTGTTGGAGCTGGGTCTTCAGTCACCAAGAAATGATGAACCATCCAAATGCAAGGGTTGCATTCCACTCCTGCATCAGAGGGCAAATACTACAGGAGAATATGCCACACATGCATGGGGGAAAACCAGGGAAAATACTACTTAAGCAAGGGGAGCAAGTAAGGCAAGTGAAAATGATACATTGAAGGGAGACAAGCACAACAAACACGTGTTGATTCATCCCCGACAAAATTGAAGATCACTTGCCACGTGAAGCTCCTCATGGTCCAATTTCATTCAAGATCAAGTCTCAAATGTCCTTGAAGAAATCACAAGTTCGATTCAAGATCAAGTGTCCACCACCCTTGAATCAAATCTGCTCCGGATAAAATGAGTAAATTCAGACCTTTGATGCAAGTCTAATAGAAAGCCCTATAGCCAGTTCAAGAACAAACCTGTGGAAAGTTAACAACAAGTAAAGCACCTTTTTTGACAACTCTTCTTACTAAGAGACTGAAGCAGAATGATCAACGATCAGCCTAAATGATTTGAAAATCAAGGGGAGATACTTATCAGGGGGAGCATCCAAAACAGATCAAGATTTTAACGAGTCAATCGAAGACTTGTGGCCATCTAAGGGGGAGTGTTGTAGAACAGTGGATGTCCACTCAAAGAATTAAATAATGGATCCTTCCACTGTATGTTGAAGCTCCTTCATACGACACATATTTTTTATATAAATACAAACCCCACACAAATCCAAATAAGTGAAGTTCATGGAAGAGATTATGAAGGAGAGAAAGAGGAAAGAAAAAGAGAGGAAGAGGAGAGGAGAGAATAGTGAGATAGAATAGTGAGAGTGATATTTGTACTCCTATTATTCCAAATTATAATGAAAGCACTACTACTGCTCCGAGGACGTACTCCAGTCACACTGACTGTAGAGGAACCTCGTAAATTTTTTGTCTTATTTATTTATTCCACTGCACACACCGTCGATTTTACAACAGCTATACTAAAACGACCAATTATATTTGTTTGTAATATTTTCAAGAAGTAGATAGGAATGACCCAATTAATTAAAGCCTTAAATATTTCCCCTAGAAAGACAACGACCAAACCTTTTGTTTGTTCATAAACCATGGTATCGGATTCTGTCGACTTATTAATCAGTTAGATTAAAGAATGTGGAATTAGGGAGAGATACACATTAAAGGGAGCATCCTAGACATATGCATGTTGTACTCTTTTACCTTTGATTAAGATTTTTCCCATTTAAGTTTTCCCAATCAAGGTTTTAACGAGACAACATAAGCATACTTAACACTGTGTCAATAATCCAAGAAAAGTTGTACCATTTTTCCTGCACTACGGGTTTTTTCACTGGGTTTTTCCTAGTAAGGTTTTAACGAGGCAAATGATGTTGATATGTGAGCATCTAAGAGGGAATGTTGTAAAAGTTGTGGGAATTGAGTGTCACATGGTTTAGTCAAAAGTGAAAAAGTAAGGACTACAAATAGTGGTATTGTTAGATTTTTTTTATTGTTGGATGACATGGTTTTCAACTTGTATGACATAGTTTTCAAAATGTCTTAATTTCCCTTGTAGACTTCTGCACGTAAATGGCTCTGTATAAAGCACATGCAGTGTATGATCAAACAACACACAAAATCAAGAGTGAAAGCAATAATACTAATATCCTTCTTCTCTCTTTACCTGCATCATTTGTTTGATACCTTGCATCCGTCACCTTTCTATCTCTAGCAAAGATTTTCACTCTTTCACTTTTACCTATTTATAACACTCTTTGATTTTTTTTTGGATTCTTAATGTAAATAGATCGGTTCTAATTTAGTTTATTTCTTTTTTTTTTTCAAGTAAGCCGTAGATAAAATAAAAGACAACATAAATAATTAACTTGTACAATATGTCTCTGTCTTCAATTATATAAAAAGACTAGACGCATTTTCATTTGCTTGACTAAAACGACCAATTATATTTGTTTGTAATATTTTCAAGAAGTAGATAGGAATGATCCAATTAATTAAAGCCTTAAATATTTCCCCTAGAAAGACAAAGACCAAAGCTTTTGTTTGTTCATAAACCATGGTATCGGATTCCGTCGACTTATTAATGAGTTAAATTAAAGAATGTGGAATTAGGTAGAGATACACATTAAAGGGAGCATCCTAGACATATGCATGTTGTACTCTTTTACCTTTGATTAAGATTTTTCCCATTTAAGTTTTCCCAATCAAGGTTTTAACGAGACAACATAAGCATACTTAACACTGTGTCAATAATCCAAGAAAAGTTGTACTCTTTTTCCTCGCTACGGTTTTTTGTCACTGGATTTTTCCTAATAAGGTTTTAAAGAGGCAAATGATGTTGATATGTGTGCATCTAAGAGGGAATATTGTAAAAGCTATGGGAATTGAATGTCACATGGTTTAGTCAAAAGTGAAAAATTAAGGACTAAAAATAATGGTATTGTCATATTTTCTTATTGTGGGATGACATGGTTTTGAACTTGTATGACATAGTTTTCAACATGTCATAATTTCCCTTGTAGACTTCTACACGTAAATGGCTCTGTATAAAGCGCATGCAGTGTATGATCAAACAACACACAAAAGCAAGAGTGAAAGCAATAATACTAATATCCCTTCCTCTTTCTTTACCTGCATCATTTGTTTGATACCATGCACCCGTCACCTTTCTATCTCTAGCAAAGATTTTCACTCTTTCACTTTTACCTATTTATAACACTCTTTGATTTTTTTTGTTTCTTAATGTAAACACATCGGTTCTAATTTCCTTTTTTTTGTTTTTTGTTAAGTAAGCCGTAGATAAAAGACAACACAAATAATTAACTTGTCTTCAATTATATAAAAAGACTAGACGCGTTTTCATTTGCTTGACTAAAACGACCAATTATATTTGTTTGTAATATTTTCAAGAAGTAGATAGGAATGACCCAATTAATTAAAGCCTTAATTTCCCTTAGAAAGACAAAGACCAAACCTTTTGTTTGTTCATAAACCATGGTATCGGATTCCGTCGACTTATTAATCAGTTAAATTAAAGAAAGTGGAATCAGGAAGAGATACACATTAAAGGGAGCATCCTAAACATATGCATGTTGTAATCTTTTACCTTCAATTAAGATTTTTCCCATTTAAGTTTTCCCAATCAAGGTTTTAACAAGACAACATAAGCATACTTAACACTGTGTCAATAATCCAAGAAAAGTTGTACTCTTTTTCTTTCGCTACGGTTTTTTTCACTGGGTTTTTCCTAGTAAGGTTTTAACGGGGCAAATGATGTTGATATGTGTGCATCTAAGAGGGAATGTTGTAAAAGCTGTGGGAATTGAATGTCACATGGTTAAGTCAAAAGTGAAAAAGTATGGACTAAAAATAGTGGTATTGTCATATTTTGTTATTGTTGGATGACATGGTTTTCAACATGTCTTAATTTCCCTCGTAGACTTCTGCACGTAAATGGCTCTATATAAAGCGCATGCAATGTATGATGAAACAACACACAAAATCAAGAGTGAAAGCAATAATACAAATATCCCTCCTCTCTCTTTACTGCATCATTTGTTTGATACCTTGCACTTGTCACCTTTCTATCTCTAGCTAAGATTTTCACTCTTTCACTTTTACCTGTTTATAACACTCTTTGATTTTTTTATTTTTTTTATTTTTTGGTTTCTTAATGTAAACACATTGGTTCTAATTTCCTTTTTTTTTTTTCAAGTAAGCCGTAGATAAAAGACAACACAAATAATTAACTTGTATGGTGTGTCTCTGTCTTCAATTATATAAAAAGACAAGACGCGTTTTCATTTGCTTGACTAAAACGACCAATTATATTGTTTGTAATATTTCCAGGAAGTAGATCGGAAGGACCCAATTAATTAAAGCCTTAAATATTCCTCCTGCAAAAAAGAGCAATTCTTTTGTTTGTTCATCGATCGTAATATGTACATATACATGAGTCAAAATAAGCACACAAGAGGGAGCCTTCACAAAGGTTGCTTAGGAGAAGTCTCAGCAGTCGGTAGAGCCCCAGAAAGAGAAGGCACCGGAGGGGGATCATTTGGAGCCTCAGTACTGGACAGAACCCTAGAAGGAGGAGGCATCAGAGGTTGATCATTTGGAGCTTCATTACGCGGTACAGCCCCAGAAGACGAAGGCAATAAATGCCTTTGGAACAAACCCACAAATCTCTGATGATCAAGTAAAACCTGACCATCAGTTTCCTTCATCTGGTCAAGCTTCCTCTTCATGTTTGTAGCATAGTCATGTGCGAGCCGGTGCAACTGTTTATTCTCATGCTTGAGCCCTCTAATCTCCTGTTTGAGACTCATCACTTCAGCCGCCAATGATTCAACTTGGCGGGTTCGAGCAAATAGGCGTTGGGCCATATTAGACACAGAACCTGCACACTGAACACTGAGAGCCAGCGAATCCTTAACAGCTAACTCATCAGACCGTTTGGAAAGTAGTCTGTTATCTTTGGGAGTGAGAAGGTTCCTGGCCACCACCGCAGCGGTCATATCATTCTTCATCACGGAATCCCCAACGGTAAGAGGACCAGTAGGGGAGACGAAGGATGGGCGCCATATGTTGTCTGGAGAAGGCGGGGCTGCCTCTTCAACAAGGTTCAAGTCAAAACGACGGTCGGAGGGGCCAGACATTTTCAAAGGTGTTGAAGAGAGAAGAGGTCGGACAAATCAAGATCTTAGAAGTGCAAGAATGAAGCTTCTACTGGTGGAGATTCAAGTGTGCTTTGGAACTTAATGCCAGCCCCTATAAAAATCTGCACTCGACGAAGCTTCAGAAATCGAAGAGGCGCCTGCTCAGAAATCGAAGAGGCGTTTGCTTTCTCAAAAGCTGGGCTGCTTAGAGATCACGAGGGTTGATCTCAGAAATCGAAGAGGCGTTTGCTTTCTCAAAAGTTGGGCTGCTCAAAGACCACGAAGGCCGATCTCAAAAATCGAAGAGGCGCTCGCTTTCTCAAAAGCTGGGCTCCCCAGAGACCACGAGGGTCGATATCAGAAATCGAAGAGGCACCTACTTTTCCAGCCTTTTCCAGCCTTGTCAGCACCTGTCACACGCACACTCAGTTTTGCGGAAATTATGGGCATTCTGTCAAAGACTTCTGGGGAAGTAGAAAACACATGAATCTTACTGTTCAATCACCCACTTCCCACACGCAACAATAGCTCATGGGTACCACAGATAACTTTGCCAAAGTTCTCTGCCAAAGTTGAGCACGTGAAGCTTACAGCTCCCACTACATCGCTCTGACCAAGAAGGGTAAAAGAATAGCAAAGAAACAGCACTAACAAAGTTTAGACCCATAAATTTTGAAGGTCTAGCTACCATATTATTACCCACAAGGGTAAAGGAACAGTACCACTGCTGGATAATTGGAAAGTCCCTGTGTGTCAACCTCTGTGCTTCGTGGCAAGGTAGACTAGCAAACATGCCCAACCTTTACTCACATTCGAGAAAACACTCCCAATAAGATTGCTTGCTCCAAAATCGAAGAGGCACCGTCCTCCGAATCTCGAGAGCCAGACTCCCAACATGACTACTTTCTTAAAAATCGAAGAGAGGGTAAAAGAACAGTACCATTGCTGGATAATTGGAAAGTTCCTGTGTGTCAACCTCTGTGCTTCGTGGCAAGGTAGACTAGCAAACATGCCCAACCTTTACTCACATTCGAGAAAACACTCCCAACAAGATTGCTTGCTCCAAAATCGAAGAGGCACCGCCCTCCGAATCTCGAGAGCCAGACTCCCAACATGATTACTTTCTCAAAAATCGAAGAGACACTGCTCCCCGAATCTCGAGAGCCAGACCCCCAGCATGATTGCTTTCTCAAAAATCGATGAGGCATCGTTCTCCGAATCAATCGAAGAGGCGCTCGCTTTCTCAAAAGCTGGGCTGCTCAGAGACCACGAGGGCCGATCTCAGAAATCGAAGAGGCACCTACTTTTCTAGCCTTGTCAACACCTGTCACACGCACACTCAGCTTTGCAGAAATTATGGGCATTCTGTCGAAGACTTCTGGTGAAGTAGAAAGCACATGAATCTTACTGTTCAATCACCCACTTCCCACACGCAACAATAGCTCATGGGTACCACAAATAACTTTGCCAAAGTTCTCTGCCAAAGTTGAGCACGTGAAGCTTGCAGCTCCCACTACATCGCTCTGACCAAGAAAGGTAAAAGAATAGCAAAGAAACAGCACTAACAAAAGTTTAGACACATAAATTTTGAAGGTCTAGCTACCATATTATTACCCACAACTGTAAAGGAACAGTACCACTGCTGGATAATTGGAAAGTCCCTGTGTGTCAACCTCTGTGCTTCGTGGCAAGGTAGACTAGCAAACATGCCCAACCTTTACTCACATTCGAGAAAACACTCCCAATAAGATTGCTTGCTCCAAAATCGAAGAGGCACCGTCCTCCGAATCTCGAGAGCCAGACTCCCAACATGACTACTTTCTCAAAATCGAAGAGAGGGTAAAGGAACAGTACCATTGCTGGATAATTGGAAAGTCCCTGTGTGTCAACCTTTGTGCTTCGTGGCAAGGTAGACTAGCAAACATGCCCAACCTATACTCACATTCGAGACAACACTCCCAACAAGATTGCTTGCTCCAAAATCGAAGAGGCACCACCCTCCGAATCTCGAGAGCCAGACTCCCAACATGATTACTTCCTCAAAAATCGAAGAGACACTGCTCTCCGAATCTCGAGAGTCATACCCCCAGCATGATTGCTTTCTCAAAAATCGAAGAGGCATCGTTCTCCGAATCTCGAGAGCCAGATACCACAGACCACTTTTTCAAAGTGCTCTGACAGAGTTAAAACATGTGAAACTGGCAGCTCCCACTACCGTGCTATGACCAAGCAGGGTAAAGGAATAGCATTACTACTTGTTGTTAGGGAGACTCCTATATATGTCGACCTCCATCCCCAACGGACAGGCAGACCTGCAAAAATGCTCAACCCTTCATCATATCTGAGAGGACACTCCCAACGAAGCCTTTCGAAATATTCAGCTTTCTTTCCCCCCGATAATACCTCTGCAAACAAGCTATACTAGAGCAAGAATATCTCATATCATCAGGGTTAAAAGCAAGAGTATCCCATATCATGCTTTTTTCCTGTCTTTTCTTTTGGCCTTGTTTTTACCTGCAAGACAAGGAGAAAGAGAGCAATCAGTCAGCACTTGGAATCAAGCTTCCATCCAGGAACTGACTGCCTGGAACCCCTTACCTGATTACTTACCTGGCATTGCTCTCGAGTACTCATCTTCAACATCTTATGTTTCCAGGGAAGATTCCGCATCTGCTTGAGGAACAGATAGGGCAAGTGCGAAGGATACAAGGAAGCATGTGGAGACAAGCGTAACAGCACACGTGCCGATACATTCATTACTCTGTCAAAAGCAAAAGTATCCCATATCAGCAGGGTGGAACGTACTCTAGATTTGATGGACTTGTTTTGACCCTCAAAATCTTCAGTCGGCCTTATACTCTGGAGGAAACCAGAAAACCCTCCAGCTCAGTTCAAGAATAAGCCTGTGGAAAGTTACTTCTTCAAAAGCAAAAGTATCTCATATCATCTCTTCTCATTTTTCTTCTCTTTATCCTTCATGCTGCTGCAAGATGGGGAGAAGGTGAACAATCAGTCGGAGCTCTGATTGCTTACCTTGTCTGTCACCTCTTTCAGCAGACCCCCTAGCTCGGCGACTTGGGGGACTCCTACTACATGGTTTGTATCGCGCTTGACCAAGCCTGAAACTACAAGTAAGCTTCAAGTGAAATTGATACATTACCTTGTGCATCTCCACCAGTTAAAGATACCACCCCTGGATGGAGGAAGAGTACTTCTAGAGAAGATGCCACATCTACCTATGAGACAGATAAGGCAAGTCAAGACGACACCACACTCCGATACTTAGAAGTTTCGTGATTACGAGATCATTCTCCCACAATATTTCCTAATGTCATTTGTACTAAATCATTCACTTGTACTCACTAAATGAGAGCTTGAACCTATGTACTTGTGTAAACCCTTCACAATTAATGAGAACTCTTCTATTCCGTGGACGTAGCCAATCTGGGTGAACCACGTACATCTTGTGTTTGCTTTCCTATCTCTATCCATTTATATACTTATCCACACTAATGACCGGAGCAATCTAGCGAAGATCACAAAAAGCGATCGTTTTCGCTACCTAGGATCTATCTTGCAAGAGAACGGAGAATTAGATGGAGATCTCAACCATAGAATACGAGCTGGATGGAAAGAGTGCATCCGGCGTGTTGTGTGACCGTCGTAGGCCACTGAAGCTCAAGGGAAAATTTTATAGGACGGCAATAAGGCTAGCGATGTTGTATGGCACAGAATGTTGGGTGGTGAAGCATCAACACGTACACAAAATGGGTGTAGCGGAGATGAGGATGCTTCGTGGGATGTGTGGGCACACGAGAAAGGATAAGATTGGGAATGAGGATATCCGAGGTAAAGTAGGAGTAGCCGAAATTGTAGGAAAGATGAGAGAAAATCGGCTCCGGTGATTTTGAACATGTGCAAAGAAGGCCGACTGACGCTCCGGTTCGAAGATGTGACTACGGGACAGAGGTTCAGGGCCGAAGGGGTAGAGGAAGACCTAGGACAACTTTGGAAGAGACTCTAAGAAAAGACTTAGAGTACTTGGATCTAACGGAGGACATGACACAAAACCAAGCGCAATGGCGTTCTAGGATTCATATAGCCGACCCCACTTAGTGGGAAAAGGCTTTGTTGTTGTTGTTGTTGTTCATCGATCGTAAACCATGGCTCATGTGAGAGCAGCTCAAGGAACTTCATCTGATTCCAACACTCGTCCGGTACGATGTTTTCCTGAGTTTCAGAGGCAAAGACACTCGCAGGACTTTTACTGACCATCTCTACACAGCCTTGAAGAACGCAGGATTTTTCACGTTCCGAGATGATGACGAACTTAAGAGAGGGGAATATATCAAGCCAGGACTACAGAAAGCAATCCGGCAGTCACAAACGTCTGTTGTCGTGTTTTCAAAAGATTATGCGTCATCCAGATGGTGCCTTGATGAGCTTGTCATGATCCTTGAACGTAAAAGGACTACCTCAGACCATGTAGTATCACCGGTCTTCCACGGTGTCGAGCCATCCCATGTGGGGAAGCAGATGCGAAGCATTGGGAACGCATTTGCTAGACACGAGAAAACTCAGTCGCCGAATAAGGTGAAGGGATGGAGGAAGGCACTTGCAGAGGTTGCTGATCTAGCAGGGATGGTCTTTTCAAATGAAGCTAATGGGTAACTTTCATTTGTTCTCTTTTATATTTCTAGTGTTAATATTGGAAGGGTAATTTCTTTTCCTGAAAATTTGACATTACCTCTTGAAATTATATTTTTCTTAACTAAAACTCATCTCCGTTTGTTTTCTTAACTAAAGCACATTGATTAGGTTCCAACTAAACAATTTCTTTAACTAAGTTTAACTTTTCAAATTGTGTATTTTTTGAATGCCTAAACTACCCCTATTAATACTTGGATTGGATTTTTAGATCATTTACTTGTTTGTTATAATCATGGTCCGAAATGCCGATAATATCGGCGATATATCGCCGATATTATCGGTTTTGAGGAGTACCGATTTTTTTTTCTATATCCAACTGGTTTTCGGGATAATATCGCGATATTATCGAATTTATCGATAATATCGGTGGCTGACTTCTCGGAGAAGAACGCCGGAGCTGTAGAAGCTCCGGCCGACTGTAAAACAGGACCCTAGACTCCGATCTAGGTATGAAAATGAAAAACAAGACGAGATGAACATTTGTATATATGAAATTTGCCGTGAAACCATCGGAGGTGTTCGGAAATTGAGTCGACACGCACGGCCTCGCCGGAGTTCGCCGAGTTGCAGAGATGAGAAGAAGAGGGAGAAAGACGATGCTGATGATGATGGGTGTGCATGTGTGTATGTGGGTCTTGGACCATCGGCGTAGAGAGAAAGGAGAGAGACGACGGCGGCGGTGACGAGGGAGAAGCAGAAGCCGATCTGCCGATGTGGGTCTCTGTGCGTGTGTGTGGGAGTGGGAGAAAGACGATGGTGATGATGATGGGTGTGCATGTGTGTATGTGGGTCTTGGACCATCGGCGCAGAGAGCTAGAACGAAAGAAGACGGCGGCGGCGACGATGTGGGTCTCTGTGCGTGTGTGTGGGAGTGGGAGAAGGATCGAGAGACCTTGGGTCTCTGTGCGTGAGTGTGTGTGTGGGGGAGAAGGATCGAGAGACGTACGTGGGTGGGATTGGGAGATCTGTGTTTGTTATTGGTTGTGTGGCGGAGAACGGAGAAGGGGGAGAAGGGACTCAGAGAAGAGAAGGGAGAAGGTTCGAGAGAGTCTGAGAGAAGACCGTATGCGTGTGAGAGGTGAGTGTGCGTGGGTTGTGTGCGTGTGTGGTGTCATGTCAGTGTGTGTGTGTGGTGTCGTGTGAGGTGACTGTGGACCTGTGTATATAGACATATAAATATTATATAATGCATTCGTAACCTGTAAAGCTGTAACACCAATAATATTCTTACTTTTTGGTTTTAGATTCTAGCAATACTTGCAAAAAATTTATGTGGCCCTTTGATGTGGTTGGGTCATCTCATCTGAGATGCCTGACTGATTTTACAATATGTCCATAACTTTTTGCAGTTTCAGACCATGGACATCAAATAATACTGCTTTTATAATGAAACCGTGTCCGTGTGCGTGAGTCCGTGATATTCTTTCACATGCAGAACAGTGTGTCATTGTCTATTATATTCTTTCACGCGGCACGCCTTATCAGAGGTGGAGTGATAGTATCAGAGGCTTTCAGCATTTTCGTTTCTTCTTCTTCCCTTACCATTTTCAAAGCTATTCCAGATCCATTCCAAAGCTTGAAAACAAACGGTTCCATATTTAAGGTAAGTTTACAAACTTAAATTTATATTATTGTAATTTATACAACAACAAATAAATTTGTATGGACTCGTATGTTAATTTTTTTAAGTAATTAATACTTGCATGTTAATTTTTGTAAGTAATTAAGTAATGTTAACAATTACATGTTAATTTTTTTAAGTAATTAAGTAATGTTGTATAATTATTCCCTAGGATAATTTTAATATGTTTAATGTTATTTATTATTTTATTTCCCTTACCATTTTCAAAGCTATTCCAGATCCATTCCAAAGCTTGAACACAAACGGTTCCATATTTAAGGTAAGTTTACAAACTTAAATTTATATTAATGTAATTTATACAACAACAAATAAATTTGTGTGGACTCGTATGTTAATTTTTTTAAGTAATTAATACTTGCATGTTAATTTTTTTAAGTAATTAAGTAATGTTAACAATTACATGTTAATTTTTTTAAGTAATTAAGTAATGTTGTATAATTATTCCCTAGGATAATTTTAATATGTTTAATGTTATTTATTATTTTATTTCCCTTACCATTTTCAAAGTTATTCCAGATCCATTCCAAAGCTTGAACACAAACGGTTCCATATTTAAGGTAAGTTTACAAACTTAAATTTATATTATTGTAATTTATACAACAACAAATAAATTTGTGTGGACTCGTATGTTAATTTTTTTAAGTAATTAATACTTGCATGTTAATTTTTTTAAGTAATTAAGTAATGTTAACAATTACATGTTAATTTTTTTAAGTAATTAAGTAATGTTGTATAATTATTCCCTAGGATAATTTTAATATGTTTAATGTTATTTATTATTTTATTAATATTAGGTTTTATTATCAAATTGGATTATTATTCATTAATAATAGGTTTTTTTTATTATCAAATTGAATTATTATTCATTAATATTAGGTTTTATTATCAAATTTGATTATTCTTCATTAAATTGGATTATTCATTAAATTGGATTATTATCAAATTGTATTATTATTCATCACCATGTTTTATATTAGGATTATTTTTTTATCAAATTGGATTATTATTCATTAATATTAGGTTTTTTTTAATTATCAAATTTGATTATTCTTCATTAAATTGGATTATTCATTAAATTGGATTATTATCAAATTGGATTATTATTCATCACCATGTTTTATATTAGGATTATTTTTTTATCAAATTGGATTATTATTCATTAATATTAGGTTTTTTTAATTATCAAATTGGATTATTATTCATTAATATTGGGTTTTATTATCAAATTGGATTATTCTTCATTAAATTGGATTATTCATTAAATTGGATTATTATCAAATTGGATTATTATTCAGTAATATTAGGTTTTATTATTCCATATTATTTGTATAATTACTTAAATTTTTACAATCATTTTCATTACTTCGTATTTAATTCTTCTGTAGAATAACTTTATTATTTAGGTTCTCTTATTTTATCAAAAAATAATTGTCTAATTTTCATGAAAAATAAATATAGGTACATTTAAGATGTCAAGTGGAGTTACTAAACGTGATCCAGCTTGGGAACATGGAGACCCAATAGACGGAAACAAACATGGCACAATTTGCAAATATTGTGGTCGGGTAATGAAGAGTGGCGGAGTGACACGACTAAAGTACCATCTTAGTGGATTAGATCCAGCAAAAAATGTCCAACGATGCGATAATGTCCCCCCAGAAGTGAAGGCATTCATCAGCACATTATTAAAAAATAAAAAACAGCAGAAGGAAAAGATAACACATGGAATGGAAAATATTCGAGCTGGGCTACGAGGAGAAGTCATTGGGCAAGCGGTTGACAGTGATGATGATGACGATGAGGACGAATGTGATGATGACATGGGACCTGAAGAACGACGCAGTTTGAAACAAGCATTACGTGCCTCCAAACAGTCAGCATGGGAAAGAGAACACCTTCATAAAATTCCTAATAGGGGACAAGGTTCCAGGACAAGTGGTGGTGCACAAATGAGACGGGGAGGCAGTCTTAGAGAATCACAACCAACACCACCAATAGCCCCAAGTTTATATAAGTCATCCAACGCACGTCAAAAGAGTGTTTGGAGTTATTTCAAGGGAGGTAATGTGAAGGAGGGAATGGGGTGTCTAATTAGCAAGTTCTTTATCTATGAAAATGTCCCTGCTGAGAAAGCATCATCACATCATTTCAAAAATATGGTAGTGGGATGTCAACAGGCCGGTGTTGGAGTACAACCTCCCACTCCTTATGAGATAAGAAACAAATATTTGGATATGGAGTATAAAGACATTGGCGAGTATGTTAACAAGTTGAGGTCAAAGTGGGAAACTAATGGTTGCACAATCATGTGTGACGGATGGACTGGGCCGACCAGATTGTCTATCATAAACTTCATGGTATACTCCAAGGGAAAGACAATTTTTTTGAAGTCTGTTGATGCTTCAGACCATATAAAGAACTACAAGTATATTTACAAATTATTGAGGGATGTAATCATGGAGGTGGGAGAGCATAATGTTGTCCAAGTCGTGACCGACAACGGTTCTGCATTTGTCAAAGCTGGAAAAAAGTTAATGAAGCATCATAATGTGTTTTGGACATCATGTGCAGCACATTGTATTGATCTCATGTTTGAGGCAATGGGGAAGAGAGCGAATGTTGCTATTGTGGTCAAAAGAGCTAGAACGATCACAAATTATATTTACAATCACGGTTGGTTATTGGCAAAGATGCGTGAATTTTGCAAAGGAGAAATCATTCGTCCAGCTACCACTCGATTCGCCACCAACTATATTGCATTAGACAACCTACTGAAGAAGAAAGCAGGGTTGAAGCAACTATTCACTAGTGACGATTGGGCCAACCACAATTTCAGCCGCTCAAATACAGGTCGTATGGTGGAAAGTATAGTGCTTGATCATGCTTTCTGGACTCAATCAGAACATGTGTGCCAACTGTTTGAACCTCTTTACAAAGTTTTACGGATCGTTGACACAGAAGTGTATCCTACTATGGGGGCAGTATATGAGTTGATGCGTGTAGTGAAGGATGAATTGGAAAGAAAACATGGTGCAAGGTGGGTCATAAAGATAATTGAAGATCGATGGTATAAAACATTATACCACGATTTGCATGCAGCAGGTATAAATTATGTCATAATTTGCAATTCATTTCTTTAGTTGCATAAGTTTTATTTCTCTTATTAGAGTATGTGTTTCTTTGAACAGCATATTATTTGAATTCTCGATACCAATACAGACCCGGTGTTGGAGATGATGGTACCCTTATACGTGCTGTACATAATGTATACTCTAAATTAGACCCTGCATCACCAGCAGTTGGCCAATTTGGAAATGAGGTACACAATTACTTAAATTATAATATTAATAATTACTTTGTTGGATTAAACTAACACGATTTATTGAATTCAGCTTACATGGTTTAAAGATGCAAGAAGAACTTTTGGAGAACCAACATCAATTGATGCTCGAACAACAATGTCTCCTAGTGAGTGTAAACATATTTCACTATAAGTTTATAATAGAATTTGTTCGAGTTATTAGGCTTATCAACATTGTTTTTCATTGTAGCTGAATGGTGGATCATGTATGGGACCGATGCACCAACTGTGAGAAAGTTAGCAATCAAAGTATTATCACAAATAGCTTCCTCATCTGCTTGTGAAAGAAATTTGAGCACATTTGCATTGATACACACAAAGCAAAGAAATAGGTTGGCACATAGTAGGTTGGAAAAATTAGTTTATTGCTACTACAACATGAAGCTTCAAATTCGAGATAAGGAAGCAGAAATAGATCATGTCGACCGTGGTGACCCACTAGATGTGTTTGATATTGTTGGTGAAGATGATGATACAGAGGGTAACCAACTTTTTCAATGGATTAGACCTCTTCATTTAGATGATGATGAAGGCAACCCAGCTCCCAGAGTTGCTGAAGAAGCACGTAATGAAGGGATAAATGTAGAAAGAGTATTAGAGGAGGAGGTGGGATCTAGCAGCGCTGACTCTTTGGATGAACTTTTCCGCCCAAGACCAAGAAACACTGGAATTCCACCTTCTTCCAATCCTACACAACCACAACATCGTGCTGATACTAATGATAGCTCTAGTACAAGATCAGGAGACTCACCTACCACCGGAGGTGGGAATGATGAAGGACATAGTGGAGCTGGAGGTAGTGGAGCTGAAGGTAGTGGTGGTGGATATGGAAACTATTATGGACCACCACCTCCCGGATATATGAGCCCCTTCACTGGTGAGGCAAACTTCACGCATGCAACACAGGATGATGACCATGGCAGTAGGCGGGCAGGACCAGGAATTGGTGCCATAGGGAAGGACTATACTCGCAGAGAAAGAGGCAAGGGGATTTTGTCAAGTCAAGAAGATGACTCATTATCTAGAACTTCAGACTCTGTTGGATTGGGAAGTAGTAACTATGGTTATACTCATAACCAACCATTTCCCTACCCTTCATATCCCTACCCTTCATATCCCATTCCTGTTGGGATGGAATCGAGCGACTCATGGAAACAATCCCAGCCTCAATCTTTAAATGATTTTTCTTATGGACAACCTCAACCAATCTCGGATCCATATGGGTGGCATGTTAACAATTACATGCAAAACTATTTTGGGGATTTATCATTTGATAACTACTCTTCACAATACACTCATTCTACACATAGAGATGATGAAGATAGTGAAAAATTTGAACCTCATAGGAACTCTATGTGGTACTAAAGTGTAAAATATTGTACTAATTCATTATATATAAATGATTATGGTGTGTTTAGACTTCTTTCATTAATTACTACATATTTTCTACACTCAGAATGTTTGTCAGATCGCTATATAATCAACTTGATAATGTTAAATCCATCATGCAATGCATTTCCTTCCAATTTTTTGTGATAAACTAATAGATAATTGACTAAATAAACATCCTACAAAGTTTCAATAAAAATTTCCAAGTTTTTCTTACAATTTCCGTGGTTTCCATGTAATTTTTATCGATATCGATATTATCCCGATATTTCCATCGATATTTCCGTGTTTTCGGATTACCGATATTTCCGATATTACCGATATTTAATACCTTGGTTATAATCATTTTTTTTTTTGAGAATGTTATATCCATTTAATCAATTATATTTATTTTACAAAATATTTCATGACATTCATTGTATATTCAATGTATTAACTTTCAAATTGTTATAAGGTGCCAATTGAAAAAATAATAATAATAATACTAATTTCATGATTTTGTGTCACATCCCGGCCCGGGTCCCCACCACATTCCGGGCTCGACTCCGCTGTAGCACGATATTGTCCGTTTTAGGCCCTGACCACACTCTCATGGTTTTGTTTCTAGGAACTCACATGAGAACTTCCCAGTGGGTCACCATCATGGGATTGCTCTCACGCAAACTCGCTTAACTTCAGAATTTCGATGGAACCCGAAGCTAGTGAGCTCCCAAAAAGCCTGATGCTAGGTAGAAATGGGAATATACAGATAAGGCTTACAGGATCCTCACCCCTGGGTGATGTGGGATCTTACAATCCACCCCCCTTAGGGGCCCGACGTCCTCATCGGCACACTTCCGGCCAAGGATTGGCTCTGATACGAAATTGTCACATCCCGGCCCGGGCTCCCACCACATCCCGGGCTCGACTCCACCGTAGCACAATATTGTCCGCTTTGTGTCCTGACCACGCCTTTACGGTTTTGTTTCTGGGAACTCACATGAGAACTTCTTAGTGGGTCACCATCATGGGATTGCTCTCACGCAAACTCGCTTAACTTCGAAGTTCCAATGGAACCCGAAACCAGTGAGCTCCCAAAAGGTCCCGTGCTAGGTAGAAATGAGAATATACATATAAGGCTTACAAGATTCTCACCCTTGGACGATGTGGGATCTTACATTTTGTGCATTAAATATACAAGTTAATTTACCTACCAACACAACAATAAACCTAAAACAGCTTTAGCTATTGCATATATGCTCCAATCCCTAATGCACAAATCAAAAGCTATATGTTCCACTCAATTTTTACCTACAAAATTGTCTAATTTACCTATTCCATCAAACCAAAATTTAAAGGGTCTAATTTACTTCCAAAATGGTCTAATTTACCTAAATGATTTATGTGCATTATATTACAAGTTTATTTAATTGCATACAAGCACAAACCCACAACATTCAAACATTATCTAATATCACTAATTTTTATTGGACTAGATAAATTAATTTAAATGTAGGTAAATTAGTATAAATATTTTATAAGTAGGTCAATTAATTTATATGTAGGTAATTACATGATTCAAACAATTTCTTTTTGTCATACGAGATGTGTCTAATTTTTTTAATATGGTAAATTAATTTAGGATTATTATATTAGCACCCCACAAATTGTTGAATAAACCTCACATACTTAATACATCCCACATTTGCTTTTTCAATTAAAAATTATTTTAATACACCACACTTCCTTCCTCATAATACCCTCACACCCCACATTCTTAATATACACCTTACATTTTCTACATACACCCCACATTTTTTATATACCCCACATTTCTCAAATCTTATAACACTCATTTTTAATTTTGCCGAATGATTTCAAACTATCTGAACGTTAGTTTGCCAAATGATTTCAAATTGAATGATTTGAAAAAATGTTTAGGTTCATTTGAACGTTTTTTAATAACAATAATAATGATTTCAAAGCTTTCGAAACACTGATTTCGTGTTTCATTCATCAAAAATAATTTTTCTCAATCAACATGTTTGTAGTTTCATTGCTTATGGTTTTATTCAACAATGGAGGGTGGGAGGGATTTTTGATAGTTGAAGTAGATAAATAATACGTTAAAAATGATTTGGGGTGTATTTATAAATTTTTTATTATTTTTTAAACCTAATAAGGTCAAAATTGTCATTGCATAGTAGAGTAAATAAGTCATTAATATTAATTTTTAATGTGGGGTGCATTTAACATTTTGTGGAGTGCTAATATAAAAAGCCTTAATTTATATATGTTATCAATATTTATGATACAAGAAAGTTAAATATCCATATGGATTTAATTGCTCATCATAATTAGGATGAGTAATAACATTTATTAACCAAATGAGGATTTTGTGGCATAAGTTGTAAATGTGTTGTAATAGTTGGTTATATATTTGTCGACATGGCAGTCTATTTGAAATTTGGGAATGTTTAAAATTAGGTGGGTTTTTGTTTGAAAAATAAGAGTTTCAACGGCTTATATCTAAAGAATTTTTTGTTTTTTAACCAACAATTTGTTTTGCCTTTTTTTGACCTAAGTGTATACAATACTTCTTTTACAAAAAAATAAAAAAAAATAAAAATGCATATATATATAATAACTTTCTTAACTTCGTTTTCCCTTGTTTCATGTTGTCAACAAAGTTTCATTTTTATTTTTAACTAATTAAGATATGATGTCAAAATAATGTATAAGTTTAGCATCTCTCCAGTTGTTCGTACCTTTATAACTTACATATAGGTACACAAGTTTGATTTATATTTCATTTTGTTTGCAAATTCTTAGGTACGAGTCAAAGTTTATCACAAAAATTGTTAAGGTGATTGGTGATAAGCTAATTCGCACACCCTTGAGTGTTGAATCCAACTTGATTGGAATCCAATCTCGAGTCAAACACATCAATTTATGGTTACAAGATGGATCAACTGATGGTATAGTTGTTGTGTATGGGATGTCTGGAATAGGGAAGACAACCATTGCTAAATATGTTTACAATTCAAATTTCACAAGTTTTGAAGGAAGCAGCTTTGTTGAAAATATCAGAGAAACGGCAAGTCAACCGAACGGGTTAGTTCAAATACAAATGCAACTTCTTTATGATATTTTGAAGGGGAAAAAGGAGAAAGTACACAACGTTAGTGAAGGGATAAGTAAGATTGAAAAAGCCATAAGCTCTAGAAGAGTTCTTCTTGTTCTTGATGATGTAGACCATATGGACCAATTAAATGCAGTACTACGAATGAAAGATCAGTTTTATCCCTGGAAGCAAAATAATCATAACAAGGTGTGAAAGGTTGCTAAAGGCACATCAAATTACTAAGGTCCACGAAGTTGAAACTTTGGATTACTATGAATCATTGGACCTCTTAAGCTGGCATGCATTTGGCCAGGATCCCCGCATGGAATATTCAAAAGAGCTAGTGCAACAGAGTGGAGGACTTCCATTAGCTCTTCAAGTTTTGGGTTCTTCTCTGTTAGGTGAGAGTATGGATGTGTGGACAAGTGCATTGGAGAAGTTAAAAGTTATTCCTAATGACGAAATCATGAAGAAACTGAGAATAAGCTATGACAGTTTACAAGATGACCATGACCGGAAATTATTCCTCCACATTGCTTGTTTCCTAAAAGAAAGGGACAAAAACTACATTGTTCGAATACTAGATGGATGTGATTTCTTTACAACTGTTGGCATTCAAAATCTCATTGATAGATGCTTGGTGAAAATTGATAAAGACAACAAGGTGAACATGCATAACCTGATTCGTGACATGGGAAGAGATATAGTTCCTCTAGAATCTGGGAAACGTAGTAGATTATGGTGGCATAAGGATTCTTTTTGAAGTATTGAGAGAAAAGAATGTAAGAAACATGCCTTTTATGTCTTTATATGTTTTTCGCTTCTTGTGAAAAATATCCATACTAATGTTGTTCCATTTTTTGTCCTTAGGGTACACAAACAATCCAAGGTCTTGTTCTGGACATGCATGGGAATCCTGCACACAGTCCAATAAACACAAATGAGACAATCTTTGAAACCAATGCATTTGAAAGGATACACAAATTACAACTACTCCATCTTAGATGTGTACCGCTGGAGGGATGTTATGCAAATTTTCCTACAGGATTAAGATTGTTGTGTTGGCTTGAATTTTCTTTGGATTCTATACCCATTGATTTTCCTCCGGAGTGTCTAATTGTTCTTGAAATGCAATATAGTAGCTTGAGAGAAGTCTGCAAAGGAACAAAAGTATGTTACTCTGTGCATCTCAATTCCTTTCCCTTCTTTTTCATTTTAAAATTTTGATTCGTTGACTAATTGCATATGTTAGAATTAACTCCCACAAATTTTATCTCTTTTTTCTTTATTTTAATTTTTTTTTCTTGCAGTTTCTTCCATCATTGAAGATCCTTGATGTGAGCCATTCTCATGGCCTTAGTCAAACCATGGACTGCTCATACTGCCCCAATCTAGAGGAATTGATTCTTGTAGATTGTGGAAGTCTGCTTGATGTTCATGAATCCATTGGAAAACCTAGAGAGACTTGTGTACTTGAATCTGGAGGATTGCAAGAACCTTAGGATGCTTCCAAAGAACATGTGCATGCTAAAATCACTTGAGACTCTCATTTTATCTGGGTGCTCAAATCTTGATGAGATGACGAAGAAGATGGAATCTTTAAAAATGCTCGAAACAGATGGAATTCCAAGAAGTGAATTATGGCCTGGAAGAAGTTCAAGTATCTTGACTTATTTGCCATGTTATTTAGTAAAGTTAAGTCTTCGTAGCTGCAATCTTTCTGATGATGCCTTTGCTACGGATTTAAGTAATCTATCCACAATACGAAGCCTAGACTTAGATAGTAATCCAATTTGTAGCCTACCTGTTTTCATCAAAGGTTTGACGAAGCTTGAGATGCTCTCTTTTAATTACTGTAGGAGGCTGGAATCACTTGTGGGGTTGCCGAAAACTGATGCCGTTTTTGTACTTGGTTGCACGTCATTGAAAAAAGTAACATATCAATCCTATGGGTTGAGAGCGTTGACCCATTCGGATGAGAACCAAAACGTAATTGAGGGCGAGTACTATGACAACTTAGAACAAACTGGAAGAGTTGACGTGGAAATGAGGAAACTTTTCAGTTTGCACAACTTGGAAATGTGGAAACTTTTCAGTTCGCAAAACTTGGAAATGAGAGAACTTTCCAGCTTGCAAAATTTTAAACAAGTTGATTGGGTTTGGAGTCCCGTTCAGGTGCCTCTCTCTCTCTCTCTCTCTCTTATAGGAAAAGTTTGACTAATATAGTCGTTTCTGTGTCATTCATACAGGGACTTGATCAACATGGTATATATAGCATATTTTTTGCGGGGAATGTGATTCCTGGCCGGTTCAGCTATAAAAGTACAAATTCCTCAATATGTTTTATTGTGCCTTCTCTTTCAAGTCACAAAATTCGGGGCTTAAATATTTTTGCTACCTAAGCAAACAATGATTGCGATTGGGTTTATTTGTCTAATCCATGTATGAGTATTGAAGTGAGCAACAAGAGCAAGGGTATGAAATGGATATATGGCCCACGATTCTACCGTCACCGTTTTGGAAGTGAGGGAGGAGAAGACATGACATGGTTGAGCCATTGGAAAAAGGACAATGAAACAATAATATTAGAATGTGGAGATGAAATGGTTGTTTCCGTAATGAAGACGGAATATAATGAGTTCTTTCGGGTAAAAGGAATTTGGTGTGGAGCTTGTGCAAGAGCACCAAGACAAGATGAGTACCCAACACAACACCACTGCAGATCCTAATGATCCATTTGTCATCGGTGGAGATTTGTCACCGCTAGAGATGTATCAGGATTTTACTTCTTTTGCTGGTTCAGTGAAGCACAAATGAAAAATACTGATTTTTGTAGGCCGAAATGGTTGAATACCCTCATCATGGACTCAGGTAAATCATGCTCCATTAAAGCACTTGGGGTTCTGCCCGTATTCATTTCATTCGAGTTTTCGCTAAATTTTATGTTATTTGTATGTTTTTCAGACAAAGAAGAAGAGCAACAGAACGATCTTGATCACAAAATTGCAGCGGCGAGTGCCAGAGGCAATAACTGCCATGTGTTAGGAAGAGGGGGCTAGTCACTTCTCTGAAGAATTGGTGACAGTAGATACAAAGTTCGAATTCAGAACTGAGCCATGTTAACCGCTTGGGATATGAAAGACCCTTGCTATTAGATATCAAGTTCAAATGTCTTCAGCATCATCAAATATCGTGTACCCCATGGCTTTAGCGTTGCGAAATTTTTCTTCCCTGCCACTGATTGCCTACGACCTCATGCAACCGAAGATATACACATGGTTATATGCATGTTGTAAATGAGGAAAAAATAATAATACTTTTACACACTGTAAGGGAAGGACTTTGACATAGGCATCTTTACTAACACTGGCAAGAATCAATTCTTTGAATTTGGGGGAAAAGATTTCGGCACGGGGGAAAGCAAGAACATCCGCTTTGCTTATTAAGTGTCCAAAGTTTCGGATCTTAATTGTCATTTGCATCAAAATTGTGTAAATTACATAAATATCAGTACAACAAATATTAGCCTTGCCTACACTACGGAAGCTGGTTTTTGCTTCTTCAACCCGAACAAATTATTGAGGTCAGGAAGCATCGGAGGAGGAACGGCCATAGTCTCTGGGGCCATGAAATTTACTATCTTCTCGTGAACATTGTACCTGCAAAAGCATAATACAATAAGCCTTCAACAATGTGGCCTAGTTTGCTTAACAGATGCTCCAAGATATTCCAAAACAAAATCATAGCAGTTTCACATAGGGAATCGAAGAATCTATTGATACCTTATCTTGCGACTCTTAGAGGCTCTTCTGTCAACAATCTTCCTCTTCTTTGTATGCAACTTTTTCAAAGAATAAAAGGCTGTCTCTGAGGATAATCAAATAGTGCAAAATCAGAATCAATAACAATATGCTGGCAATAAAGGTCTTAATTGTTAGCAGGAATAACTATGATAGCGCGTTCCATTTTTTAAGTTACAAAAACTTGAATAATAGAAGTTCAGGATCGACTAGGTTCCAAGCCCACTATAACGAAGACAATAGCTGCAGATACAGATCCAAAACAGAAAATTAACAAGGATATCCAGCATCACTTGGGCGTATACAATCATAAACAATTTCAAAAGCCACAATTTTTAAATGCAATCTGATTGTGTTTTGATTTACCGGAACTCTTACAGATTTGGATAAACCGTATATCACATTCAAATGCAATCATGTATTACGTATGAGATGCCCTAATAATTTTACCAGAAGATGCTGGGTCAATTGTCTCAAAAAATTCTTTCAGTAACTGCTGGTAAAACTCAGAGTCATCCAAAAGTTCAGGGTCACCATCAGCTTGTGCACCAGCTTCAGATTGTGTCTCCTATCAGAGTGAAGGAATAATAAAGAAATTTTTTAATTAAAAGATACAACCAAATCTGCAGATGATGAGTATTATTAAATAATCACAGGTGGCGTGATTCATTCTTATAGCTAAGGAACAGATTCATCAAATAAAATCGGGGCCGTCCAAAATGAAAATTGAAGTAAACACCACAAAAGACACAAAAAATTGTTCAAATATGTTATCAAATTAACAGAATGCATCCTTCCTCAAACAATGAATTTGTACCTCGTTTGAGAATTAAAATAGCACATAGGAAATTTTAAAATCCATGGGACATTTAAGTGCAACGAATTTATAGATGAGCCTCAGATTTGAATAGAATTCTAGTTAACCAATTATATGCAGAACAGTAGGATTACCTCCCCCTTTGCAGTATTTTTCTCCTCAGGAACCTGCACATCCATTTAAAAATTAAGAAGAAATCTCTTTGAGCCTGCACAAGAAGCTTGGGAAGTGTAAAATTTTCAATTTTTTCAATTTAGATGTAAGAGTTTATATCTTACAGCGCCAAATACAGAAACTGCTGATTTCCTCATCTGCATCTGCCTAACCATTCTGCTAGGATCTCTCATATAAGAAGCAACTTGTTCACTAATATTCTGCAATTGGAAAGGATAAATGAATTCATGTTGAATATCTCGCAAGGGATGGCACAAGTCCGATCATAGGGGAACGCATGGTTACAATTTTAATTGTAGGGCCAGACCTGATTAAAAGCATGCAGTTTGCTTTTAATAGCAGCAGCACCTGTGGTCACCTCTGTCTTCCTCTGCCATTTATTGATGGATTTGTCTCTGAAGGTAGCTATTCTACAAGATAAAATGTGACAGGTTTAGTTAGACCAAGTAACCCACATGGAAATGCATACAATAATGAAAAGTTGAACAACATAGCAGAACAAATTTCTAGAAATCATGCAAGAGAAGTTGACGGAGCATGACTACAAGTAGAAGATTTTTTATACCAGAACTGCCCTACATCTCAAAGTAAACATATGGCAACATAGATATTTTACAAGTATGATTTACAAAGTCATTTCATGGTTCTTTGCCAGCCTTTTTGGATAACAAACAAATTTACTTTAGTGCCTAATGGAATTTCAATGTCAGAAAACTATAGACGGGTAAATTGCATATGAAACAGTTGAGACAAAATAACATAACAGGCTGATGTATTAACTGATAAAAACTATATATTGAAGTATACCAAAGGTTAGATACTATCGTATTGAAATACAGCAATATTAGTAAGGTACTTGAATCTGCCATTACGAGAATTTTAAACAATAAAACAGAAAAATTCCACATTTCCTTTTGCTGGAGCAGTGAAATATGGCATGACGAAGAAAAAAAATATTTCAGTTTTATACAAGTATTGATAGACTTCAACACAAGAGCATATGTTGTTAGTAGAACATAATTCTTCTCAGAATATCTTAAGTACAATCTGAGTACCTCGACAGCAACTGAGAAATCCGTGACCAATCCTCATCACCATCACCGTCAATGTTCTTAGATGAGTCTGACTTCTTAGATTGTCCAGATTTACCTTCAGAACAGGATATTTATTAGGAGAAGCACTGCATGAACATTAAAGTGCAAACAGTACAAACTAGGACAGTCGATTAGACCAAAGTAGCCCAAAAGCCCCTCTTTTTTTTGTTTTTTTTTTGTTTTTTGCTTAATCAGGCTAAGGTTTATACGAGATCAAGCAGGAAAGATTAGTCCTGGGGCAGATTTCAAATCTGGCTTCATCTTGGCTATGCTCAGATCAACAAAGCAAGACCCAAATGATTTAGCTTCGATGCTTTGTACTTTGGGATGAGCTTGGGCAAGGCTCAGCTTAATCCATTCCTCTTGATTGACACCCTTACTCTCTTAATAATAACTCAGTACCAGCATAGCAAACCTTACACATACTGGCAATTCTTATCACGCCGATAGCAAATGCACAACAAAAATAGAGAGCCAATTGTATTACAAGATAAATATAATAGTATGATAAATGTAGTTTGCACATACTATCTGTTGCTTGAACGATGGATGGGTTCTTCTCAAGTAGAGCCTGTAACAAGAAAAAATGGCATGATGTGATAAATTTTAGCATAATGTCAATATTAACAAATCGTAATAATTTATATTATATTACCACAAGGTATGAAGCTAAACCACAGACCAAGTAGTACTAGGTAGACAAGAAGTTTTTATGACAGCCATACCTCTTGTAGTTCTGCTAGAGAATCCAAAATTTGCTTTGATGAGTCAACTAGATCAGAATATGCTGTACTGACACCCTGATGTGAATCACAAAATAAAGACCTAACTGGCTCCTGCAGACAACCTCTCGGGTAAGAACACAATATCTTAACATGTCAAAAAGCTACAAAAAAAGAAGGGGGAAAAGCAAAAGCGACCTGTGGTAATCTATTTGAATTTGAGAATGCTTTCTGAAGCAAGAATCTGAACTCAAGAGCTTTGTCCCAAAGAGCCTTCAAGAAAATGAAAAAAAAAAAAGCATAAAAAATGAGTAAAATAAACATCGATCAGACAATAATCTGCTACATAAATATTTTTTGTCAACTTTAAGGCGAGGCATAAAAAGAAGCTCTAATCAAGGAGCAATAATTTCACGATGAAAAATAAAACCTATTTCATGGATATTACAAGAGCTATTATCTTGAACAACGCACCTTTTGGTTCTTCACTGCTTGACCTTTAAGAAGATCTTCGTCCTTATGACGCTTTAGATTCTTTAAAATATCTCTGCATGGGAAGATGGAATAAACGATGAACAAAATTAACTTCATACGTCCGCCTATACCTATGTATAGATGTCTGTTCCTTCCTTTTATCTCGAACTCAATAATTGCAGACGCATGTATAACTCCATTTTATCCTTTCATAATAACTAAATTAAATAGATACTGAAACTTAGTGGCGAGCTACAATGAAATGGCACTATTATTGAATGACTTCTGTAACCTAATATCAAATTTTGTCACCAACCTACGACTGCTATGCATATTATCTCCTACACACATTATTTAGTTTTACATCGTCAGTCTAGTTAAGCATCACAAGTTTATAATACAAAATAAAAGGATTGTGAACAGAAGTCTCTTACTGCTCCTGATGACGAAGATTCATGTATTCTTTCTCGAGTTCTTCCATCTCGGCATCTTTATTATCGTTTTTCCCATCACCATTTTCCTCTTCCCCATCTACTTGTCCATCTTCTTCCTCATTTTCTGATTCTTCTTCCTCCTCCTCACCGTGGTGCTCATCATCAAAGTCATCCTCTTCCTGCTCCATCTACATCACAAATCATCAATTAACAACACAATCACCAAAACAAAACCAGATAACTACCGAAACTGAACAACAGAATTACAAATTAAACTAACATTCAGCTCATCGCTGTCGAAATCACCATCGTTCTCAAACTCACTGTCACTGTGACGAGCCTTCCTCCCCATTGTGACGCCTGACCCCTAGAAATTCAAACACCCAAATATTTATACAATTTACTTCCACAAAGATTTTAGCTTTGGTGTGACATACAGTTTCATTTCAAATATTCAAACTTCATCAATCCCGAATTCTAGAATAGATGAAATTTCCTTGTTTTATTTGAAGCGAAACAAATGATATGTATACAGAAATATATATATGAGCCACGAAAACCCCAGTCCTTTTCATAGGATTTCGTAGAATCCGGCACAGGAGATATATATATATATATATATATATATATATAGAGAGAGAGAGAGAGAGAGAGAGAGAGAGAGAGAGAGAGAGAAACCCTAACCTTTTGAAGCTGAAAGAAGGAGGAGGGAAGAAGGAAGACAGCGAGGGTTGAAGAGTGGCGGAGACAAGTCCGCGAAGCAGCGGCGGCAGGGTTTGGGTTTTGGGGTTTAAGCATTGATACGGAATTTACCGGGTTGGAATTACCCGATTCTAAAACCCAAACCCGGCTGCTAAATGTAGTTCCCAAATCTATCGATTATTTCCTTTCCTCTTTCGATCAAAAGACATTTGGGCCTGAAATGGCCTTCGTGGGCTAGTTAGGCTATTATTAGACTGAGTCAGGCTTATTTGATTTGCATTTTGTTGCACACTTAATAAGGATGACTTATATACTACCACAATCTAGTAGTAAATCTCTTGATTCAGCAAGTGTCAAATTTTATATTCGACTTATGTAGATGGCTAATTCAATACTAAATTACGATATTTGACTCATTGTGCATCTAATCCAAACCCAGCACCTCTTAAAATATAATAGAGACTTACCTAAAATACCTAAAATAGTGGTGAAAGATTGGCAGATGTAACCCAAGCCAATTTTATAACAGATTCCCCCTAATCTCTCCCATCTCCTCCAATCCCTCAATTATGGCCATATGTCTTTTGTTTTGTGGATTTGGAATGAAATTGACCTAGCACCCTTGTTTCTTGTTAATTGTTCTCGCATTCAAAACAAAACACCACAATTTTCATAAAGTGAGTACCAAGTGTAGGGCTTTAATATGCTCGAAACAATTTGAATCGCCTTTTTTTTTCTTTTCTTTTTTTTTTTTTTGCTCATCTAAGCTCGATTTTCAATGAAATGAGTTGAACTCAAACAAAATAATAGACTCGTTAATGAAATAAGTCGATATAGAGCTTTGCTATGTTCAACTCATAAGGCTAGTGAATTGCTTGTATCTTTTTTATCAGATAGCTCGAATTTGGTTCAAGCTCGACTTGTTCGTTAAAGCTTGGCTCATAAGTGTACCTTATCTCTATTACAAAATCCAACGATACTCTTATTTGAAAAATATTCAAATAATTATTTATACCTTATCCCGATGATTGATATTAGACCCAATGGAATGTGGGGTACTAGGATTAATTAGAGCAACTCCACCCTACTAAGTCAATTACTATTCGGGCTATTGAGTAAAGGCAATTACTGCTTAGTGAACAATAACTGCCCATGTGCATCTACACTTCTAAAATATATTTAAAAAACTAATAAGAAGATAAATATATGTTTAATTTCGAATAAAATTTTTAACTGATCTCTTCACGTGTTATGATTCTGTAATTTGTAATTATTTTTATAATTTTTAATATTTATTTTTTACCTAATTAATATGAACCGTTTATTACATTTTTTTTATAATCCAACATCCCATAAAGTGCCACATGGGCCACAACAGCTAATAAGTGTTATTTTTTCAATTTTTTCCTTTCTTTTTTAATTTTTTGTTGAAAAATTTGAACTGTAGGATAGAAATCTTATGCAAATCGAATGGTTGAAGGCCCCCAACATTACAGGGTGGGTTGGTCCACTCATGCTCACGCGTGTGTGAAGCCCACGCACCTAGCCCAAAATAATAATAACGTGGTGACATCACGCTCCCTAAATGCTGGATTGGACGATTTTGGCCTGAGTGAGTAGTCGTGCCTCCATCTTTTTACTGTAGCCCAACTTGTTTAGGTTGGGGTGGAGGTCAATTTGTTAGTTTTGGTAGATTAAATCACCCAATCCTTCTTGCAATTGGAAGGGGGTTAAGTTGCCTCATGGGTGGTGCCATCCACACACCTATTTTTACCGTTCACACACTATTTTTAATTTCTGATCGTCGGATTGAATAACTTAAAGAAAGTCAAGGAACAAAAGTTAACAAAATTGTACATTATAAAAGATATAAAAAAAATGATGTGTAAATAGCATTACCTTTAATTATATGTTACATAAATAGTTAAATATAGTATAGTATTAGTGTCTTAGCTCCAACATGAAAATTCTTGAAATCCAACACTACCACACGTGCATGACCACCCAACCTATCATTGAAGTATTTTATATACAGGAGAAATAGAGCTAAAAATTTAAGCAGCAATTTGATTTTGATTTTGATTTGGGCACAAGCAACCGCATTTGCACACGTGTGTCTTGCTGAAGCTTGTTCCTTGCATTTTCATGGTTCCAATCAATTTTTTTAGATCAAATAACTACTCTGTCTTAATCATTCTATATAAGGGAGCTTTAATTGAAAAAGTTTCACGTAACAAATTTGCAATGAAAAACACATTAATGAATGATTTTTAATGAAAATTTTGACGAAACATTTGTCGTTTTTATGAAGAAATAATTGTTGATGTCAACTTTAACTTAATTGTGATACTGATACTGCGTCTAATCTTTAACTTATTAAAATACAGCTACTGCCTTTTGTTCTTGTAACTAAAAAAGTTCATTAAGTGTGTTTAGATAAATCACAAATTTGAGGCCATTTTCATTATTTGTTCTTTATGTAAATGATGTTAAATGAAACGAGAGCATGGAAAAGAAAAGGAGTTTTTTTTTTTTTTTTGTCAGACATAAACTTCATTTATAAAAGAAAATGTTAGAAAAGATAAAAATGATGTTAAATGAAACGAGAGCATGGAAAAGAAAAGGAGTTTTTTTTTTTTTTTTGTCAGACATAAACTTCATTTATAAAAAAAAATGTTAGAAAAGATAAACATTAAAACAAGTTACAACTAGGTCAAGTGGACATAGAAATCCAAGCAAAACATATGATGACCCAATTAAAATCAGCCATTGCCACAAGTCATTACCGCCACATCCACGATGGACCTCACCATTCTATCGCTCGAGTCATCTAATTTTCTGTCAACACCAACAAAACACAATCACCCCAAAACAGAAACACAAATACAAAGTAGCTCCATTTGAAGGGTAAAAAAAAAATATTCCTTAATTTCACAACATTAAATATCACAACTAATACATAAAATTGTATCTAAAAAAACTCAGTCGGCAAAAAAGTCAACCAACACCAACAACCATATCCACCTGAAGACTCGTAAAGGAAAAATTTTGATGCCAACAAAGCAAATAGACAAAACACCATTAGTGCTGTAGAAAGAGGCGGCACAAAAACCTAAACCACCAAAGTGGTTTTGCACACATTCATCCCGATAATTAGCTCCCAACCTATAATTATATGCCATAATTAGAAAACTTATGTTCTTGCAATTAAAAAAAAGTTCGTTAAGTGATTTTAGATAAATAAAAAAAATTGAGTCCATTTTCATTAGTTATTCTTTATGTAAATGATGTTAAAAGAAAAAATAAAATAAAAAAGGAAAAGAGTCACTACAAGACAGTAGTTCATCTACAACGATAATTCTATCACGAGCTTTATGAGCCTATTATAAAATGTACAAATTTACCATAGGCATGATAAACACGTGGTTAATAATAATTTTTTACCACGTGCAAATCTTAACCTGTTGTAAAATTTTAATTAAAGATCATGCGTAGAGTTGCACGTTGTAAAAACAATAAGCCACCATGGGTAATGTGATAGAAATGTTATCTTTCATTTCATAAAGAATAAGATTACATCCTAGGTGTATATATACTAGTGACACACCCACTTGTGTTGCTAACTAATTACATCATCAATTAACTAATCACAACAGTAACTAACTAAACATTAGCTAATTACAAAGGCTATTTTAACCACCTTATAACAAACTCATTCATTTACAAGCTTACCCTTATTATCCCCCCTCAAACTGAGCGAAGGTAGCCGTAGAGAAAGTTTGCTTCTGAGGAATAGAAATCGTTGCTTGGATAATGCCTTAGTACATATATCTGCAACTTGATCCTTTGTGCAAACAAATAGAACCTTGACTTGGTTGGCAAGCACTTGTTCGCGGATGTAATGATAATCAATAGCCACATGCTTAGTCTGTGCATGAAAAACTGGATTTCTAGTTAATGAAATAGCTGAAATATTGTCACACCAAAGCTGTGGACAAGAAGGAAGAACAAGTCCAACATCAACTAAGAGTTTACAGATCCATGTCAACTCAGCTGCAGTGTTGACAAGTGATCGGTATTTAGCTTCTGTGGATGAGCGAGCCATAGTTGGTTGCTTCTTGGCACTCCAGCTAATGAGAGAGTCACCTAGGTAGATACAAAAACCACCAGTAGATTGATGATCAAGACTACATCCTGCCCAATCAGCATCTGAGAAAGCAGTGATAGTGAGAGGTTTAGAACACTTTGGAAACCATAAACCAAGAGACATTGTGCCTTTGAGATATCAAAGAATACGCTTGACAGCCTAAAAGTGAGATTAGTGTGGATGCTGCATGAATTGACATACCGGATTCACAACAAATGACAAATCTGACATGGTCCAAGTTAAATACAGAAAGGCACTAACTAGGGACCTATATTTTGGAAAGTCATGACCTAATTTCGTGGTGTTGAGAGGTGTAACACAAGGCTTGAAACCTTCCATGTGAGCCTTGGTGAGAAGATCCAAGATATATTTTTGTTTGGATAGAAATATACCTGATGAGGATCGATGAACTTCAATACTAAGAAAGTAATGAAGTGGACCAAGATCCGTAACAAGAAATAAGCCATTGAGCTGAGAAATGATGGCTTGACAAAGTGGAACATTAGGACCAATGACAATAATGTCATCAACATACACCAATATGAAAACCAAAGCTGGATCCCTTTTGATAAATAAAGAGTGATCATTCTATGAACCTGTGAATCCAAGAAACTTTAAGGCAGTTGTCAACTTCTCATAACAGGCCATGGGGGCTTGCTTCAACCCATATAGGGTTGAGGTTGAGTAGGATCTTCAAACCCAGGTGCTTGTATCATAAACACATATTTAGTTAAGTTTCCATGCAAAAATGCATTACTAACATCAAGTTGGTTAAGAAATCAATCAAATTTTGCAGCCATAGTGAGGAGAATCCTTATAATGACAGGTTTAGCAACTGGACTAAAAGTCTCAGTGTAGTCAAAGCCTTGTTGCTGATGAAAACCTTTGGCAACAAGCCTGACTTTATACCTGTCAATAGTACCATTAGGTTTGCATTTGATCCGAAATACCCATTTGGCACCAACTAAGTTTTGAGAGGGCTTAGCAGGAACTAAAGACTAGGTTCCTGTTTGAATGAGAACATTAAATTCCTCTTGCATATCTTTCCTCCAATGAAAAAATTTTAGTGCCTAAAGATACATTGTTGGTGTGTAGTCTGGGGATAGATTAAAAAGAAGATGATGTTTGGTTGCCAAAAGAGCTTTGGGTTTGAAGATACTAGATTTTGATCTGGTTTGCATGGAATGAATATTAACTGGCACAGTAGGTTGAGGAATTAAAATAGGAGGAACTGGAGTTGTATTTGGCGATGAGGAAATTGTAGGGATAGGTAAGGTTGAGGATGAGAATGTAAAGGGAGGGGTAAAATTGAAAGAATGAGGAATAGAAAGGTTAAAGTAGTAGGAATAGTGTTATAAGGTTGTAATTGAGATGAGCAGGTATTGGACTGAGAGTGTTGAATAAACTTTTTCTGAGCAAAAGGAAAAGTGGCTTCATCAAAGATCACATGTCTTTAGATGTATAAATGACCAGTGAGAGGATCAAGGCACTTATAACCTTTATGATTCAAGCTATATCCCAAGAAGATGCAGGCTTTGCTTTTGGGATCAAGCTTGGAACTGGTATAAGGTTTCAACCATGGAAAATAGCTACAACCAAATATTTTTAGTGATGTGTAATCTGGTACTTTACCAAATAACAATTCCCAAGAAGATGATTTTGTTGTTATTGGCATTCTATTGATAAGATAGATAACTATAACAAATGCATCGGCCCAATAAGACTGAGGGACGTTGGATGCTGCTAGAAGAATGCGAGCAATTTCAACAATGTGTCTGTGCTTGCGCTTAGCACAACCATTTTGTTCTGGTGTGTGAGGGCAGCTAAACTGATGTGATATGCCATGCTATTGAAGATAACTAATCAATTTGGAACTCAGAAATTCCCCACCAAAATCAGATCGAAGAGTTACAATCTTAGAACTAAGCAGATTTTCAACCAAAGGTTTAAAGATGACAAAGGTATCAAGGACATCAGACTTGGATTTAAGAGGAAAAAACCAAGTATATTTCGTATAGTCATCAACAAATATGATGTAATATCGATATCCATTGACAGATAAAAGAGTGTAGGACCCCATACATCAGTGTGCAGAATCTCAAAAGACTTACTTGAAATACTAGATACTGTAGGAAATGACAACTTGGAACATTTTCCTAGGCACAACTAGAACAGATAGATTTATGTAAAGATTTTGAAACTAAAATACAGGAGTTAGATGCTCGCTTATTTAGTATTTTGAAAGTAGGATGGCCTAATCTTTGATGTCAAGTATCCTGTGAAGCTTTAGTATATGCTGCAAATGCCTGTTGACTACCAGTAAATGGAGAAGCATGAAAAGGATAAAAGTCAGCTCTCACAGGACCTTTAAAGAGCGTTTTCTCTTAAGAAAGGTCATTCACAATGAAGTGAAAATGGTACAACTGAATAGAGCACCAATTATCAAGTATGAACTGATTTGCAGAAATCAAATCTTGCTTAAGATGAGGAACATGCAGAACATTCTTGAGAGCAAAACAATGAGAGACATTGTTAATTTTAGAAGAACCAGAGTTAAGAATAGGCAAACCTTTTCCATCTCCAACATAAACTTGTTCAAGTCCATTGTAAGGTTCAAGATTTTGCAGATTAGTGTAAGAGTTGGTCATGTGTGAGCTAGCACCAGAATCAAGCAACCATGTAGGAGAGGTAGTTGCATTGTATGCATTTTGAGAATTCTTGCTACCAAAATGTGGATTCATGCTTTATGGGCACTTATTAGCTTCATGATCCATTGTTGGAAATGTGCCCTAAAACCAATCATATGATGATACTTTACGGACATTTCACATGTTAAACTAATCTAGTTTAATATCAAGGGCAAAGATTATTGTTTGAGCCGTCTCATATAAATGTTATATGCTTAAACGATAAGTCCAAGGAATAGGTGATTGGGAGAATGCGATCTAAAGAAGTTAGATTCATGAGACCATTCTTTTGTAGACACATCCTAAACGTTCCTGATCATAGGATTGCCAATTGGGCATTGACAGTCCGTTAAGATCAGTACGTGCTGTGTCTTCTCTCAGGGAGAGTGACTAGTCTCGAGTCATTGGTGTGTGTGACATCAAGACAAGTACGTAGGTGCTCAATAGAGAATGAGTTCACCGAACACGATCAACGAAGAGTTCTCATATTCATGTCACATGAGAACTCATGGTTGGGATAATGCAAAGTAGTCCTTTGACCTGAGGCATCACGTTTGTCTTGTGGTTAAGTCCTTGATCTTTGATTATGTCAAAGTCACCCCATCCGCGGGTGTCCACGGTATCGTTGGGGTTAAGCTACTTAGCTATGGAGGCAAGTGAATGCACAACAAGGGATCTCTAACCTTCAAACCGTTTGGGGGAGAATACTCTATGATATGATTAAGAATCTCTGGCCAAAGTATGAATGAGATTTAGGAAAGTCGTTCCAAATCACATTCAAGGTAATCATATAAGCACACGAATCACATTGGATAGTAGACATGAATAAACTATCAAACCAAACAATGTGGTCAAGAGTATTGTATTAGAGAAAGACCGTATTGCATTTGTAATCCTAAACTGAATAGGTTCTCCACCTCTTCTGATTAGCTTGGGTAACCATGATATGCTGCTAGGTGTCACTCATGGTTTGTGGAAGCCCTAAACGTGTGTAATCACTAAAGGGAGAATTGAAAGTAAGTTTCAATTCACAATCGATGTGAAATGGTTTTAATCGCCCACTGCCTCGCTAAAAGGAACCTAATGAATCGTACACCGTGTAAGGTGAAGATTGAAGAAACAATGGAGATGAGTAAGAATAATTAAATGGTTTAATTATTTATGGCAAGGATTAATTAATATGTTAATTAATCAAACGAATAAAGTTCGTTAAAAGACCACGGGTTAGTTTTGGGCCTCAAGGCCCAATGGGCTTTGAACGTCAAGCCCATTGACTTAAGTTGTATGACAACTTAATTCACAAAGGCCCAAAAGCCCAATAAAACCTTATGGCCGGCCATGTTAGAGAGAATGGCCTTTTGGTTCTTTAGGTCACTTATTTAAAGTGACTATATAAAGGACTTTATAGCCTAAATTCATTAATGGGTTCTTTTGGAGAAAATTGGAGAGAACATGTCTCTCCTTTTCTCTCTAGGAGGCCGGCCCCCTTGGAGGGTGTATCTAGCAATCCTATTCCTCCAAGGTCACTCATTTCTACTTAAATCTAACCTTGGTGTGGAGACTTAGAGGTTCTCAATTTTGGGAACTTGGAGAACCATATTCTTCCATCCAAATCCATGGATCTAAGAAGCAAGGAATGAAGGCCCTCTCTTTGGGTGATTAGCCTTTGCTTATGCAAAGAGGAATCTACAAAGGTATAAATTTCTCAACTCACTTTGATTTGAGTTGAGTCTTGGTTCACCAATCTACTAGGCTTTGAATTTCATGGGTAATGTTTTGTTTTTTGAATGCATGCAAGCATGATTCCGCCTTTTAATTGTTAAATGCATGCTATAGATGTTATTCAAATGAACATGTTTTCACAAAATCATCCTTCATCCATTTGACAGCAGATTTGGCTAAAGATCTTTCTGTTAGAGTTGTTATAGTGAGAACGAGTACCACAATTGTATCAGTAATTGCCTTGATTTCCACAATTGAACCTTTGATTGCCCTGAGATCCTTGGTAATTCCTATGAGTGCCACGATTGTTGGAATTTCTAGAATTGGAGAAATTGCCACAATGCTGAGAACCATTCTAAGTAAAGAATGTCTGAGAGCCAAAATCACCAGTTGGTGTGGGAAGAAGACCAGCAAAAGAATTTGTAGACATCAAAATTTCGGTGAAATAAATGTTGATCAATAATTAAAATTTCAACGTTCATGTGTCACATAAATTTTACACATAGCATGTGACTAAACGAAAAATCAAAATAAATCGGAAAAGTCATCAAACAGGACACGTGCCAACACCTGGCAAAAATGATTTATTTCATCTGATTATTTAAATCCAAAAAATCAAGTTTTCGAATTCTATAAATAGGAGGCCAAGGCATTCATTTTGGGACACCAATTCATAACCAATTCACCTCACACCACAACCTTGAAGCTTTGAAACTCCAAAGCTCCCAAGCAAATCCCGAAGGATCAAGAAAGCTCTCTTCATTCTTCGTCAAATCCTCATTCAAAATCAAGCCCCAACGGCCTTCGAAGAACTTCTACTAATTCAAGATCAAGCCCCGACGACCCTTGAAGAAAGTGTCCATCATTCATCATTCGTTCATCCCTAGATCAAGCCCCGACGGCCCTTTGGATCAACGATGTCAACAAATCCGCTCAACTATTTATCCCAAGATCAAGCCCCGACGGCCCTTTGGACCAACAACATCAAATCCACCCATTACAAAGATAGAATCAAAGAGTAAATTTGTAGAAGAGATTGTAACCTCTAAATCATCAATACAAATATTATTTTGTACACGTGTTCTTGTCTCGTTCATCGCAGGAATCTTCCGTGTTTACAAATTTGGCACGCCTAGTGGGACAATTCTCTACCTCTCATCTCTATCTTTGAATCCACAGAAAGCACAAATGGCATCAAAGAAGGCTCAAGTTGTTCTCGCAGCCAATGCAAGGAATAAGAATGTCATCACCACAGGCGGTGTCACTTCGGGCGTCACAACTCGAAGCAGGGCAAGAGCTCTTTCTGCCGCCTCTTCTACCCCTACATCAACTCCGCCAAAGGATTAAAAGTACCCGAGGCACGAACCTGTGATCACCCTGGCCTCGCTAAGGGCGCCAAGGAAGGAAAGCCCAAGGAAGTACTCTGGTTCCACTCTTTCCAATGTCGACTCAAGCAGCAGCTCAGCCATGCAAGTCATGACTACTGGAGCTACTTCAATAGATGAGCAGCTGGCTTATATGAATGAAGCGATCGCAAGGCTAACACGGATTATGGAAGAAAAAGACCAGCAAATCGCCACACTCGTCAACCAACTAGATGTAAAGCCCGACATGAAAATAGAGTAAGGGGATGATTCAGTAAAGAAGGAAAACGATGAGGATGAAGAGGCTCATACGGAGAAAGTCAAAGAGAAACTAAAGCTAGACCAATCAGCGGCACTCATGGGATCTCTCTCTATCCAGCAGCTGCAGAAAATGATCGCTAGCACCATCAAGGCATAGTACGAAGGAAGTTCACATGACTCCGTACTATACTTAAAACCCTACTCCAAGAAAATTGACGCTTTGAAGATGTTGAGGGGTTATCAGCCACCAAAGTTCATGCAGTTCGATGGAAAAGGAAACTCGAAGCAACACGTCGCCCATTGAGACTTACAACAACGCGGGGACAAAAAAAGATTACCTCGCTAAGCAGTTTGTACGCTCGCTGAAAGGAAATGCCTTTAAGTGGTACATGGACCTAGAGCCTGAGTCCATCAACAGTTGGGAGCAATTGGAAAAGGAATTCCTCAATCGATTCTACAGCACCCACCGAACTGTGAGCATGCTAGAGCTGACGAGCACGAAGCAATGGAGGGATGAGCCAGTCGTGGACTACATCAATTGATGGCGCAATCTAAGCCTCGACTGCAAGGATATGCTCTTGGAGATCTCTTCAATCGAAATGTGCGTCCAAGGCATGCAATGGGGGTTACACTATATCCTTCAAGGCATCAAACCACAGACATTTGAAGAGTTAGCCAACTGTGCCCATGACATGGAGCTAAGTATTGCCCATCATGGGAAGAAAGAGCCGATCACAGACTTCAAGAAGGATAAGGTATTCTCCCCAAATGTAGACAAGACTGGGAAGAAACCCCTCAAGGAAGCGTTCACCGTCAGCACTGCGCCCGTCAAGACCGCCTCCACGCTTATCAAGATCTCCTCCAAAACCAAAGCAAAGGAGATAAAGAAAGGTGAGCCTCCTCGCACCCAAGACAGGTACAAAAACACCTTGAGGGAATTGGAGTAGAAGGCGTACCTGTTTCCTGACTCAGACATGGATGCAATGTTAGACGACTTGCTAGAAAAGAAGGTAATCGAGCTACCCGAATGCAAGCGGCCTGAAGAAATGAATCGCATAAACGATCCTAAATACTGCATTTACCATCGAATCGTGAGCCATTGTGTGGGTAAGTGCTTCGTCCTCAAAGAGCTCATCATGAAGCTAGCACAACAAGGGCGAATCGAGCTTGACCTCGAAGACACAGCCGCAACACATACTACTACAATTACATTTGGATCTTTCGATCCCGTGCCTCTCCAAACAACACCTGACCATTCCTATCAATGCTCAAGTTGCACGATACCTTCTGCGCAACCATCGCTGGGGGCAAACGAACAAGATACACATACCCATGATGAAGAAGGATGAACATTGGTGACCTACAAAAAAACAAGGAAACCAAAACCGAAAGCTACAAGACAAAAGGTGGAACAAGTGAGAAAGCACCGTCACCGCAATAGTAGGAAGTCCAAAAGAAACGTAAAAGTTGATAAGCCAACGTATGCTGGGGAACCTATGGAGCAAGAGCCACGCATTCCTGTCTCCTTGCACGAGTACTTCCCGAATGACTTCTTCCAACAGTGCACTATCGCTGCATGCCACATGGTTGAAGTAGAAATGGAAGAACCTTCAAAAGGCAAAAATATCACCACTGAGGGAGAAAAAACTCTCACACTCGAAGAAGGTCTGCCAACACACTTTAACATTGAGGAAGCGCTACGATTGCCAAAGAAGATGCGAAGAGCATTAGCAGCGGTCTTGGAAAGTCCCAATGACCACGAAGTACAAGAAAGCAAGAATGAAGGCTTGAAGCTTCGGCCATAGGAATGTGCCATATGTTGTGCCACCTATGATGCAATCAACTTCACTGACGAAGATTTACTATTGGGATCAAAGCCTCACAACCGTCATCTCTTTGTCTCGGGGTACGTAAGGGAGCACAAAGTCAACCGCATGCTTGTGGATGGTGGATCAGCCATCAACATCATGCCAAAGTCAACAATGGCTACAATCGACATCAAGGTGGATGAACTGTCCCTAATTCGTCTACTAATCCAAGGTTTTAATCAAAGAGGACAAAGAGCGATGGGCATGATCTGAGTGGAGATGACTATTGGTGAACTCAAGTCAAGCACGATATTCCACGTGATTGATGTAAGAACTTCCTACGGCTTGCTCTTAGGAAGGCCTTGGATCCATGCGAATGGAGTAGTACCATCCACCCTTCACCAATGCTTAAAATTCTACCAAGAAGGAGTGAAGGTGATTTATGGCGACACCAAACCATTCACCGAAGCCAAATCACATTTCGCAGATGCCAAGTTCTACATGGATGAAGACATGGTGCCCGAAGCTCTTCCAAAAGAGATCAAATCCACGAGCAAAGCAACACCTAAAAAGTAGGAGTGGCAAGCCATGCCCAAGAAGCAAGAAAGAGAAGCCATGCCGTTTTCAAGCAAGAACGATGATGAGCTTGTTAAACCTGCAATAACCAAAGGGAGTAGGATGCCCTCAAATGGACCAAACACACCCATCTTCCAATACATTCCGATGTCGAGAAGAAAGAATGGTCAATCTCAGTTCGAAACTGGAGCAAGCAAAACTGATGCACATCAGCATAGAGATAATGTAAAGTGGCTCAAGACGAATGCAGTTTTGCCTCTGACACAGCTAGGCGACGCTAAGGTTACAAGACTACCACAAGGCTTCATAAAAGCTCTACCAAAGGGGGTGGAACCAAGTTTTCTCCCAACTAAGAGGACCGAAGAAGGTTTTGATCTAAACGTCTACAAATTCATGTCGAAAGCTGGGTACGACTTCACTTCTTCCTCGAATCTTGGAAAAAAGGTTTCAAACACCGTCAACTATAAAGAACGTAACCTCACCGAGACTTAAAAGAAGTTGAAGAAGCATGGTTACGGAGTTGACAACGACAAAGCTGGACTTGGCTTCACACCAAATGCACCCGTGAAGATTTCAAGCAAAGCAAAAAATGCTAGCACTCAACACATTAGCGTGAGCATTGAACAAGATCAAGAGGGGCCTAAGTCCGCCTTTCGGACGTCAGTCTTCGATATGATGAATCATTCAAGACGCAGAACGTCAACACTTGATCGCATTGGTGGTCAAAGCCGAACCTCCTTCTTCAAGAGGCTTAACAGGCCAATATCCCAAAGCTCTGTTTTTTGAAAGGTTGTCAAAACCTAAGAAGCAGAGCACACCCACGACTAACTCTTCTTCTCGTCGGTTGACTCTGGAAAGACTTGAAGACAACATGAAGTTTTCTAGAAATAGAGAGACAACGTCAAAGGAAGAAAAACTCGACAGGCTAGCAGAAAAAGATGATGTTCAAAGCTTGATTCCTTCAAGCTCTAAGCAACTTGGGAGGTTGACATAAAAGGACCACCGAAGGTAAGGAGGCACACCATCATCTACATTGGACAATCTTCATACCAACAAACCCAAGAGAACAACACTAAAGAGGAAGTCCTAGATGTCTTCCATATCACGATCTAAGAAGGCAAAGAAGACAAGATCCCTGAAGAAGATGTCATTGCTGCATCACCACAACTTGAGGATGGGGGCAAACCACGGTTGACGATCTCAAGGAGCTCAACTTGGGCACAAAAGATGACCAAAAACCTATCTTTGTAAGTGTACTGCTAAGTGCAGACGAGATAGAGGAGGACTACCAACTGCTATCAGAGTACAAAGACGTTTTTGCTTGGACTTACAAGGAAATGCCCTGCCTTAACCCTGTTATCGTTGTGCATCATCTTGCAGTCAAGCTTGGAACGCGACTGATAAAGCAAACTCAAAGGCGCTATCAATTCGAGCTCATTCCACAAATCGAGGCAGAGATTGACAAGGTAATCGAAGCAGGATTCATTCGAGAAGTGCAATACCCCAAGTGGATCTCCAACGTCGTCATTGTCCTTAAGAAATCTGGACAAATACGTGTTTGCGTAGACTTCCGGGACCTCAACGACGCTTGCCTGAAGGACGACTTCCCCTTGCCAATCATCGAAATCATGGTGGACGCAACCACTGGCCACGAGGCACTATCATTCATGGACGGCTCTTCTGGATACAATCAAATTCGTATGGCTCTCGAAGACGAGGAACTAACAGCATTCCGCACTCCAAAAGGTATCTACTGTTACAAGGTGATGCCCTTTGGTCTAAAGAACGCTGGAGCTACATATCAACGCGCAATATAGAAAATCTTCAATGACATGCTACACAAGAATGTAGAATGTTATGTGGACGATGTGGTGGTCAAAACAAAGAAAAGATCAGATCACTTGAAGGATTTACGAGTAGTGTTTGAAAGGCTACGAAAATACAACCTCAAGATGAACCCGTTAAAATGTGCGTTTGGCGTCACCTCCAGAAAGTTCCTCGGCTTCATTGTTAAGCACCGTGGTATTGAAGTGGACCAATAAAAAATCAAGGCCATTCAAAGCATGCCTGAGCCAAGAAACCTGCACAAGCTGAAAAGTCTACAAGGACGGCTAGCCTTCATCAGACGCTTCATCTCTAACCTTGCAGGGCGTTGTCAATCGTTCAGCCGATTCATGAAGAAAGATGTTCCGTTTGTATGAGACGAAGCATGCCATAATGCTTTTGAAAGCATAAAAAAGTATTTGTCAAGTTCACCTGTCTTGGGGGCGCTTGTGCCCGGGAAACCACTTATATTGTACATCGCCGTTCAGGAAAAGTTCAGTTAGAGCACTTTTGGCGCAAGAGAATGAATCCCAGAAAGAATGAGAGCTCTACTACCTCAGCCGAACCCTCACCGGCACCGAGTTGAACTACTCCCCAATAGAAAAGATGTGCCTTGCCTTGGTGTTCGCCATCCAGAAACTCAGGCATTACATGCATGCTTACACCATCCACTTAGTTGCTAAAGCTGACCCGGTCAAATACGTCATGTCCAAACCAGTCTTGACAGGGCGACTCGCTAAATGGGTGCTGCTTCTTAACCAATATGAGATCATTTACGTCCCAACTAAAGCCGTAAAGGGACAAGCGCTAGCAGACTTTCTTGCCGATCACCCAATTCCAGCTGATTGGAAAATCTCAGACGACTTGCCTGACGAGGAAGTGTTCTACATCGACATCTTCTCGACATGGACGATGTTCTTCGACGGATCTGCACGAGCAGACGGAGTAGGGGCATGAGTAGTATTCATGTCGCCACAAAGGTAGATATTACCTTATTCCTTTCAACTAAGCGAATTATGCTCCAACAACGTCGCTGAGTACCAAGTACTGATCATCGGACTCCAAATGGCGATCAACATGGGAATCACAGCCCTTGAGGTATTTGGTGACTCCAAGCTCATAATCAATCAACTCTTAACTGAATATGAGGTGAGGAAAAATGATCTTGTCCCATACTTCCGGCTGGCAACTCAACTCCTACAAGAGTTTGAGACTGTGACACTAGAACATGTGCCAAGAAAAGAAAATCAAATGGTAGACGCTCTTGCCAACCTAGCCTCAAGCATGACATTAGGAGAAGACGAAGCTGCAGACGTGCCAGTTTGCCAAAGATGGGTGATCCCCCTCGTCATTGAAATGTTATTGGATGATACAAATGTCATCTCAATACTTCCAGTCAATGTCGAAGAGTGGAGACAACCGCTGATCGATTACTTAGAGCATGGAAAACTTCCAGATGATCCTAGACACCGCTCTGAAATACGTCGACGAGCACCTCGCTTCCTCTATTACAAAGAAACACTCTACCGACGCTCTTTCGAATGAGTACTTCTGAGATGCCTAGGTGAGGAAGAAGTTAATCAAGCCATGGAAGAAGCACACTTAGGCGTATGCGGGGCGCATCAATCTGGACCAAAGCTACATTTCCAGCTCAACAGAATGGGTTACTACTTTCCAAGCATGGTGAAAGACTGCCTGGAACATGCTAAAAGGTGCCAAGCCTGCCAATTCCACGCCAACTTCATATACCAATCACATGAGCCATTACACCCTATAGCTGCTTCATGGCCATTCGATGCTTGGGGATTAGACGTCGTAGGACCAATTACTCCGAAGTCATCTGCAGGAGAAGCTTACATCCTAGCTGCAACAGATTACTTCTTCAAGTGGGCTGAAGCCATACCTTAAAGGAAGTAAAGAAGGAAAATGTCGTCCGTTTCATCAAGGAGCACATCATCCACCGATATGGGGTGCCTCGCTACATCATTACTGACAACGGAAAGCAATTCTCCAATCGATTCGTGGATGAGCTTTGTGAGAAATTCAAGTTCAAGCAGCACAAGTCTTCTATGTATCATGCCCCGGCCAACGGTCTTGCAGAAGCATTCAACAAAACATTATGCAATCTCTTAAAGAAGGTGATCGGCCGAACAAAGAGAGATTGGCATGAAAGAATAAGTGAAGCACTTTGGGCATATCAGACGACACATAGGACTCCTAGCCAAGCTACACCTTATTCTCTTGTATATGGTGTGGAAGCTGTTCTACCGCTCGAAAGTTAAATCCTCTCACTGAGAATGGCTATACAAGAAGGCTTGACTGATGAAGAGAATGCAAAGTTACACCTTCAAGAGTTGGAAGCACTCGATGAAAGAAGGCTCGAAGCTCAATAACACTTGGAATGCTACCAAGCACGGCTATCCAAGGCATTCAACAAGAAGGTCCGCCCAAGGTATTTCCAAACTGGAGATCTTGTTCTCGCATTGCGTAGGCCTATTATCACAACTCACAAGGCGAAAAGCAAGTTCACATCAAAGTGGGATGAACCATACGTAATACAAGAGGTCTACACCAACGGCGCCTACTTAATCATGGCAGAAGACGGCTTAAAGATTGGCCCTATCAATGGAAGATTCTTGAAGTGCTACTACCTCTAAAAGGTGACAACCAACGCTCCTGGCCCGCAAGACCATAAACTGTGTACGGCAAAATCATCATCAAAATCATTGTTAAAACCATCACTAATTTGAACTACGTTTTGACTTGATCTCTTTGGAAGGGTACGTAGGCAGTTTGAATATTCAATTTCAAGTTCAGTGACATCAAATAAAAAAAATAATAAAAAATGTTTTATTAAAAAAAAATACATATGTTTTATGTATTTAAAAATAAAAAATAAAAAATAAGATTTCTTTTACATACATATACATACACATATATATATGTATATCCATCAGCAGCAAGCCTATCAAAATGAGGCCATCCAGGCCCAAGTAACAGCCTCCAAGCCCAAATTCCCTCCCACTTTCTACAAGTTCTCGTTCCGTCCAGGCTCGTCTCTCCAAAGCTAGCGAGTCCAGCCACGAATCCAGGCCCAAGCTCCAGCTTGTCGTCCCTCTCCATCCAGGCCCAAGCTCCACGCGCTTCCCTCCAGCTCGATAGCCGCCTCTTCCTGTAAATCTCCCGTCTAATCCACCATCAAATTCACTTCAAGCTCAAGCCCTTATTCAGCAACAGCAGCTGCAAAAGAGTTACACAGTCTGTGCTGCCTTTCAGAAGCATGGGGAAGCATGTTTGGGTGGGATTTGTTGTGACAAAACAAAGCTCAATGTTTTCGACCCGCGAACCCGGCAATCCCATGCCTCCCTCTCCCGCGCCGAATCAAAGACAAAATTGGAGGAAGAAATCATCCAACCTACCCCAACCACTCTTTCTACACCTCTAATTTCAGGATGAAGCAGGCAGCAAAAGCGAGCAGAGCTTCGTCGACTCCGGCAGCCGTTACTTCTCCGCCTCCTGGGGTGGCATCCAATGGGAGAAGCAGAGAAGAAGGGAATCCTCTCTCCCAGATTCACTGCCTTTCAAACCCAACTCTTTGAGGCTGTTGTTGAACTTCAAAGTTCTTGATCTGCAGAACACCAAGCTGAAGATTGCACGCGAAGTGAAGGCCAATGATGTTGCGCTTCTTTCCTTTTCCAAGAAACTCAGGGATGTTGGGCGGGACCTTGATAATCTTGTTGCTGGTTACTCTGCTTTTACCTACCCAAGGACTCGTCACAATAGACCTAGCCACTCCCTTGCCACTTGCAGGTCAAATGGCGTGAGCTATCGGGTCGGGTTAATGTGCCGTTGTCTGAACTGGGTGTGGCGGAGTCTGGTGAAGAAACTTTCAGCGGTGCATTTGGGGTCTTTTCCAAACCTCTCTCCGACAATGAAGACAACGAGGACATCGACGGAGACCCTCCGTTTCGGTCCAATGCAGATAGGTACTTGTCAGCAACCTCTCCACCACCATGGAAGTGAAGGACCAGGTAAATGCTTCGACACCCACCAACTCTAAGCTCCAGTGACTGCTCTGGTTATCGTTCCTCTCACTTCGATCAAGTTGAGTTTCGTCCAGCTCGCCATCACAGGTTAAACTCGTAGAGTTTCAACCTAAGGAAGCCCCCTGCCAGCCTTTCTGCTCCAATTTCAAATCTGTTACAGGAACCCGTGACCTCCACCCCTTACGATTTCACCACTAGAGATTGTTTGGTTGCCAGAAGTTAAACCACCCCAAAACAAAAACCTAAGTCCAGGAGTGAGTGACGCTTCGGCGAAAGGGAAGTGGTCCTATGAGGTGAGGTGGGTGGAGTGCTGACAGGACGTGGTTTGTTGGGGGTTCGATAACTCTCCATCAACGATGTCTTCAGCGTCATCCTCATTCTTGCGATTCCAAACCGGTGCTCGCCTTCGCCACTCGGATGAAGAGGTAGTGCATCTTCTCCACCAGATCAAAGGACGATCGATTTATTGACATGCTTTCTGTTTGGCTCCAGCTGCAACGTATAGTTCATTACTAGTGGCCTTGGCATTGGCGGTGGGCTGCTGATTCCGTGAAATTTCTGGTGGTAGAAGACGACGGTGGATGAAGACCAGATTTGTATGATGACTGAAACTGTAGCCCGAGTCGACAAGTTCGACGAGTGGCTGAAGTTGTCTGAGCTTGTGCAACTCGGTCGAGTTGCTGAATGTGTTGAAACAGTCGGAAGAATGGTGTGCATGATATGGGCATGTTTGTTCTTTCTGAGGGCTGCAAAGGTCTACAGTCAGTAAAACTCTGTGGGTTCTCCAAAGTCAGTGACCGCCGTCAAACGACTAGCCGGTCATGAGCTCGACGACTTACACTCTGCCTCAAGCTCCAGCTGCTTCTGTACCTCCGCCATGGCTGCTGCCTTTGAATGTGATTAACAAAACCAAAGTTTGTCAACTCACACCCAAAGGCCTTCTCTCCGTCTGTGGCAAACAGCAATGACGAAGAACTTCAATAAACCGCCGTCAAATGACTAGCCGGTCATGAAGCCTCGACTGCATTTATCTGTCCGTCGAGGCTTCAAATGGTGGCCAGCCACCGAAAGCAAAGAAGAAAATATAATAAAAAATTTTGATGTGGTAGGTGTGAGCACGCCCGAAAGCAAAGAAAAGAAGTGATTGACAGGCACCATCCAAAGGAAATGATAATAAGCAAGAAAGACAGGTCATGGTGTATGCTACTATGAGCAAGTCAAGAATGAAAAAGGAAATAGGTGGTGGAGACAAAATGATTGAAAGGAAGAAAGTAGGGGGAGGACGACGAATTTCCGTCTAAAAAAAAAAAAGGGGTGAAAGAATAGTGCGTTAGTCATCATTTAAAAGGAAAGGGGTGCATCAGGCACCATCTAAAAAAAAAAAAAACAAAGAGGAAGTAACACATCTTAGTCAGATACACGTTTTGTTTGTATTTAACACAACATACTGAATAAAATAAAGCATGTCCATTGATATCTCTAAGAAATTACAAGTGCGTAAAAAAAAAAAAAAGAAAAAAAAAAGGAGCCTTCACAGATGTCACTTATGTGAAGTCTCAGTACTTGAAGCCTTAGTACTCGACGGAACCCTAGAAGAAAGAGGCACTGGAGATGGATTATTTGGAGCCTCAATACTTGGTCGAACTCCAGATGATGAAGGCAAAAGGTGCCTTTGGAATACATCCACAAATCTTCGATTGTCAGTTTGAATCCGACCTTCGGAGTCTAGCAACTGATCAAGCTTCCTCTTCATGCTCGTCGAATAACTATTTGCAAGCACATGCAACTCTCTATTCTCGTGCTTGAGCTGTCTGATAACTTGATTAAGAGCTGCCACCTCGGCTGTCAATGATTCAACTTGGCGAGTTCGAACAAGTAAGCGTTGGCCCATGTTGGAAACAAGTTCGCACACTGGACACTGAGAGCCTAAGACTCTTGAATAACTAACTCATCAGACCGTCATGAAAGTATCCTATTATCTCTAGGAGTGATGAGGTTCCTAGCTACAACCGTAGCCGTTGTTGCATCCCTCATCACAGAGTCTTCAACTGTAAGAGGGCCATTAAAAGATAAGAAGGACGGGAGCCATACATTACCCTGACGCAGTGCACTTGTGTCACTGCTGAGACTCAAATCTAAGCAAATGTTAGATGGGTTAGCCATTTCAAAAAAAAAGATGGTAAAAGAAAAGGGTTGGAGTGAGTAAAATCTCAGAAATACAGCAAAGACAATTTTCATGGGCGGGCAATCTTCAAAGTGTGCAGGTTGAAAACAATTGACACCTCTTTAAAAAGAAAGGCAACACAACCACTCGTTCAAAAATCGAAGAGACACCGCTCTTCGAATTTCAAAACCTGGATTTTCCTGCTTAAAGTCCGTCAACATTTTCAGACGCAATCTCAACTTTCGACTATCACGTGCAACTTTGCCAAAGATCACTGACAAAGTTGAAAACGTGTGGAGTCCATTATTCCCACCTACCCGACTTTTGGCCGACAAGCATGGGTGACAAGGCCACATCCATCCTGCCACTTGCTATTGGAAACTCACCATATAATTCGACCTCCATCCTCTATAGTAAGGCACACATCCAGCTTGACTCTTCTTCCTTGCCGAATGCATCTGCAACCAAAACTTAGTTTTCTTCCTCCCTGAAAATACAAACGCCTGACTCTTCTTCCTTGCCAGAAATACATCTCCAAGTAAAACCTTTCAACATACTCAATTTTCTTCCTCCCTGGAAACGCCTCTTCTACCAAATCACACCGAAGCAAAGGTATCTCATATCACTAGAGTTGAGAGCAAGAGTATCTTATAGCATGCTTTCTCCTTATCCTTTTCTTTGTCCCCCCTCTTCACTGCAGGACAAGGAGAAAGAGAGCAATCAACCGGCACTTGGCATCAACCTTCCGACTTGGAACCAGCTGCCTGGAAACCCCTTCCCTGATTGTTTACCTAGCATCGCTCTCAAGTACTCATCTTCAACCGTTGATGTATTTCCAAGGAAAACACCACATCTGCCCGGAAAACAGAGGATGCAAGTGAAGATGATACATCGAAGCATGTGGAGATAAGCGCAACAAAATACGTGTTGGTTCATCCGCTACTTCTTCAAAAGCAAACGTATCTCATATCATCAGGGTAGAAAGCAAGAGTATCTCATATCATGCAATCTCTCTGTCCTTTCCTTTGTCCTCCCTCTTCACTGCAAAAACGAGGATAAAGAAAGCAATATGTCGGAACCTCCACTCAAGCTCCTGGTAAGGAACCGACTGCCTGGAACCCCTTCCCTGATTGCTCACCCAGCACTGCTCTCGAAGTACCCATTATCTCAACATCTTATGCTTCTAGAGAAGATACCACATCTACCTGGAGAACAGAAGAGGCAAGTGAAAATGATGCATCGAAGCATGTGGAGACAAGCTCAAAAAATACATGTGTTGATCATCCACTACTTCTTCAAAAGCAAAAATATCTCATATCATAAGGGTCGAAAGCAAAGGTATCTCATATCATGCTTTTCCCTTATTCTTTCCCTTACCATTGCTCTTGCCTGCAGAACAAGGAGAAAGAAAGCAATCAATCGGAACCCGAAATCAAATTTTCGATCAGGAACTGATTGCCCGGAACCTTTGCCTGGTTGCTTACTTAGCGTTGCTCTCGAGTGCTCATCTTCAACTGTTGACGGGTCTCGAATTTTCTTAGCAAATATTTCAAAACAGTTGATATGGTGTTGTCTCTTTACACTGAAGTTGCCAAGCATGGATGAGTGGCTGAAGAGTGATGTTCTGAATGACCATTTAAAGGCAAAAGGTTGCGCACCACTTCGGGTAGGCGAAAGAAACAAGCAAAGAAGAACGCAGCACGATGAGCCGGAACAAATCATTATGGCAGAACACCCATTCTCGGCAAAACTGCATAATCCAGATAGAGGAGTCTAAGTCAAATCCAAGCCTGCCATCGTTGCTATAATCAAAGAGCTCGAAAAGCTTCAACAACCTTTCGCTGGCACTATCGCCAAAGAGCAAAGTCTCGATAATCCTTAAAGATTAAGTCACCAACTGGAAGAAGAGCCCATTAATCTTGAAGATCGTACCGTTGACCAAACTGCTCAGGGTTCATATGAAAATGCTGCGAACTTCCTTGATCTTTCAAAGCATGCATGTCCTGAAACTGCTCGTGGTCATGTTTGAAACTCCAAAGCCTCCAAGCAAATCCCGAAGGATCAAGAAAGCTCTCTTCGTTCTTCGTCAAATCCTCATTCAAAATCAAGCCCCAACGGCCCTTGAAGAACTTCTACTAATTCAAGATCAAGCCCCGACGACCCTTGAAGAAAATGTCCATCATTCATCATTCGTTCATCCCTAGATCAAGCTCCGACGGCCATTTGGATCAACGACGTCAACAAATCCGCACAATTGTTTATCCCAAGATCAAGCCCCGACGACCCTTTGGACCAACAACATCAAATCCACCCATTACAAAGATAGAATCAGAGGCTAAATTTGTAGAAGAGATTGTAACCCCTAAATCATCAATACAAATATTATTTTGTACACGTGTTCTTGTCTCGTTCATTGCAGGAATCTTCCGTGTTTACAGAATTAAAGGCTTAAATTAGGGCTGGTGGATATGCTTTCTTGCGAGCAGTCAACTGCATTTCTTTACTCAAGAGGAGGCCATAGAGTTCATCAATGGTAGTGGAACTAAGTTTAAATTGAACAACACCAATGAATGATTCATATTCAAAGGGCAAACCATGTAGAATGACAGAAATCAACTCAGAGTCCTTAATTAGAGCACCTGTATTAGCTAGGGCATCAACAGTTTTTTCAATTTGTTGAAGATAGATCACAGCCGTAGAATCGCCCTTCGTGATGATGCGAAGACGAGAATGAAGCTCATGTATGTACGATTGTGATGCAGTAGCTAATCGCGATTCCAATTTCGACCATTGTTATCGAGCCGAAGTAACACTAACAGTGTAAGGAATGAGAGGATCCAAGAGTGTAGAATTGTTCCAGATCAAGATGTTTTGATCATTCTCATACCACATAATATACTATAGATTTAGAGTAGCGGTGCGATTTCCAAACGAATCAATAAGAAATTTCGACGAAGCAGACATCGTGTCGTCAATGAGTTCGGTGAGATTGTATCGGCGGATAATCTAATCGAACAAGGCACCCAAGGTCAGATAGTTCATCATTGTAAGCTTAATCGAAACCATAGATCCAATGTTCTGGATAGTAATGGAAGCAGAAACCACAGAATTAGGGTTAGAAATTGCATGAGCAATTGGATGAATAGGAGAATCTGATCCTGAAGACTGAGATGCAGAGGTCGCCATACCTGGAAAAAGAAGCAGATCTCACGATCAATTGTTTTGAAGCGATCGATTGATCAGAGAAGATGAAGAAGCGAAGGGTATGATCGACGAAGAAAAGGCGGTACAGAAAAGAAGCGGGAAAAATTGGGATAAAAAATATGTCGTGAAACTTTAGACGTGTGATACCATGATAGAAATGCTATCTTTCATTTCATAAAGAATAAGATTACATAGTATGTGTATATATACAAGTGACACACCCACTTGTGCTGCTAACTAATTACATCATCAATTAACTAATCACAACAGTAACTAACTAAACATTAGCTAATTACAAGGGTTGTTTTAACCACCTTATAACAAACTCATTTATTTATAAGTTTACCTTTATTATAATGCCCGTGGTCAATATTGTTATTATCCACAGTTAACACACCCCGACCTAGATCGAGGCATGATGGTTGTCACGTAAAGGTGACGTAGCCATGTGCACAGTGCGGAAGCAAAATTAATATAAGGAATGCGGATAAATAAAACCAACTAACTAAAACACTAGACGAGATAAGGTGAAAGTGCAATATTTAAAAGTGACTACACACAACCAGTGCTTAGGTAGCCTAAGTGCAGTCTAGCAGGACGAATACTAATTATACAATACCAAAGATGGTCCTACATTAATGATAATCTATCAGAGTTGCCGTAAATTCCTCGTGAGCCACCAACGAGCACTCCTACCCAAAACAGAAAGAGTGAGTGAGCAAAAACAAAGCTTTTCAAAATCATTTCATTTATAAAGTAGTAACCGCTCACTGTAAAACCTGTATAATTCCTAGAAAATAGCATATACGATTATATCTCAAAATCATATTCAAAATAGCAATCCACCGAATATACCATGTCAAATCTCAAAAAGAACTAAGTAAGCCAAATGCCATAATTCAATACGGCTGGGTCCACAACTCATCAATCAAATTCTGCACACAAGTTGGAACCACCTAAAGTGGTCTGTACGACAGGCTTGGTGTAAATAAATACGCTTCAGTGTTATGGTCACATGAAGGCTCTGCGAAGTATCGCAAGTCACCTACGAGTCGAAACCACCTAAAATGGTATGCACGATAGGCTAGCACCTGCCTTGGATCCAAGGTGAGCGTGTGGTGCAGGAGGTGAACAATCACTTGAAGGCTAGGCCATGTCCTCGGGTGGAGAACTAACACCAGGGTGCAGAATAAATAGCTCGAAATAAACCTCAACACTAATATACTAATTACCATCACTACTATCAATATACTCACCTAAAACTTACCTGAGCGTCCATAGCGTCGAGCAACAATATACTCATTACCATCATTACCATCAATATACTCACATGAAGCTTACCTGAGCGTCCACAGCGTCGAGCGGCAATATATACATATATATATAACCGTATTAATGCACAATTAACATAGAGAGCATTTGACATGGAATTTCAAAATATCAAACCATTTAATTACGTTTCTGGGAAAAATACCAAGTGTATATATATACTGAAAAGAAAAAGCCCACTCATTGATATGTGGAAGGGTCATAACCCCCGAGCCTCGCTTGACTACGCTCGTCCTCAGGATAGGTCTCATCTATATGGGAAACAACTGTTTAAACGTTATATTTAAGCACTTAAACAAAACTAGGTAATAACTTCTCATACATTGCTCAAATGTGGTATTTGAATATACCACCACAACCTACTTGACCTCAGGAACATCCCATATTTTAGAAAAAATTTCCGACCACTTACACGCCGGCCAAGGCAAGGCCAGATGTGCCGCTCACGCACAGGCACTTGCCTGGCACACTAACGGATTCGCTAACGGCGTTAGGGAATATTCCGTTAAATAAAAGCATATGCCATTAAAGATACTTGACGCCGTTAGAATATTCCGTCAAAGTTGACGAAATATTCGCCTTCTTCTTTGATGAGTCACCGGATTCCGTCGCCGTCGCCGTTTATGTTACCAGAAACTGGGAAAAACTTTAAACTTCAATATCTTTCTCGTTTTTCAATCAAATTTCATGAAATTTGCACCAAATTGAAGCTTAGGACTAAAGGAACATTTCTTACCACTTTTAAGTGCTAAATCCAATGAAAACTTGCCGGAAAAGTTCGGAGAAACCGGCCAAGCCCTGCAACTATAAAAACCCAAACGTTCTAACGTCAAAATCACTCCAAAATTGATCCAACGTGCTAGAAGAGTAAAAATTTACCTTCTTAAGTCTCGAAGTAACCTAAAACCTTCGCGATCACGTCAGAGGAAAATCACCCCTCACCGGAGTTCGGGAAAATCAAGTTCTACAAGCTCTCACGACCAACTAAGGGTATGAATCGACTCTTGGGTTTGCAAGGAACATGAAAACCACCTTCACAATCTCGATCCGTGCCTGCAAAGGTTGGTTTGAAATATGTCCGTACAATTGTACGGAAATGAAAAGAAGTCCGAGAAGGAAGAAGAGAGAGAATGGTCAACGGGATTGGTTGGTGTGTGTTTGTGTGTGGTCCTAGTTGGTCACCAAACAAAAACAAACAAAATCTTAAGTTCTAACTGGGTCCAAATCTTTAGAAAAGGAAATAATTGGTCCAAAACCTTAGTCTATACACACACGCAACTCAACGATTAACGGGCATAATAGCAATTTGCATGCTCTCGAGGGTAAAATAATATACATTCGGGACGGGCTGTTACAACAATACCTTTTTATTATTTACAACGGTCATAATGTGTGGTAGAATTATATATATTTTATTAAAAAGAAAACAGGAGGCAGGACACCAAAATTTTTGCCAAATTTCAAAGTTTCAAACATCTTTGAAATTTTCACAAACTCCCGCACACTTATCAAATTTTAAGGATAGTGAAATCAAAATTGGTTATTTTATTGACCTCTCCCATCAACGTCTGACTGCAGAAATTTCTTTGTTTCCCTCTCATCACTCCTTGCTTGACTAATAAAAAAATTTAATTATTAATTCGATATTTCTTTGATTGAATCCCTCTAATTGGTTAGAATTTCAATTTAGGTTTGATTTTATGCTTCATGATTTAGGTTTTACAATTTATTCTTTTCAAATTTTAGGTCAAGTATTGGTTGTTAGTGTTTTTCTCCTGTTAGGCTTCTTGAATTCAGTTGGTGCAGAGACCAAATTGATAGTGTTCTTCCTTTAGTCCCTTTATTTCATTTTATTTAATTAACTTGGCTTCTTTAAATATTTTGTGATGTTTAGTTTCAATGTGATAGTTATACTCCAGTTTTTATTATTATTTTTTTTATATTAGTGTAACAGATGAATTTGTGCGATAACCTGTCCCTAAATCTAGGATTTTATAAATTTTAAAAGTGTGAATTGATGAAAATGCCCTTAGGGGCGAGGATGTTGACTTTCGTTGATCGTCATTTTGTGACATGTACGAGCTTCTATTTTATCGTATTATCGAAGTACTCGACGATACGAACGCATAGTTGCAGGCATAATAGAAATTAGAGCTACAGTTAGAATTTTACAAAATATCAAATATCGAAGGCAAATTGGTAATTTCATGTTTAGAGATATTTGGTATTATTTTGTGAGTCATGTGGGGCCCACGCCCCATTCCTTCACCTCTCCTGTGTCTCCCTATCTCTTGGGACACCCTCTCTTATTTTTTTTCAAAGCTCTCTCATCCCACTCCTCCATTACATGATTGCCACATCACTCTTTCTCCTTTTAACCCTTTTAGCCCTCTCCTCTTTCAGCTTCGTCTTCTCTCTTTCTCTGTGCTCTCTGTGCAATGCAAGGCGAACCCATCGTTGTTTGTTGCGTACTACGACGAGTCATCAGGTCCCCATTTCGCTGTCTCTCTCTCATTTGTTCTCTCCCCTTAACTCTCTTCTCTCTCCGTGAAACATTGAGAAGTTGCAATGACCAACACCACCACCAGCCACTCATGACGATGGCTATTCTGGTGAGCCAGATCACATCACCTCATCGTCTTTCCTCACAACCTCTCTCTTTCTCTTTCCTTCTCGGTTAATAAATGCACAAGACCACCGCCACCCATTCTCATGAACTCCGGCGAGATTTCTCGGTTTCCCAACCTAGGTAAGTACTATTTTTCTTTCCATTGGATGTTATTGAAGGTCTGATTCTGCTTAAAACCTTGAGTTTGTGCTTTGGTTGTGTTTAGGTGCAGTCACACCCCATGAGAGTTTCCCAGATATTTTGGAAGTTTGGAACTATAGCCATTGGGCTACTTTCAGAGGAATTTTTCGGCCACCTCTGTCAATGTTTGGCATCGAAGTTGGTATAACCTTGTTCCCTACATTTCCTACTTCGTTGGGTTTTTGTATCGTCAAATTTGGTTAAGGATCGAGCTCGTTAAAAGCTCTGAAAGTTGGGGAAAAACCTATAAAATTGCAGGAACTCGGGAGGAAGACGAGTATTGTGGTACTTGCAGTGCGTGAGGCACGCATGTCAGGGGCGTGTAAGGAGCGTGCAGCGCGTGGCTGCCAATGCAGCCACCTTGTGGCGGCATTAGGAGGAACCCGAGGTTCGTCTTTAGGTTTCTTGAAGTGCCGGACCAGAATCTGCCCTCTATTTTCTGAAATTCAATCATTTTAAAATAGTCCCTTTATTAGCTGTACTTTGTACGAAAGCACATTTATATGTTAGTACATTACGTAATTACATAAATGGTTTTATTTCTAGGCGAAACGTATCGCAAAGACTCTCGATGCTATGAGGCGGGTTCGACTCAACGACATGATTTGTGAGTGAGTCTTTCCTTTGATATATACATATATTTATTTAGTTTCCATATATGCATGTAATAATGAATTTGCTATATGAATGCCATGATTAAATAACGTTATAAGAAATGTTATATTGTTGTGAAATGCTAAAATAATCCTACGGGATGCGCAGGTAAGTTTACTATGTTGACTAGAATTATTGAATCATTATGGCATGGTTATATTTATGTAGTCTGCTCATCATTATTGCACCCGGTGTTAGTGCTCGCCCAAGGCCAATGCCAGTCTTTCACGTGTATGTTCACATTAGCACCGCACGCTCGCCTTGGATCCAAGTAGGTGCCAGTCATGTCGTAAAAGTTGCAATAGGCAACTCCAATTCGTATGTGATCGCAAATGGTACCAGTCTTCATGCGATTGTAGCACTAGAGCGTATATTATGATTACACCTAGTCCCATCGTACAAGTTGCATTAGGCAACTTTGACTTGTGTGCTAGCATAGATTGATGAGTAGCAAATTTTATGAGTTGTATAGGTTACATTAGGTAACTCTGACTCATGTGTTAGCCTAGGTTGATTTATGAGTCGTACAGGTTGCACTAGGCAACTCCGACTCGTGTGTTATTTTATGAGTCGTAAGGTTGCATTAGGCAACTCCGACTCGTGTGTCAGCATAGATTAATGAGCACCTGATTTTATTATGCTGTTGTTGAGATGTAGTGATTTGGCATATTTCTAGATTTACCGTTGATTTACATTTGATTTCATACTTATACGTAGTATGATTTTCTAGAAACTATACATGGTTTACGGTGATGGGTGATAACGTTTTCGAAAGGTTTTTATAAAACTTTATTTTTAGGCCCACTTACCCTTGTTTTACGCCCCTCCCGGTTTTAGCAACTCACCTTTCCTATTGGTACAAGGATTCTTGGCAAATATTAGTTTAGGTGGCTACCTTCGATGGTATAATTCTCATCTTGCCTTACTGTACTTTACTTATGTTATAACATCACATGTGAAATGGGTTATTTCTCACTCACGAGTGCACTTTTATATTTAGGCACTTTTAGGTTTAAATTTATCCATATCTTCCACATCACTACACTTTATGGCTTTATCACCTTCCAGGTGTTAGCCAGCACAGTTCGATTCGAAGTCCTAGTGGGCATTTTGGGTAGGGGTGTTTTAGTTTGGTATCAGAGCATAAGTTTGGGTAGTATTGCGTTCATCACACGCATGATGTAATCGTTCTTGGTTCTTGAACCTAAGTGTCAAATTTTGCCACCTCGTCGAGCATGAAAAACGTATTAACTTTTCCCTAAGTTTTGGGCATTTTAGACTATTTATCATCATTCTAGAACATCATTTTAGCATATGCCTCTAAATTTTAACAAAGAACCTTCCTACCAAGGAACAACCCCAATTCAGAGATAAGTTTGTGGCCTTAAGGTAGGGCTAATGTATCGGTAGTTGTGTGACTCTAGAGAATTACCAATCAATCTCACTACCATTTAGTCATTTCTACCAACCATTCCAAGTTAGGAAACTAGAAATAGCTTTTATTCCTTGGCAGTAGCCGTTAGTATATCATTATATTAGAATTCCTATGAAGTTTACTTCGTCAAGATTCCAGGAATGTCTTAGGCGACAACCTGGTGCTAAAGTGGTAGCACTCGACAGAAGAACATCTAGGGGACAATCACTTTTGGTCCCTTAGCACTTATCTTTTCAAACGTATTAAGGATCATTCTGGATCTTCAAAAGGAAAAGTCTACTTCGTTAAATCCCATTTCGAAGTAGATTACTATTAATTTCCATTCATAACTTTGGAACACTTCAACCAATACTAGTTTCCATAAATTCTTTTGGTATTCGTCAATTTGATGAGTATAGGCACGAGAGTACGAGTTGTTACCTCTACAATTAGTATAAATCTCCAAACCAGTAATTATTTTCCCTAGAATCAACGAAATCACCTCACAAGACCAATTCCTTACCAATTATCAGAGACCATTTACCCGAGCAGGCTCTAATCTATAATTAGCCTTCGGTGGCGCCACTATTTAACGATATTGTCTGATATCCAGGGATTGTCAACCAGTATTCAAGTAGTATAATTTCTGATACCGGACACAGGTACTAGTATCTGACAGTGATACCTTTATGCCAGAACGCCGGTTCACAGTTTCAGGGTAATGAACAATATCAAAATATCATATATGTGTTAATTAGCGGTGCGACTAATAGACCAATTAACAGTGACTACCGAGCCGAAGAAACTTAGAAGCAAGCTTTGTATTAGGATAGTAAACTCATGGTTGTTTTTACCTTATCACCTATCTAGGTAAACAAAACCTCTTCAAATAGCCACCTTTTCGACCACTTCCATAGGTAGATAGTAGAATCGAAGTATGAGTTAATTTCTCACTGTTAGAGTGAATTGAGTATCGAGAAAGCTATGAGGACTATTACACATGGCGTAGTGAAAGGAAGTAGTATGATACGTTTCGAGGACGTCTACCTTTGGCGTCACTTTTCAAAGTTTTACGTGGGATATCACCAAAGTGTGAAGTGAAGTACACTATCGATCCACTTTCTCATACTACACCAGTTTTCCTCGTTCATTTTCGAATGAATCTTACATCATTGAGAAAACTTAGTTATAAGGCTTACCAATTAGGAATTTACCCAACCAAACACTTTATCTAGAAAACCTCAAACATATCTGCGAAGGTGAAAGACTAATTCTTAGGATCCTACCTAGATTTTAGCAACTCAGTCGGGTGACGATTAAAAACCATTAATCCCTACTTCAAGTTGTTGGTCACTTCGACAAACTTTTGGAACTCAGAGTTTTCTCCCGAAGCTTTTCGAAGTCGACGTGGTCTTATAGATGACTTTCTCTCCTACCCTAGCAACGAGGGCGATTCTCCAAACACCGGCAACCAGTTTTGTATTAAAGTCTTCAACTGTCAACTTTGATTAAATTGGTACTTTCCTTGGGAGACGTAATCTCAGTGAACGATGTTCTTTTCTTTTTTTCAAAAGGATTTAGTGGAAGAAGGTTGAAATTCTAACAAAGTGTCATGAAATTCGAAATATCCTTAGTCTTGTCGATTTTATCAACAATTTGTTAGCCATTTTTTGGCTATAGTGTTTTCCTCACTTATCAACCGAGGAAAGTTAGTTTAGTTTGGGATGTTGATTATGAATAAAGTTTCTGACAACCGAATTGTTGTCTCACATTACCTCCGATTTACGCTTTTCGATGACGTTGATCATTTCGAAATCCATGATGCCGTGTTCTTTGGATGTTCAGCTGTGTAGAGGCAGCATGGTGGAGTATCACTTATCTTTTCTAGCATGTTGAACCGTTCGAAATGAACCATCTTACTTATGACTTAAAGTCAATAATCACCATCTTTACTCGAAAATCGGATGACACTTCTCTGTGGAGAAACGTGTCCAATGATGTGTTAAAAACTAACACACAAATTAAACCCTATAATTTAGACGACTGTAGTATGAGCAAGTAGGGATCGTTCTAGGCCAGGGATTATGAGGGATGCTAATCAACACAAATTAAATTTAAAAATTGGAAACTAAGCTAGACTAACACAAAATAAGAACTGAGAGGGATTTTTGAACGAGTTTTAACAAAAATAAAGTAAATTGCAGCAAACGAATTAGGTCTTGTACGAGATATAGGTGAAAAGCTAGCTAGAGGATTGTTCTCCACACATGAAACATATGCATACAAATTGATTTCCAGTTATTATTTCTATAAATCATGAATGACAATGCCTCAAATTAACTGTGAACAGCACTAGTTAACTCTCAGATTTTCCTAAGTTCATTGAATTGGACTCAACGACGCAACCAATTTATTCTTCTCAAGTTCCCTAACTACGAAAATCATGATAGAGATACATCTCAAAGATCATTAAGTTCTGTGAAAATCATAAGCATTGACAAAGCATTCGTAACTATGAAAAGCATGATACTCCTACTAAGAATTTACTTAACTCAATCATCACTAGTGACTTTTACTACTTGTAAATATAAGTTCATAACGATTAGGTGAAATTTCTTTATATTCTAGCATCAAATCCCTACATGCAAACTAAGTGTGCACCCTTAATAAACATACAAGAATAAGTTCTCTATAAAGCAGATAAGTAAATCACCTTCATGTTTTACGAAACAATAACTGTATGTAATCAATTTATATAAAACATATGATCATGACTTCGAATTCACCTCTAGCTAAAAAAAAACTTAGTTACACATGTTCATCACAACTGAAAAAGAATCTAAAATAAGCATTGAAACTTAAAATAAAGATAGAAAGAACTCTGAAAATTCCAGCAACTTCAATGGATGAATGGTAGGCATGGCACACTCCTAAATCTCTGTAGGAAATTCATATATATAGGGGAAACTGGCTGAATCTAAGAAGGAAAGGGTTTTGGCGTTTTTGAGTTATTTTAGGACTCTAAAAATTAAGTAGAAAGTGTTGGAACGTGATTAGGATTCCTCCTTGTAGCTAGAGATAAGATAAGGTGGGATAAGATAAGATAAGATAGGATAAGATAATGTTCCTCCCCAACTAGGAATCCTCTTTCTTGTGTAATTCCTTGCCTTCCAAGCCTGAACTTCAATTTCTCCAAATTTTGGCACATGTCTAGCACCATTTAAACACCAAAAACGTCCAGCCCATATGCTCTCCACGCATTCTATCCAATCCAAGTCCAAAACTGCTCCAAATTGCTCCATTTAGCTATCTATTGTCATCTTTATCAACTGGACCAACAATAATACGAAAATAACTTAAATTACCAAAATAAATGGAAATTAACGAAGTAAATGCAAAGAAATAAGATAACAAAGTCGCATAAATATGCTCCTATCATTCAAAATCTTTATCAACCTTAGACCTCTCAAATGCATCTTCATTTGAAATAAGCTAAATTCCTGACAGCAGCAGTGGAAGAACCAAATCAGCATCTACAATTGCACTATCGTGTATCACCCCGGTTGTGCAAACGTAATTACTATTTACGGCAACAAAAGACATTACCTACCATTGAAATACTTTCAGTATGTCCTATTCTATTTTAGTTGGAATCCATGAGTATTGGTTGACTTTACTTACAATCATAAAGAAATCGTTTGAGTGGTTATAATCACTTCCTGCTTCTAATTGGAGATAGGGAAATATCACCATGAGCTCCAAGTACGATTTATCTTGCACATGTCGAGATTATGGTGATGTTTTGGTGATTATTGACCAATTTGACAAATCAGCTCACTTTCCATTGGTCTAGACGAACAACATTTTAGACCACTTAGTAAAATTTCTCATTCTTGAATTTACCAGATTTTCTGGCATTTCGATCAGCATCTATTCTGATTGTGATTCCATATTCACATCTTTGTGTCGGAAGGCATTCTAGTCATCCTTGGGTATGTGTCCACCCCACTACACTTCGTATTATTTTTGAAACAGACAAATTGTCTAAAAGAATTGCTCGGATATTGAAATCTAGTTGTGATCATTAATTCTTAAATCACACAATAAATACTCCATCGAATGAATCATTACCGTTAGTGATTGAGTATTTCGGAAGTTACCGTTGTAGCGAAATATCATGCATTAACTCCAGTTACGTTGTATTCTAGATTTGATAGACTTGTTTTGACCCTCAAATTCTTGAGTGTTCTTTTAACCTTCCCTACACAGTTTTTCACTAAATTTGAGAGAAAATTCATAATGAATCTACGTGCTGAGGCATATGTGAATTGCAATGTTCGGTTGCATAGTGTGCATGACACTATTGTATATCACTGTGATACGAGTTTCGCTTCCAAGTCTTAGGAAGCCTTATTGAAAGCCAGGTGTATTAAGTTTTGTCATATATCACATTTCACCCTTAGACTAATGGTTAATCTTAACGAACTACTCAGACCTTAGTGTATTAAGTTTTATTCATTCTACATACTTGGTAAGTTGTAACATACATTTATTTTTATTAGGGTTGCGTGTAACTATGGTTACTATTTCATTTGCATGTATGGCACAATTTGAGATTAGGCATAGAGATTGTATGCATAACACATGATTGACAGAAGAGTATTGCGAACAGGTATTTGAATAATCGAGATTACGATGTAAGAAATTGTGTACTATTGACGAGGTCGCCCAAAAGGGTAGTGCGTGAGTACGATCAAGACTTTGATCAGACGTTGTATATGTATTTCCCAATGAGGGGCAAGATGGTTGAAGGAAAAATTTTGTCCTAGCTAAGAACAAGTAAGAACATTTGAATACACATGCAAACTATTAACACATTAAAGTAGGCATGCATTAAAAGACAATTCATAAAACCCATGACTTTCAAAGCCTAGTATATGGTGAACCAAAAGACTCTTTAACAACATTAAAGAGAATTAAGAATTTAGAGATTCTTTACCCTTGAAGCTCATCCTTGTTTACACAAGGGATTCACCCAAGTGAAGGGCCTTCAAGTCACCTCCATGCTCCTTGGATCTTCCTTGTGATTTTCCTCCTTTTAGTGCTCATTTTCTTCTTTGAGGATTTGAGGATTAGTTCTCCAAAACATCAAAAGCTTGATGTCTCTAAGTCTCCACACCAAGGATGAAGTGTGAAGATGAAAATGGATGACTTAGAGAAGAAAAGATTGCTAGCTAAATCCCCTCTAAGTGGCCGGCCTCTTTAGAGAAAATGAGAGAAAGTGTTTCACCTCATTTCACCAAGAAAAACCCTAATGAGAAATAAAGCTATAAAGTTGATTTTATACTTCATTTCAAGTGAGTGGCAAACTTGTAATTAATCCAAATTTGCAACCCCTCACCCTATGGCCGGCCTTACCTTGTTATTGGGCTAATTTGCCCATTTTGTTTTAGTTGTCATACAACTTAAACATAATAGGCCTTATGGACCAAAACGCTTTTGGGCCCCGAAGCCCAAAACCAACTTAAAAGCCTAATACGAACATTTCGTATAATTAATTAACTAATTAATTAATCTTGACCATTTTTCAATTAAACAATTTAATTGCATATCCATCTTATTTATTTCTTCACTATCATCCTTACTCGGTGTACGATCCATTAGGTTCCATTCAGCGAGGTAGTGGGCGATTGTTACTCTTAACGATCAATTGTGAATTGAAACCACATTTCAATTCTCCTTTAAAATTAGTGTTTGCTAATCATTAGGGCTTCCACAAACCATGAGTGACACCTAGCAGTATGTCATGGTTACCCAAGCTAAGTAGAATTGGTTGGAGAACCTATCCAGTTACAACTACAATGCAATACGGTCCTTCTCTAATACAATACTCTTAATCACATTGTTTAAGTGATAGTTTGTTTCATGTCTACTATCCAATGTGATACTTCTCTATATGATTCAATTGAACATGATTTGGAACAAACTTCCTAAGTCATATTCATACGCTTTGGCCAAAGACTCCCGAATCATATCTTAGAGTATTCTCCTTCCACCATGGAAGGTTAGAGATCCCTTGTTGTACATTCATATGCCTATATGACTAGATAGCTTGATCCCAACAATGCCGTGGACACTCCAATGGAATGCCATTTAACATGATCAAAGATCAAGGACCTAACCATTAGACATCTATGATGCCTTAGGTCAAATGACTACTTTGCATATTGCAAGTATCGAGTTCTTACATGACATGTATGTTTGAACTCTCTTTTGATCGCTGTTCAGTGTACTCGATTACTCTTTCGAGCACCTATGTGTTTGTCTTAGTGTCCAACACTAAATGACTTGAGACTTGTCATACTCGCGCTTGAGTCAACATAACACATACTAACCTTAGCGGATTGTCAATGCCCAATTGGCAATGCTATGGCTAGGAACGTTTTAGGAATGAACATAAGAGAAAGGTCTCGTTAATCTAACTTACTTAAATCACTTATCTCTTAGATCAAATACATTCCTTGGATTCCCTTATTGCTTAAACACAAGATACAATAAATAGTGATTAACAATAAGCTTTGCCCCTTCATTAAACATATAAAAGTTTAATACATTAAGTATTCCAAAAGCTATTACATCAAATGAGTGGCTTTGTGGGCATACTTCCAACAATGGTAATATTGCACCCTTAGGAATTTATTGCTTGATTTTCGAGACAACAGTGAGTTATCGATATCGCGGGCTGTAGACCATAATATCCATAGCTTGTTCGTTGGATTCGTTAAGCAAGTGGACAAGTAGGTCAATTTAAGTTAGTATCTTCATTTATTTATTTATTTATTGTTTGGGCGTGACCCAAGGATACTACACACTTAGTCTCGGAGTACGTTTATTTTAACTTTAGTACATTTATTTTAACTTTACGTACTCCGAGACTAAGTGTGTAGTATCCTATGTTCAGTTTATTTTAACTTTAGTACATTTATTTTAACTTTACGTACTCGTAAAGGTAGTATCCTATGTTCAGTTTTAACTTTAGTACATTTATTTTATGTTCAGTTTTAACTTTAGTACATTTATTTTAACTTTACGTTATTATATATATGTATTTTGACGGGATGTTATTATACATATATAAATATTTTCGACTTTATGTTTTCATAAAAGGTAGTATGTTATGGTATTGTACTGAAGGAGAAGGAAAGTATGAGTTTGGAGGCATGAATGAGGAATCATCCGATTGCGATGGAATGGCACTCTCTTTTATGCAACCGCTCTAGCTTGATTTCTTCCTTATAAATATATCATTTCTTCATTTCTTCATATCTTCTGGAGTATATTATGTATAGTAAATGATTTCATAAATTTTAAAAGTGTGAATTGATGAAATTTTTATGCAACCACTCTTCCTCTCTTTTATGCAAACGCTCTAGCTTGGGGATGAAATTTTTTTTTTTAAGGTGGGTAGATTGTGACAACCCGTCCTTAATTCTACGATTTTATAAATTTTAAAAGTGTGAATTGATGAAAATGCCCTTAGGGGCGATGATGTTGACTTTCGTTGACCATCATTTTGTGACGTGTACGAGCTTCTATTTTACCGTATTCTCGAAGTACTTGACGATACAAACGCATAGCCGCAGGTGGAATCGAAATCAGAGTTATGGTTAAATTTTACGAAATATCAAATATCGAAGGCAAATTGATAATTTCATGTTTAAAGATATTTGGTATTGTTTTGTGAGTCATGTGGGGCCCACGCCGCATTTCTTCACCTCTCATGTGTCTCTTTATCTCTCGGGACACCCTCTCTCCTTTTTTTTTCAAAGCTCACACATCACACTTCTCCACTAGATGATTGCCACATTATTCTTTCTCCCTCTAACCCTCTTAGCCCTCTCATCTTTTAACTTCGTCTTCTCTTTTTCTTTGTGCTCTGTGTGCAACGCAAGGCAATGAGCCTATCGTTGTTTGCTGCGTACTACAACGAGTCCTCAGGTCCTCATATTTTTTGGTCTCTTTCTTATTTGTTATGTCCCCTTAACTCTCTTTTCTCTTAGTGAAACATTGAGAAGTTGCAATGGCCAACACCATCGCTAGCCACTCATGACAATAGTCATTCTGGCGAGCCAGATAACATCAACTTCTCCTTCACCTCGTCGTCTTTCCTCACAACCTCTAACTCGTTCTTTCCTTCTCGATTAATAGATGCACAGCACCACCGCCACCCATTCTCGCGAACTCCAATGAGATTTCTCAATTTCCCGACCTGGGTAAGTGCTATTTTTCCTTCCATTGGATCTTATTGATGGTCTAATTTTGCTTAAAACCTTGAGTTTATGTTTTGGTAGTGTTTAAGTGCAGTTACACCTCAAGGGAGTTTCCCAGAAATTTTGGAAGTTTGGAACCATGGTCATTGGGCCACTTTCAGAGGAATTTTCCGGCCATCTCGGTCGATGTTTGGCCCTTGAAACTGGTATAGCCTTGTTCCCTACATTTCCTACTTCACTTGGGTTTTTGTATCGTCAAATTTGGTTAAGGATTGAGCTTGTTAGAAGCTCTGAAAGTTGGGGAAAAACATGCAAAATTGTAAGAACTCGTGAGGAAGGCGAGTATTGTGGTACTCGTGGTGCATAAGACGCACGTGTAGGGGTCGCGTGAGGCACGTGTGATGCCAACACGTGGCTGCCAGTGCTGCCACCTTGTGGCGGCGTGTGCGACAGCGCTAAAAGGAACCTGAGGTCCCTTCTTAGGTTTCTCGACTTGACAGACCTGAATCTGCCCCTCGTTTTCTGAAATTCGATCATTTTAAAATAGTTACTTTATTAGCCGTACTTTGTACGAAAGCACGTTTATACGTTAGTACGTTAGGTAATTACATAAATGGTTCCGTTTCTAGGCGAAACACATCACAGGGACTTTCGATGCTATGAGATGAGTTCGACTCGACAACATGATTTGTGAGTGGGTCTTTCCTTTGATATATACATATATTTATTTAGTTTCCATATATGCATCTTATAATTAATTTGCTCTATGAATGCCATGATTAAATAACGTTATAAGAAATGTTATACTGTTATGAAATTCTAAAATAATCCTACAGGATGCGCAAGTAAGTTTACTATGTTGACTAGAATTATTGAATCATTATGGCATGGTTATATTTATGTAATTTGCTCATCATTGCTGCACCCAATGTTAGTGCTCACCCAGGGCCAGGGCTAGTCTTTCACATGTATGTTCACATCCGCACCGCACGCTCACCTTGGATCCAAGTAGGTGGCAGTCATGTCATACAGGTTGCAATAGGCAACTCCGACATCTTGTCGTACATGTTGCAATAGTCAACTCTGACTCGTATGTGACCGCGAATAGTGCCAGTCTTCACATGATTGTAGCACTAGAGCATAATTATAATTACACCTAGTTCTGTCGTAGGGTTGCACTCCGACTTGTGTGCTAGCATAGATTGATGAGCACCTAATTTTATGAGTCGTACAGGTTGCATTAGGCAACTCCAACTCATGTGTTAGCATAGATTGATTTATGAGTCGTACAGGTTGCACTAGGTAACTCCGACTCATGTGTTATTTTATGAGTCATAAGGTTGCATTAGGAAACTCTGACTCGTGTGTCAGCATAGATTGATGAGCACCTGATTTTATTATGCTGCTATTGAGATGTAGTGATTTGGCGTATTTCTAGATTTACTATTGATTTGCATTTGATTTCATACTTATATGTAGTATGATTTTTTGGAAACTATACATGGTTTACGGCAATGAGTGATAACGTTTTCAAAAAGTTTTTATAAAACTTTATTTTCAGACCCACTCACCCTTGTTTTGCGCCCCTCTAGGTTTTAGCAACTCAGCTTTCCTATTGGTACGAGGATTCTAGGCAAATATCAGTATAGGTGGTTACCTTCGATGGTATAATTCTCATCCTGCCTTATTGTACTTTACTTATGCTCTGACATCACGTGTGAAATGGGTTCATTCCCGCTCACCAACGCACTCTTATATTTAGGCACTTTTAGGTTTAAATTTATCCACATCTTCCACATCACTACACTTTATGGCTTCGTAACCTTCCAAGTGTCGGCCAGTACAGCTCGATTTGGAGTCCTAGTAGACATTCCAGGTTAGGGTGTGTCAATTTGCATATGATGTTGTTGAGAAATGAGTTTTCTTTAAAGCTCTATATATGAATAAATCTAATGATATTAGATATATTGATGTTCTAGTAATGAGATGAGACTATATATAACCTATCAATTTTGTTATTTTCCGTTTTATTAGATAGAACTGACCGACTGTATAAGACTATGCACTCCCAAAAAAATGTATAAGATTATGATTTGTTTTCCAGATATTAAAAAGGATTCAATTGTTTGCTCCATTGGCTTTGCAGGACATTTTGTTCACTTGGATGATGGATTGCTTGCCTTTTGGGAATTGACTTTATGGATTAAATTTTTTCGTCTATGTCCTTGAGTTGAGACATGATTTTTGCTTTCTAAGATATATTTTTTCTTGTTTTATCTCATAAGCGGTTGATGGTTCTAATTTATGAGGGTTCATAACTCCAATGTCAACTATTACATTTATCGGCAACTACAAATTTGAAGTGTGTGCATATGTGGGCAATTGCAAATTTGAAAGGATTTTGTTTGGAGGTGAAAACTAAAGTCTTCTAAATGACAAATTTCTTGTAAATTTCATTTTTTGTAGGATAGCTCGTTGGTTTTATACATGATTTTGTTGTAGTTTAGTGTAATGCTTGTAATTCTATTTGAATATGTGATCATTTAATAAGTCATTGTATTATAGTAAATTCACAATTTTGTGGGTTTTTCTAATATTATTTTTAATTAAAGTTTTTTTTTTTTTTAATTTGGAAAACTTTTTGCAATGGGCATTGGCCGTGGTTAATTAATGATCAACAATTGTTTTAGCACGTGGTGTTAGATTGCAATCTACCACAAGCTATGTCTATGATTATTATCTAATTAACAACACGTTTTCCCATGGTAGAAGCCTGAACTTTTTATCACGTCCAGAATACTAACGGGCACAGTGTTCGTGCTGGATTTCGACCTACAACGGGCATTCATCGTGGTAGATGACCTTTTTTCTTCTACTGAGTTATTTTTGTCAAACATAAACTTCATTATAAAAGAAAATGTTACAAGAGATAAATATAAACTGCAACTAAGCCAAGTGGACATAAAAGCCCAAGCAAAACACATGATAACCCAGTTAGATTCAGTCCATTTACACAAGTCATTACCACCACATCCACCATGGACCTCGCCATTTCGTCACTCAATTCATCTGATTTTCCATCGGCACCAACAAAACACAAGACCCCAGAACAAAAATCTCAATTGAAAAACAAAAATAATCCCTAATTCACAACATCACTGATCAAAAGCAATACATAAAATTGTATCTAAAAAGCTCAATCGACGAAAAAAATCAACCAACACCAGCAACCATATCAACCACTTGAGGACCAGCAAAGAACAATTTTTGATACCCACAAAGCAAATAGATAAAACACCATCAAAATCCTAGAAGAGGTTGCACATAAACCCAAACCACCAAAGTGGTTTAAGCCACGACTCGCTCAAGATGTCCTTATGCATATTGATGTTTAAGAAGCGAATGAATGAGGCTTTCCTAACGTAATACTTTAATATAATTCTGTTTAGCAAACGAGTGAAATTAGAAAACTTTTTGACTCAATTTTCTGATCATCTCCACGTCAATATGAATTTGAGAGTTTAGGTTTCTGTTTTTCTAATATATTCAATTCCCATACATATTTACATTATGTAGACTCCTAGATTTATTAAAAGAATTAAAATCTCTCAAAATTCCAATTGAATGCACCCTCCTAAAACTGAAGATATCTCTGCTATAATTGAAAAGATAAGTGTTAATATACCAAATGCTAATTCTCTCATAAAGAGATCCTTTAACGTGTAGCACAAACATTAACAGAGGAAAAATGTTTAAACACTTTACTTGCATAACTAAGCCTCATCTTCACCAACAAACCAATTTTTATCCCACTAAGTGGTGTCGACTTTATAATCATAGAACGTCACTATACTCGGTTTTGCGCCAAATAGCTCATAGTACTGCACACCTTTTCTTAAAGTCTATATCTAAGTCTTCCTAAGTTTTCATATACTCTTTTTGCCCTGAACTTCCGTCTCATAGTCGCATTTTCTAATCAGAGCATATGTAAGTCTTCCACCCGTCCAAACTACGTTAACTAATTTTCTCTCATTTTATCTTCAATTGCAGTCACTGCTACTTTACCTCGAACATCCTTGTTCTTAATCATATCATTTCTTGTATGCCCACATATCCAACGAGGCATTCACATCTCGGCTATCCTCATTTTTTGTACGTGTTGCTTTTTGACCACCCAACATTCCAAGCCATAAAGCATTACATGTCTTATTGTCGTCTTACAACTAAGTTCTGTCTAGTACGCGTAATGTGATCTTCCAAACATTGTTATTAATAAAATATGAATAAAATAAAGAGAAATTCTAAGGAAACTCTCAAAATGACACTTTTCATGGACTATTTGATAGCTCACAATTCAACGTTAATTCTCGCTCTTACATTATAAAGCATTGCGTCAAAAATATGAAGTGGCAGACACTTTTGAAAGTCACCTTAGCATTTCAAAGAGGAAGAGAGTGCGTCTTTCCAACTTCCCAAGTAAAGTTCTACTGCTCTGCTGATTTTCCCATTTCTTAAGGAGGAAGCGAATTCAGGGTTTCAGATCAAGAGAGAGAGCTGAGATTGACGACGATGGAGAGCTTGATAGGGCTGGTGAATCGCATCCAGAGGGCGTGTATTGTGCTCGGTGACTACGGAGGCGGCGATAGTGCTTTTTCCTTGTGGAAAGCTCTGCCCTTTGTCGCCGTCGTCAGCAGCCAGGTCTGCCTCTCCCATAACTGCCTTTAACTGATTATTTCTCGTTTTCGTATGACTCTGTTGTTTAAAGGGGGTTTTAGGGAGAAATTTTGAGAAAAGTGTGCAACTTTTTAGGTAGAGATTAATGGAAAGTTACTTGCACTAGATAAAGAGCAAATTTTTGGTTAGGAAGTAAAAGTAAAGCTGGACTTTTAATTGGATTTTTATTTTGAACATGTGTGTATATTTTTTGGAGCTGATTCTTTTTCCCCTTTTGTTTTTTGAACATTTGGGAATTTGTGAGAAGAGAGTTCCGGGAAGTCTTCGGTTTTGGAGAGCATTGTTGGGCGTGACTTTCTTCCCAGAGGATATGGTTAGTTATAAACTTTGAGTGTATTTGGGGCGTGACTTTCTTCCCAGAGCATTTCAGCTTGCACATCAGTCAAGCGATGATTATCAACATTTAGGGTGTGTTTGTTTTCCTTCATTAGGCCGCATTGGACTAAAACTGAATAAACAATAAGTCCAATCCTGTATTTGTAATTTGCATGGACTAATTTTAGTGGGACTAAGTTTCATTCATCGAGATTGGAGGCCTCTCACTAAACGGTCTTAGCGAGACCCCCCGAAACCCATGGGATTGCTAAGACCCTCTCTCTCTCGCATTCTCATCCTCGTCCTCGTCCTCGCCTTGCGAAGCTCCTCAACGTCGTCGTCTTCCTAGCGTCCTCAACCATTTTCGACAGCGACGACGATGGCATACAATAAATCAGAAATGCCTCTCTCTTAACGTACCTCCCCTTCACCATCTAGCAACCACCAAAACCCTAAATCCCCAAATCAGACAACAACAACAACAACAACAAAGCCTTTTCCCACTAAGTGAGGTCGGCTATGTGAATCCTAGAACGCCATTACGCTCGATTTTGTGTCATGCCTTCCATTAGATCTAAGTACTCTAAGTCTTTTCTTAGGGTTTCTTCCAAAGTTTTCCTAGGTCTTCCTCTACCCTTTCGGCCCTAAACCTCTGTCCCGTAGTCACATCTTCGAACTGGAGCGTCAATAGGCCTTCTTTGCACATGTCCAACCCACTCATTCCTAATCTTATCCTTTCTCGTGAGCCCACACCTCCAACGAAGCATCCTCATCTCCGCTACACCTATTTTGTGTACGTGTTGATGCTTCACCGCCGAACATTCTGTGCCATACAACAATACCGACCTTATTGTCGTCCTATAAAATTTTTCCTTGAGCTTCAGTGGCATACGACGGTCACACAACACGTCGAATGCACTCTACTATTTCATCCATCCCGCTTGTATTCCATATATTCTGTCTTTGATCGGCTTAGGCGAAGACCTTTAGATTCCAACACTTCTCTCGAAAGGTTAAGCTTCGCATTTATCCTTTCCTGAGTTTCATCTATCAACCCTATATCGTTTGCGAAAAGCATACACCAAGGAATAACATCTTGAATATGTCTTGTTAACTCATCCATTACCAATGTAAAAAGGTAAGGACTTAAGGATTGCTGATGCACAAAATCAGTGAGGACTTTGGTACAACAGAAAGTATTAAGTTTGTGACCTTTGCTAGATTGCTCCGGTCATTAGTGTGGATAAGTATGTAAAAGGATACAGACAGGAGAGCAAACACAAGATGTACGTGGTTCACCCAGATTGGCTACATCCACGGAGTAGAGGAGTTCTCATTAATTGTGAAGGGTTTACACAAGTACATAGGTTCAAGCTCTTCTTTAGTGGGTACAAGTGAATGATTTAGTACAAATGGCATTAGGAAATATTTTGGGAGAATGATCTCTTTTTATAGAAGAGAGTTTCTAGCCTTGTTCTGACATTGACACGTGTCGTGTTGTGATTGGCTTCCGATGTTGACACGTGTCGCGCTATGATTAGTTTCTGATGTCGACACGTGTCGCTCTGTGATTGGCCTCCTGGTTAGAGGGGAAGCTCATCGGTTGAGGACTTGCAAGATCCAAGCCGCTGAGTAATCACGACAACTTCTAAGTACCGAAGTGTGGTATCTTCACTTGCCTTATCTGTCTTATAGGTAGATGTGGCATCTTCTTTGGAAGTACTCATCCTCCGTCCAGGGGTGGTATCTTTAACTGGTGGAGATGCACAAGGTAATGTATCAATTTCACTTGAAGCTTACTTGTAGTTTTAGGCTTGGTCAAGCGCGATACAAACCATGTAGTAGGAGTCCCCCAAGTCGCCGAGCTAGGGGATCTGCTGAAAGAGGTAATAGACAAGGTAAGCAATCAGTCCCAGATCAGAAGTTTGATTTCGAGTTTCGGTTGATTGTTCTCATTCTCCTTATCTTACAGGCAGCATGAAGGATAAAGAGAAGAAAAAGAGAAGAGATGATATGAGATACTTTTGCTTTTGAAGAAGTAACTTTCCACAGGCTTATTCTTGAACTGGGCTGGAAGGTTTTCTAGTTACCTCCAGAGTATAAGGCCGACTGAAGAATTTGACGGTCAAAACAAGTCTATCAAATCTAGAGTACGTTCGACCCTACTGATATGGGATACTTTTGCTGTTGACAAAGTAGTGGAAGTATGGGCACGTGTTCTGTTACGCTTGTCTACACATGCTTCCATATATCCTTCTCACTTGCCCTATCTGTTTCTCAGGCAGATGTGGTACCTTCTCTGGAAGCATAAGATGTTGAAGATGAGTACTCGAGAGCAATGCCAGGTAAGTAATCAGGTAAGGGGTTCCAGGCAGTCAGTTCCTGATTGGAAGCTTGATTCCAAGTACTGACTGATTGCTCTCTTTCTCCTTGTCTTGCAGGTAAGAACAAGGCCAAAGGAAAAGACAGGGAAAAAGCATGATATGGGATACTCTTGCTTTTAACCCTGATGATATGAGATATTCTTGCTCTGGTGTAGCTTGTTTGCAGAGGTATTATCGAAGGGAAAGAAAGCTGAGTATTTCGAGAGGCTTCGTTGGGAGTGCCCTCTCATATATGGGGAAGGGTTGAGCATTTTTACAGGTCTACCTGTCCGTTGAGGATAGAGGTCGACATATATAGGAGTCTCCCTAACAATAAGTAGTAATGTTATTCTTTTACCCTTCTTGGTCATAGTATTGTAGTGAGAGCTGCCAGCTTCACGTGTTTTAACTCTGTCAGAGCACTATGAAAAAGTGGTCTATGGTATCTGGAAAGCTGATGTTGCGTGTGAAGATTACAGATAAGCTTTATCCAAGAAGATCTGGCTCTCGAAGTTGAGAAAGCGATGCTTCTTCGGTTTTTGAACAAGCAATCCTGTCAGGGATCTGGCTCTCGAGATTTGGAGAACGGTGCCTCTTCGATTTTTGAGAAAGCAATCCTACTGGGAGTCTGGCTCTTGAAATTCGGAGAACGGTGTCTCTTCGATTTTTGAGAAAGTAATCTTGTTGGGAGTCTGGCTCTCGAGATTCGGAGGGCGGTGCCTCTTTGATTTTGGAGCAAGTAATCTTGTTGGGAGTGTTTTCTCCAATGTGAGTAAAGGTTGGGCATTTTTGCTAGTCTACCTTGCCACGGAGCACAGAGGTTGACACACAAGGACTTTCCAATTATCTAGCAGTGGTGCTGTTCCTTTACCCTTGTGGGTAATAATATGGTAGCTAAACCTTCAAAATTTATGTGTCTAAACTTTGTTAGTGTTGTTTATTTGCTATTCTTTTACCCTTGTTAGTCATAGCGATGTAGTGGAAGCTGCAAGCTTTACATGTCTAAACTTTGTCAGAGATATTTGGCGAAGTTATTTGTGGTACCCATGAGCTGATGTTGCGTGTGGAAAGTGGATGATTGAACATTAAGATTCACGTGCTTTCTACTTCACTAGAAATCTTCGAAAGATTGCCCATAATTTCCGCAAAGCTGAGTGTGTATGTGACAGGTGCTAACAAGGCTGAGAAGCCAGGTGCCTCTTCGATTTCTGAGATCGGCTCTTATGGTTTCTGAGCAGCCCAGCTTTTGAGAAAGCAAGCGCCTCTTCGATTTTTAAGATCAGCCCTCGTGGTCTTTGAGCAGCCCAGCTTTTGAGAAAGCAAACGCCTCTTCGATCTCTGGGATCGACCCTCGTGGTCTCTGAGCAGCCCAGCTTTTGAGAAAGCAAACGCCTCTTCGATTTTTGAGCAGACGCCTCTTCGATTTCTGAAGCTCCGTCGACTGCAGATTTTTATAGAGGTTGGTATTAAGTTCCAAAGCACACTTGAATCTCCATCAGTAGAAGCTCCCTTCTTGCACTTCTAAGATCTTGATTTGTCCGATCTCTTCTCTCTTCAACACCTTTGAAAATGTCTGACCCTTCCGACCGTCGTTTTGACTTAAATCTTGGTGAAGAGGCAGCCGCGCCTTCTCCAGACAACATATGGCGCCCATCCTTCTTATCCCTTACTGGTCCTCTTACCATTGGGGATTCCACGATGAAGAATGATATAACTGCTGCGATGGTGGCCAGGAACATTCTCACTCCCAAAGATAACAGACTTATTTCCAAACGGTCTGATGAGTTGGCTATTAAGGATTCTCTGGCTCTCAGTGTTCAGTGTTCAGGTTTTGTGTCGAATATGACCCAACGCCTATTTGCTCGAACCCGCCAAGTTGAATCATTGGTGGCTGAAGTGATGAGTCTCAAGCAGGAGATTAGAGGGCTCAAGCATGAGAATAAACAGTTGCACAGGCTCGCACATGACTATGCTACAAACATGAAGAGGAAGCTTGACCAAATGAAGGAATCTGATGGTCAGATTGTACTTGATCATCAGAGGTTTGTGGGTTTGTTCCAAAGGCATTTATTGCCTTCGTCTTCTAGGGCTGTACCGCGTAATGAAGCTCCAAATGATCAGTCTCTGATGCCTCTTCCTTCTAGGGTTCTATCTAGTACTGAGGCTCCGAGTGATCACCCACCGGTGTCTTCTCTTTCTGAGGCTCTATTAACTGCTGAGACTTCTCCTAAGCAACCTTTGTGAAAACCCCCTCTTGTTTGTTTATTTTGACTCATGTATATGTACATATTTGTAACTTATCGGAGATATCAATAAATAAGCTTTGCTTCATTTCAACGTATTGTGTTAAATACACCAAAGCCTTCTTCACTAAGTTCTTTGAATTTTTCTTTTCTTGAAGCTTGTATGTTGAAGCTTTATGAGTGCAACATGTAGGTTGAGGTAGTGTTCCCTTAATTTCTCGAGCGAGGAAAACTTCTCGGTTGGAGACTTGAAAAATCCAAGTCACTGAGTGGGGTCGGCTATATGAATCTTAGAACGCCATTGTGCTCGGTCTTGTGTCATGTCCTCCGTTAGATCCAAGTACTCTAAGTCTTTTCTTAGAGTCTCTTTCAAAGTTTTCCTAAGTCTTCCTCTACCCTTTCGGCCCTGAATCTCTATCCCATAGTCGTATCTTCTAACCGGAGCGTTAATAGGCCTTCTTTGCACATGTCCAAACCACCGTAACCGATTTTCTCTCAACTTTCCTACAATTTCGGCTACTCCTACTTTACCTCGGATATCCTCATTCCTAATCTTATCCTTTCTCGTGTGCCCACACATCCAACGAAGCATCCTCATCTCCGCTACACCCATTTTGTGTACGTGTTGATGCTTCACCGCCCAACATTCTGTGTCATTCAGCATCGCCAGCCTTATTGCCGTCCTATAAAATTTTCCCTTGAGCTTCAGTGGCATACGGCGATCACACAACACGCCGGATGCACTCTTCCATTCCATCCATCCAGCTTGTATTATATGGTTGAGATCTCCATCTAATTCTTCGTTCTTTTGCAAGATAGATCCTAGGTAGCGAAAGCAGTCTCTCTTTGGTATTTCCTGATCTCCGATCCTCACCCCTAACTCATTTTGGCCTCCATTTGCACTGCACTTGCACTCCATATATTCTCTCTTTGATCAACTTAGGCGAAGACCTTTAGATTCCAACACTTCTCTCCAAAGGTTAAGCTTCACATTTACCCCTTCCTGAGTTTCATCTATCAACACTATATCGTCTGCGAAAAGCATACACCAAGGAATATCATCTTGAATATGTCCTGTTAACTCATCCATTACCAACGTAAAAAGGTAAGGACTTAAGGATGAGCCTTGATGTAATCCTGCAGTTATGGGGAAGCTTTCGGTTTGTCCTTCATGAGTTATTACGGCAGTCTTTGCTCCTTCATACATATCATTTATAGCTTGGATATATGTTACTCGTACTCCTCTCTTCTCCAAAATCCCCCAGAGAATGTCTCTTGGGACCTTATCATACGCTTTTTCCAAATCTATAAAGACCATGTGTAAATCCTTTTCCCCCTCTCTATATCTTTCCATCAATCTTCGTAAGAAATAGATTGCCTCCATGGTTGAGCGCCCTGGCATGAACCCGAATTGGTTGTCCGAAACCCGTGTCTCTTGCCTCAATCTATGCTCAATGACACTCTCCCAGAGCTTTATTGTATGACTCATTAGCTTAATACCCTTATAGTTCATGCAATTTTGTACGTCGCCCTTATTCTTGTAGATAGGCACCAAAGTGCTCTTTAGCCACTCATTTGACATCTTCTTCGTTTTCAAAATCCTATTGAAAAGGTCAGTGAGCCATGCTATACCTGTCTCTCCCAAGACTTTCCACACTTCGATCGGTATATCATCTGGGCCCACTACTTTTCTATGTTTCATCTTCTTCAAAGCTACAACCACTTCTTCCTTCCTGATTTGACGATAAAATGAGTAGTTTATACACTCTTCTGAGTTACTCAACTCCCCAAAAGAAGTAGTCATTTCATGTCCTTCATTGAAAAGATTATGAAAATAACCTCTTCATCTGTCTTTGACCGCGTTCTCTATAGCAAGAACCTTACCATCCTCATCCTTGATGCACCTCACTTGGTTTAGGTCCCTTGTCTTCTTTTCCCTTGCTCTAGCTAGTTTATAGATATCCAACTCTCCTTCTTTGGTATTTAGTCGCTTATACATATCGTCATAAGCCACTAACTTAGCTTATCTCACAGCTTTCTTCGCCTCTTGCTTCGCTTTTCTATACGTTTCACCATTTTCATCGGTCCTATCCTTGTATAAGGCTTTACAACATTCCTTCTTATCCTTCACCTTTGTTTGTACCTCCTCATTCCACCACCAAGATTCCTTTTGGTGTGAAGCAAGGCCCTTGGACTCTCCTAATACCTCTTTTGCTACTTTTCGGATACAACTAGCCATGGAATCCCACCTTTGGCTAGCTTCCCCCTCTCTATCCCACACACACTGGGTGATTACTTTCTCTTTGAAAATGGCTTGTTTTTCTCCTTTTAGATTCCACCATCTAGTCCTTGGGCACTTCCAAGTCTTGTTCTTTTTTCTCACTCTGTTGATATGTACATCCATCACCAACAAGCGATGTTGATTAGCCAAGCTCTCTCCCGGTATAACTTTGTAATCCTTACAAGTTATATGATCCCCTTTCCTCATTAGAAGAAAATCTATTTGTGTTTTTTACGACCTACTCTTGTAGGTGATCACATGTTCTTTTCTCTTCTTAAAGAAGGTGTTGGCTAAGAAAAGATCATATGCCATTGCAAAATCCAAGATAGCTTCCCCATCCTCGTTTCTCTCCCCAAAACCATGGCCACCATGAAAACCTCCATAGTTGCCTGTCTCCTTGCCCACGTGTCCATTTAAATCTCCTCCTATAAATAACTTCTCCGTCTGAGCAATTCCTTGCACCAAGTCTCCAAGGTCTTCCCAAAATTTCTCCTTCGAACTTGTATCCAACCCTACTTGAGGTGCGTACGCACTAATCACATTGATGAGTTCTTGTCCTATTACAATCTTGATTGCCATGATTCTATCTCCTACACTCTTGACATCTACAACATATTGTGTCAAAGTCTTGTCAACGATGATGCCAACACCGTTTCTCGTTCTATTTGTTCCCGAATACTAGAGTTTAAACCCTGAGTTTTCTAGATCCTTTGCCTTAAGACCAACCCACTTAGTTTCTTGTAGGCACATAATATTTATCATTCTCCTCATCATAACTTCCACTACTTCCATAGATTTTTCCGTTAGGGTTCCTATATTCCACGTTCCTAAACGCATTCTACTCTCTTGAACTCTACCCTTTTGTCCTAACTTCTTCAACCTCCCCCGTCTAATAGGATCAAAGTACTTCTTTTGTGTGTCCTGTGTAAAGTTGATAGGAGCATATGCTCCCAAACAACTTTGAGTGGAGTCGTTCGAAAAGAAGTTTCTATGGCCCCCTTGCTCATTTAACACTGCATCTGGGTGCCGATGGAGGTACAGCGACCCTTGCTCACTTATCACTGTGCTCGGGCCACACAACGCGCCACTTACGGGTGACGCCCTAGCTTTAGCGCGATTTCGTTCTGGATTCATTTTCATAAGGATTCGACGTAAACTAGGAGTGTCGACAATCATTCGAATTCCCACTCAATCCCTATCAGCCCCTAACCGAATGGCCTAGCCCCAAAGTTCAGACGAAATGGCCTCTGCCTATTCCTTCGCCGCTGGAGTATCTGAATATGCAATTGGAGAAAAACTGATTTGCATATAAACCAGAGTAGGAAGGAGAAAGAGGAGGGGGAAGGTTGTTGGGCTCAAATCGGTGGTCAGGTAGGCAAAAACTGATTGCAGTTTGGATTTATAAGTCGAAAATTACAAGAAAAAAGGCTTGGAGGAAGAGGAGAGGAGAGTAGCAACTTTGCTTTGCCGCTGATGCTTCTAATTTCCAACGAAGAAGAGAGTTTGCTTTAATTTGTTGTAAAATTTAGGATTTGATTGTGGGTTAGTGATGTTGTTGTATCTTCATTATCATGCTTGATTTTGTTGCTAAATTTGAAGACCCACTTCTAGTTTTTTGTTCATGGGTTTTCTGTAGCTCTGTGAAGAAGCAATGTGGAAAGGGTAATGCCCTTTACATTCCATTTGTAAGTTTCAGCAATTTCAGATTCTGGGCTTTGCGTCAAAGCTTGAATCTTTGTAGTGGGATAGTTTTTACAGAGCCACATTTGTGTAATTTACTGCTTTGAGCTATGTAGTATGAAATTGGTGAAATAATTTTTGTTCTTCTTTGAGAAGGAGAATCTGGTTCTTTGAAGCTCTTCAAAGTTCAAAGATTTTGCCTTTTTTTAGGAAAAAAGTTGTATTGTGATGAACATTTGAGAGTCCACCAAAGATTTCATTAAGTTAGTCCAACTTAATCTATTTTAAACCAATCTGAGATAGTCAAGTGCAATTTGTCCGTATATTTCTTCAAGTTGATTATTGAGGGTCAGAGGCTTAGTTAACCTCCGTAGATTTGATTTAATTAAGGCATCGCATTTACTTGATACAAACAAAATTAAATAAACAAGAAACAAATCTCATGAAAAGCAAAGACAAAACCAAACTTGTAGACCACAAAGGATGGACAAACATCTTCCTCGTATTAGTGAAACTCACAATTGGACGATTACACGTGCGACAGCTATTGCAAATCGTTCAATAACATGTGCAAGATTTTGCAACCTATGACAGGAAATCTGTTTCATGTAAATTACTCTTTCCGAATAAATATTTCTTAAAAATACACAGTCAAAATTAAATTAAAAATATATTAGTTTCACTCACTAATTTAATAGATATAAAACGGAACTATCCATTAAAAAATCCTGACTAATAAAAAATTATCCCCAGACATGTAAAATTCCTCATGATGTAGCTCTTTTATTTGAACCATGAGATAAGCCCATGATCTTCGAGGTAAAGCCGTAAAGGAGTGGCGCATGAGAATGTGTAAAAGCTTGAAAACAAAGGGGGGAGAGAGAGAGCGAGAGAGTATCCCATGATTGAGAGAAGCGTGTCTAGTTACGAAGATACCAAAGTGACACGCACGAGGGCAATAATGGGGCCACGTGGCGACAAAAGGCATGTTGGTGCACGTGAAAGCCCTCTCCCCACATGATCTCACCTTTTTTTGTGTCCGTTCTCTCTCTTCCTAACCTTTTTCTTCCTCTCTTTCCTTCTACTTGAAGCCGAAGAGATACGATTAAGTCATGTCAATATTTTACATTAATTTTTTCATAAAGTCAACAAGACAAAAAGTAAAATAAGTGCGGATAAGAGGGAATGAAATGGGAGAAAATCATATTCCCTTCCCGTATACAGTCTGGTGCATAAGTTACAACAAATTTTATAAACAAATAGTTATAACAAATCTTCCAAAGTGACCAACTTAAATTTGACATGAAAATTTGAGGATAAATGAATGTTATTTAATTGTTTTGATTGCATACATAAAATCCTCTAATCTTTTAATGTCATTTTAAATTGGTCTTAACATTTTTAAACATTTCAAACAAGTACTCAACCTATTAAAAATGTCACGTCCATTAAGCACCTGTTAATTTTTCAAACATAGATTATATTCAAAACCCACCAACTAGGTATATCATGGACAATATTAATATTAGTTCCCTCAAAATCTAAAGTTCAAACATAAATTATATAATATAGAACCCAATAATCAAATGTGTTGAACTAAATAGAAAATGGACTCAAATTGAAATTACATCGGGAGGCAATCTCTTAACAAGGAAGAGGGTTAAGAATTCAGATAGGCTTTCAAGGAGCTTGTCTCTACTTATGTAATTTTCTCATTCGTCGATTCTCAACTTGTAAAGCTTCCAATTCTTCTTTATTGGCGATGAAGATGGTGGTGGCCACATCATGGCAGTCCACACCATTTCAGCAACCTCTATGACATTCTTCTCAATGTTGGCAGCTTGAGCAATAAGGTGGAGTTGGTGGTAATCGTCAGTTGGTGAATCCTAATGCTTCCATCACCTTCTATTGATTTTAGAGACAAAGTAAGCCTAGTTAATCTAATAGATATTTAACTGGGGCTTAACAGATGTAACATTTTCAATAGATTGAGGACTTGTTTGAAATGTTCAAAAAGGTTGAGTCTAATTTGAAATGACATTAACAGGTTAGGAGTTTTTAGTACTTAATCCTAATTGTTTTTATCTTAATTCTTTTATATTAAATTTAAGAGCAAGTGACTTTTTTCAGTGACCAAACAATCGAAATTCGTTATTTTAAATGAAATTGCATAGATAGTTTATGTGATTGTAGAGAGATGTCTCAAAATAATCGGAAAGATTTAACAATATTCATGTGGTGGAATTAATTGTCTATCTCAATCTAAAATTGAGATTTTCGTTAAGGCTTAAATGTTAAAATGGTCCTTGTGTTTTAATTATTGGGTCAATTTAGTCCCTGTGTTTTCAATTTGGCCAATTTAATCATTGTGTTTATCTTTGTTAGCAAATTAAGGACATTTCCATCTAATTTTGTAAAACAACTTATAAATTATTATAAACTTATTTATAAAATTATTTATTTATTGTAAAATATTTAAAAAAGAAATAAAATTAAAAATTAGAAGGAAAATTATTCTCCTACCAACTCCTTGACCTCCTCCCTAACATTACCCCCTCCCTTTTCTATGTCACAACCTCAATCATTTTTCAGATTGGAAGCTTTTATCTCTTACATGTGTTATTTCTCATTGATTTGTATTTTTATGTAATGAGAAAGGGTAATTATATCTCATATAATTTTTCTTATGAATTTTTTAAAAGAGATTGAATGAAATGTCATTAATTAGCTAACAGAAACAAACACATGGACTAAATTAACCAAATCGAAAACACAGGGACTAAATTAGCCATATGGCTATAACATAGAGACCATTTTCACATTTAAGTCTTTCGTTAAGGTTTTGTCCAGAAGTTTGACACGAGGCTGATATGAATCTAAAAAAGCCATTTAATTTGTATTGTTTTTACGTGTGTGTGACCTTCATGTGCAATTTAATTTAGATGGAATGTGAATGAATACTTGCGATGTTAATTAACGACAGTAACACTATGTTTGGATGAAGAAATTTAAGATGACTACGGAAATTTAAAATGAGGGAATTTAAATGAAGGGATTTTATTTTCTAGAATTTATGAATTTTCTTGTTTGGTTAACCTGTCACAGCTCGTCCCAGAGATATGTATTATTTTATTCTCGAGGACATGAAAGGACAGTTTTATCCTTAGACGTTGAAATTGTAGTGTATGTGTGTGTGACATATTTTGGTACTTGGATGTCATGTTCTTGGTTGGTTGGTGACCACGTGGGAAACACACACACACGAACCTCATTCTCTCTCTCCTCTCCCGTGCTCTCTCTCTCTCAGACTCACTCTCTCTTCTCTTTTGTACGGACGACACCCAAAACCCACTGAAGCATGACAGATCGAGGGTGTGAAACACACCATTGTGTTCGTGAAGCTCAGATGATTCGATTGGTACTATTTTTAGGTAAGGAAACCTTCGATTTCACGTGGAAACCCTAGCTCCGATTTTGTCACAGTTCATGCATACGTGAAATCTTGTGTTTCAGGGAATTTGAAGCTTATAGGAAGCTTAAGGAGGTCCTCACGAGTCTCAGGGTACTTCGTTGGAAGGAATTGGACGTCGGAAGGCTGAGATCGATGTATATCTAGGTAAGTTGAACTATCGAGCTTTCTTAGGGAAAACCTAGTAGATTTTAAGCCTTGAAACTTATATAACATGATTCTACATGTTATTAGCTTCATTTTGGTACCAATTTTGTGGAAAATGATGAAGAAACAAGTGAGAAAATAAGATTTTTCGAAATCCCCAGTTTCCGACGACGGCGACAGTCTCCGGGGGGTTAGAAAGAAGACGACGGAATATTTCGTCAATTCTGACGAAATATTCTGACGCCGTTAGTTAGAGTTAACAGTTACCGTTGGGTTTTAACGGAATATTCCTAACGGCAGTTAGAGAATCCGTCAGGATTCCCTGCGCATGGCCGCGCGTGTTGCCTTGCACTTGCCGGCGCGTGGCGGCGCGTGAGAGGTCAGAAAAATATTCTAAAAATTTGGGGATGATCCTGAGGTTGTGTAGGTCACTGTGGTATATTCAAATACCAAAATTGAGTATTGTATGAGAAGTTATTAGCTAGTTTTGTGTATGTGCTCTAAAATAATGTTTTTATAGTTAATTCGCATATAGGTGAGACTTATCCCGAGGACGAGCGCATTCAAGGGAGACTTAGAGGCTACGACCCTTCGACATACCAATGAGTGTGCTTTTGGTTTTCAGTATATATTTATATACTTGATATTTTCCCAGAAATATGTGTTTAAATGAATGTATGCCTTAAATGTCATGCATATGAATTTATATTTCGTATATGATTTGGTATGTGATGCATTATATATAAATGTGGTGCTGTGGATGCTCAAGTAAGCTCAGGTAAGTTATGTTTGGTTATGTGAATTATCGATGATGTGATATGTGATTGAATAACGTTGAGCTCATAAAACTGCACCTAAGGTGATTGTGATTTAGCCAGAAATATGGCACAGGCCTGTTTTTATGTCACCTCCCACACCATATGCTCATATTGGATCCAATTTAGGTGCACAATTTTTTCGTACGGACCTTTATTTTGGTTCCGACTCGTAGGTAACTAGCAATTTATCGCCCAGCTATTATGTGAGAGTAGTATTGAGCATGATTATGTTACACCCATTATTGTCGTACAGACCTTTTCATTTGGTTCCGACTCATGGGCAGTATATTGCCGTATAGGTCATTGTAGTGACTCCGGCTAGATTGACTTTTAAGCTATGAATTCAGCCGTACACACTACCATAAGGGTCCCAGCTAACATGTTATATTTCTATGAAATTATCCTTACCTGAACTGCTTACTCTGTTATATTTTGGCATGGCATACATATGATTATGATTATGTGAAGCATGATTTGAAGTGATATATTTACATATATATTTATGTATATGCTTATATCTTAATTCTGGGAAAAATTATACATGTTTTACAGCGAGGGGTTAGATATGTTGATAAATGAAATGGTTTTGTAAAACATTTGTTTTTGCCCACTCACGTTTTCTGTTACGCGCCCCTCCAGGTTTTAAGTAAGTTTGTAGTTGCTGGGTGCAAGAACTTTGGCTATTTTGACATATCAAAATAATTGTAGGACATTCCTGGCACTGTATAATTAGTACTTGTCCTACTGGACTGCAGCTAGACTTTCTATGCTCTGATTATGAGTGTTTACTTTTGTATCTTACTCCTATCACTTCTTGTTTAGTAGTGCATTCTAGTAGTTTGGTTTTTAATTATTCATATATTTCTTATCATTATTGCTTTCGCACTGTGCACATGGCTGCTTCACTCTCACGTGACGGCCAGCATGCCTTGATCTCGGTTGAGGTGTGTTAGTTTGGTATCAAAGCTTAGGTTTAGCAGTCCTGTATAGTTCATGAATATTCTAATCCTTGTGATGTCTTATGTCAGAACTATGCCGCCTCGTAGAGAGCTTCGTCACTCAGCTGAGCCTAGTTTCCCTGATATTGCTCAATTAGGAGAAGCTATAGTTACTGCCATTCAGTCTGCATTCCGTCCTCCCCAGAAGACACCTCTTGATATGGTGTATAACCTGTAGTTGAATCACTTCATTGGAAATGAAGGTCATGAAAGAGCAGAAAAATGGCTTAACCATATTGAGAAAACCTTTCTTGTGATGCAGAGTCAAGGGAATCTTCCTCCTGATAGGTGGGTCGAGACGACTACCTAGTTTTGGGAGAGCAGCCTGCATCCTGGTGAAGACATGAGTCTTACCAGTTGACCCCAGCGGAGATTACGGACTGGGGAATATTTAAAGAGTTGTTCCGAAAAAGGTTCATTCCTCCTGAGTACATTAATCGTAAGAAACAAGAGTTTACTCATTTGAAGCAACGAAAGATGTCAGCTAATGAGTATTACAAGATGTTTATTGATTTGTTGAGATATGATCTGGAGGTCACTGCTAATCCGGTCGAGATGCTTCGCCGTTTCAGATTGGGTACTAAGAAGAAATGGCGTTCTATAGCGACATCGACTCCCTGTGCCACTTACCAGGAATTTTATGAGGTTTTATTGTGGATTGAGGATTCAGAGAACATGCCCAGTGAAAGTGAGGATGAGGAAGAAAAGAATGGGAACCATAGGCAAGGAAAAGGGCAAGCATCTAAGGACCTCGTAAGACCCAGAATTTTAAGAGAAGTGGTGGTAGTTCCAGCTCTTCTAGTGGAGGTTTGAGTTCTAATATTCAGATGAGAGGTGGTAGATTTTTTGGAGGCCAGAGATTTCAGAGGCGGGGGAACTTTGGTGGTTCAGGTGGTTCGGGTGCTCTTGTATGCAGCAGGTGTAATAATAGGCATTTTGGGGAGTGTAAGAGAGGCAGCGATAGATGTTATACTTGTGGACAGATAGGTCATAGGGCTGCTCAATGCCCTCAAAATCAGCAAAGACCCCAACAGCCTTCCTTCCCACCACCTGTGCTGACCCAGCAGGCTCCAGGATCTAATGGTTATGCCCAGACTGGATGAGAATGTGCCTATCATTATTAGGGCGACGCCACTCCTTACACTTCAAGACAACATCAGTACTCTCAGGATCCTCAGTATCAAAGTGGGTACCCTTAGTATCAGGAAGGTTCTATGTCATACCAGCCACATTTAGCTAGTGGATCTCAGTGGTACCAATGGGGACAACCCCAGCAGGGTGAGATTGCTGCTAGCAGTGCAGGATCTTCAAGGCAGCAGGGTCAGTCTAGACAGGGACGTCGTGTTCATCCTAATAGAGGTCATGGTGGACGACAGCAAAATCAGGGACGTATTCATAACATGTCATTGCAAGATGCTCAGAACAATCCTGATTTAATCATGGGTACGTTAAATATTCTTAGTCATTTTGCTAGAGTATTGATTGATTATGGTGCTACGCATTCTATTATTTCTCATACATTTGCTCAAGTGACGCAACCCCATCGTACACCTCTAGGATATGATTTAGAGTTTTCTATGCCTAGAAGGGATAGATGTTTTGTGGATCGGGTATATCCAGGATGTCTAGTGATAGTAGAGGATGTTATTATTCCGGCTAATCTTATGTCGTTGGATATTATGGATTTTGATGTAATTATTGGCATTGATTGGTTGATCGTGCCGAGATAGATTGTTATGGAAAGACAGTCACATGTCATCGTCTTGGACTACCTGAAGTTACATTTGTAGGAGAGCCTAGTGGAGTGAGGCATGATATTATTTCTGCCATGAAAGCGAAAAGATTGTTGTCGAAAGGTTGTCAAGGATATTTGACTCATATAGTATTGAACGATGATGCTCCTAGTAATGTGGAGGATGTACGTGTGGTCAGATATTTTCCGGATGTATTTCCTGAGAAATTGTCTGGATTGCTGCCAGATAAAGAGGTGGAGTTTGTTATTGATCTGCTTCCATGTACAAATCTTATATCTTTGACTCTTTATAGGATGGCTCCTGCTGAATTAAGGGAATTGAAAGTTCAGTTGCAAGAATTGGTGGATAAAGGTTTTATTAAGCCTAGTACTTCACCTTGGGGAGCTCCAGTTTTATTTGTGAGGAAGAAAGACGGAACTTTAAGGGTGTGCATTGATTACAGGTAATTGAACCATTAAGAACCGCTATCCGTTACCTAGTATAGATGATTTGTTTGATCAACTCCGAGGTGCCTGTGTATTTTCTAAGATTGACTTGAGGTCGGGTTACTACCAGTTGAAGATTAAAAATGAAGATGTCACTAAAACCGCATTCAGGACTCGATATGGTCATTATGAGTTTCTTGTGATGCCATTCGGGTTAACTAATGCACGAGCAGCTTTTATGGATTTGATGAATCAAGTATTCCAGCCATATTTGGATAGGTTTGTTATTGTCTTCATTGATGATATTCTGGTATACTCTAAGTCTAAGGTTGAGCATGCTAGACATTTGAAATTGGTGTTGAGCAATTTGAGGGAACACCAATTATATGCCAAATTTAGCAAATGTGAATTTTGGTTGAATCAAGTGGCATTTTTGGGACGTGTCATTTCTGCTCAAGGCATTCAAATGGATTCTCAGAAAGTGGCAGCTGTAGAGAATTGGGAACAACCTCAAACCGTCACCGAGGTGTAGAGTTTTCTTGGCCTAACAAGCTATTATCGACGGTTCATTAAGGATTTTTTAGTGATTGCTTTGCCACTGACAAGATTGACTCGAAAGGATGTTAAGTTTGAGTAGGATAATAATTGTGAACAAAGTTTTCAGCAGTTGAAGAATTATCTCACTCATGCACCTGTTCTAGCACTCCCAGATGATAGCGGAAATTTAGAGGTTTATAGTGATGCTACTTTGAATGGTTTGGGTTGTTGATAGGAGCATATTTATGCTGCTTAGTTAGCTTGTTCTTGTGCATTTATGTTGTTATTTCTTAGTCAATTATGTATTTTTAAGCTATTTTCGTGTGATTGTAGGTTCTAATAACAAAATTGGCAAGAAAGTGCATTTTGGTGCATGTTGGAGCATTTTTGAGCCAAGATTGGATAGTGCAAGCATGGAGACATGAGGATGGACGTTTTTGAAGATTAGAAGGCTGGAAATCAGCATATGTGTGTGCAAATGAAACCAAGGAAACACACATACATGGGCAAAGAGAAAAGCACACATGGACAGCTTGGCATGGGCAGAAAATAGGTGGATTAGCGGCTGATATGATGAAGATGTGTGTGTGCAAATGCAAAGGTAAACATGGATAGCACATACACATGCAAACCACGGCAAGGTGAGGGTATTTTTGTGCAAATGTGACAGCACAAACACATGCAAAGGGAGCAGACATCAAACAGCTCACACACATGCAAGGATGACATTCACACACATGCAAACTGCATGGACAAGTTGGAAGGCAGAAAATGTGTTTGTTTTGTGGTTGAAATGATGAGGAACATGTGTGTGCAAATGGGCAAAGGAAACACACACACATGGGCAAAGGAAAGGCACGACATGGGCAGAAAATACACCACTAACATTCACTTATTACCACAACACTCACCCTTGTCCCCTTCATTATTTCTGTTTTCATGCACCACTACATTTAATCATTGCACTCAAGTGGTGCACATCCTTTGTCCCCTTCACCCATCAGATTTCATTCACTTTCACCTCCACTACATGCACTCATTGATGCACCACTCCTTCACTTTCCTTGCCCATGCTGTGCATCATGAATCCACATGCACCTATGACTCATTTCTGCACCACTCCACCTCCCTTTCCTTTATCTACCATGTGCACAATCATTCATGTTCCCCACTTGCATTCATAGCTACAACACCACTCCATTTCACCCCCCATGCTTTGCATCATTACTTCACTTTCACCTTTGAATCATTGCTCACACCACCATCCATCCCTCCATGCCGTGCACTTCCTCTATAAAAGGAAGTGTGTGTGGCAGCCATTACATTCAGTTTTTGCTTGATAATTCATCCCCAATTCAATACAACTTTCATCCAAACACATCCATTCATCTTCACATCCATTCCTCCATACAACCAAACCTTCAAACACTCACCAACACCTTGTGCCGTAGCAAAGGAAGGGAAGGAAAGTGCTTGGATGTGCATGTTGTCCAACTTGGATCGTTGGAGCGTTTAGGTGTTTTCTTTCTTTTTTTTTCAATGTCTAAATTTGTTTATCTTTGCTTTGTAAGTATGAGGAACTAAACTCCCCTTAGCTAGGGGGGAATTCTAAACCATGTTCATACTTGCAATATGATTTGATTACCTTCAGTTGTGATTTCATAAGTTGTGAATTCAATTTGTTTAACTGCTTGATTGATAACTTATTTGTGTATGTTTAATAAGAGTGCACACTTAGTTTGCATGCATGAATAATATGCTAGAGTATAAGGGAGTTTCACCTAATAGTTACAAACTTATATTCACAAGTAGTGGAGGTTGCTTATAAACGATCGCGTTAAATGAATTCTTGGCAGGAGTTTCATGCTCATCATAGTAATGAATGCCTCGTCAATACTTATAGTTTTCATAATGCTTAATGATCTTTGATTGTATCTTTATTATGTTGTCCACGTAAAGGACTTTTAAAGAATGCTTGAATTGTTGTATGCGCTTTCCCATCCAATTCAATAACTTAAGGAGAACTTGAAGGTTAATTTAAGCGGACTTAATTAATCTGGGGTGTTGAGTTTCATGATTTATCGAAAGAACAACTAAAAATTGGTTTATGTGCAAGTGTGTCTTGTGTGGAGAAGAACCCTCTAGCTAGCCTTCCATCCATTCAATTTACTCAAATTCGTCCAAAATCTGTTTTAGTTTACAATCTGTTTGTTTTGTTTTCAAATTCATCAAAATCAAATCCCCCTTTACTTTAAAGTGTTTTATTAGTCAAAATCTGTTTTTATTTGTGTTTTTAAGTGTCTTGAGTCGAGTTAAAACCTAATTTCGTCCAAAATCATCCCTAGAGTCAGTTTAGAGTCTAATTCATTGTTTTAAGCAGTTTTGAGTCTTTTAAACTAGTTTTGAGTCTCTTTAGTTTGTATTGCATCTTTTGAGTCTAGTTTGGTGTTTTAAACTTAATTTTACGTTTTTAAGTCAGTTTCAAGTGTTTTAGCAATCCCTCCTAATCCTCGGCCTAGAACGATCCCTACTTACATTCTTTACTACAATTGACAACAAGAGGATTTAATTTGTGTGTTAAGATAATTTTCGCATCAGTTGTGTATTGATGCAACATGGTAGGGTGATTGCTTATGCTTCAAGACAGTTGAAACCTCATGAGAAGAATTACCCTACGCATGATTTGGAGTTAGTGGCTATCATCTTTACTTTGAATATTTGGAGACACTATCTTTATGGTGAGAAATGTAAGATCTTCACAGATCATAAGAGTCTTCAATACCTATTTACTCAGAGAGATCTTAATCTTCGGCAGCGGAGATGGATTGAGTTGCTTAGTGATTATGATTGCACGATTGAGTATCATCATGGTCGTGCAAATGCAATGGTGGATGCACTTAGTAGGAAGACTCCAGCTAGACTTAATGTCATCTATGATTGTCATGTTCCTCTCCTAGCGGATTTAAGGTCCACTGAAGTAGAGTTAGAAGTGGAAGATTGAGAGGAAGACTTACTTGCTAATTTTCAAGTTAGGCCAATTTTAATTGATCGTGTTTTCGAGGCCCAGATGAATGATGAAGAGACCCAAGAAATAATTCAAGCAAGGAATCAAGGGAAGAAGAAGGATTTCAGGATTCGATAGACTAATGGTATGCTTATGCAGGAAAGCAGAATGTACGTGCCGAATAATGCAGAGTTAAAGAAAGAAATCCTTGATGAAGCACATATTTCGGCATATGCAATACATCTAGGAGGCACTAAGATGTATCATACCATTAGACCATTTTATTATTGGCCAGGTATGAAAAGAGAAATTTCCGAATATGTGAGTAGGTGTGCCATTTGCCAACAGGTTAAAGCTGAAAGGAAGAAGCCGTTTGGGTTGATGCAGCCACTTCCCGTTCCACAGTGGAAATGGGAAAATATTACTATGGATTTTGTGTACAAGCTTCCTCGTACACAGAATGGTTAAGACGGCATTTGGGTGATAGTTGATTGGCTTACTAAGCCAACACACTTTATTCCAGTGAGGGAAAAATATTCGTTAAGCCGATTAGCTAAGTTATTCATATCACAAATTGTGAAGTACCATGGCGTTCCAGTTACTATTATCTTGGATCGGGATCTTAGATTTACTTCCAAGTTCTGGGTAACATTTCAGGAAGCTTTTGGTACAAGATTACTTTATAGCACGACATATCACCCTCAGACAGATGGACAATCTGAGAGGACTATTCAGACATTAGAGGATATGTTGAGATCTTCAGTACTGTAGTTTGGCGATGGTTGGCATGATTGTTTGGACTTGATGGAGTTCACCTACAACAACAATTATCATTCGAGTATTGGTATGGCACCACTTGAGGCATTTTACAGGAAATCTTGTCGTACGCCTCTATGTTGGTCAGAGGTTGGCGAAGAGTTTTAGTGGGCCCTGAGATTATGGATGAGACTACTCAAAATGTTTAGGTAATTAAGTCTAACCTGAAAGCGACCCAGGATCGACAAAAGAGCTTAGCAGACAAGCATGCCACTGATCGGAAGTATAATGTAGGTGATTGGGTATTTCTGAAGCTATCACCTTGGAAAGGTGTTGTACGATTTGGAAAGAAATGAAAGTTGAGTCCTAGGTACATTGGACCATAAATGATCACCGAACGAGTCGATGAGGTTGCCTACAGGCTTGAGTTACCTCCAGAATTATCCAAAGTACATGATGTGTTTCATGTTTCGAGCCTGCGACATTATGTTTCAGATCCTTCACATGTGATTCCTCCTCAACCTTTAGAAATTAATTCGGATTTGACTTATGATGACAAACTAGTGACTCTTTTGGATTGGAAGGATAAGGAACAAAGGAATAAGACCGTGCGCTTGGTAAAAGTATTATGGAGAAATCATTCCGTGGAAGAAGCTACGTGGAAGACAAAGGATCGGATGCAAGAGATGTATCCATGCCTGTTTTATGATTATTAGTGGATGCAATTGTTGTGTACAATTTCAAGGACAAAATTTAATTAAGGTGGATAGATTGTCACAGCCCGTCCCGGAGATATGTATTATTTTATTCTCGAGGACGTGAAAGGATGGTTTTATCCTTAGACGTTGAAATTGTAGTGTATGTGTGTGTGACATAATTTGGTACTTGGATGTCATGTTCTTGGTTGGTTTGTGACATGGGACACACACACACACAAACCTCATTTTCTCTCTCCTCTCTCGTGCTTTCTCTCTCAGACTCACTCTCTCTCTTCTCTCTTGTATGGATGACACCCAAAACCCACTGAAACGTGACAGATCGAGGGTGTGAAGCACACCATTGTGTTCGTGAAGCTCAGACGATTCGATTGGTACTATTTTTAGGTAAGGAAACCTTCGATTTCATGTGGAAACCCTAGCTCCAATTTTGTCACTGTTCATGCATACGTGAAATCTTGTGTTTCAGGGAATTTGAAGCTTACAGGAAGCTTAAGGATGTCCTCACGAGTCTCGAGGTACTTCGTTGGAATGAATTGGACGTCGGAGGGCTAAGATCGACGTATATCTAGGTAAGCCAACCTATCAAGCTTTCTCGGGGAAAACCTAGTAGATTTTAAGCCTTGAAACTTATATAACGTGATTCTACATGTTATTAACTTCATTTTGCAATTTTGTGGAAAATGTTGAAAAAACGAGTGAGAAAATAAGATTTTTCGAAATCCCAAGTTCCGGCGACGGCGACAGTCGCCGGGGAGTTAGGAAGAAGATGACAGAATATTAGTTAACAATTACCGTTGGGTTTTAACCGAATATTCCATGGAATATTCCTAAAGGCAGTTAGAGAATCTGTCAGGATTCCCTGTGCGTGGCCGCACGTGTTGCCGTGCACTTGCCGGTGCGTGGCGGCGCGTGAGAGGTTAGAAAAATATTCTAAAAATTTAGGGATGATCCTGAGGTGGTGTAGGTCACTGTGGTATATTCAAATACCAAAATTGAGTATTGTATGAGAAGTTATTAACTAGTTTTGTGTATGTGCTCTAAAATAACGTTTTTATAGTTAATTCGCATATAGGTGAGACTTATCCCAAGGATGAGCGCATTCAAGGGCGACTCGGGGGCTACGACCCTTCGACATACCAGTGAGTGTGGTTTTGGTTTTCAATATATATTTATATACTTGATATTTTTCCCAGAAATATGCGTTTAAATGAATGTATGCCTTAAATGCCATGCATATGAATTTATATTTCGTATATGATTTGGTATGTGATACATTATATATAAATGTGGTGCTGTGGATGCTCAAGTAAGCTCAGGTAAGTTATGCTTGGTTATGTGAATTATTGATGATGTGATATGTGATTGAATAACGTTGAGCTCATAAAACTGCACCTAAGGTGATTGTGATTTAGCCAGAGATATGACACAGGCCTGTTTATTATGTCACCTCCCGCACCATATGCTCATATTGGATCTAATTTAGGTGCATAGTCTTGTCGTACAGACCTTTATTGGATCATATTGTATAGTTCATGAATATTCTAATCCTTGTGATGTCTTATGTCAGAACTATGCCACTTCGTAGAGATCCCCGTCACTTAGCTGAGCCTAGTTTCCCTGATATTGCTCAATTATGAGAAGTTATAGTTACTGCCATTCAGTCTGCATTCCGTCCTCCCCAGAGGACACCTCTTGAGATGGTGTATAACCTGATCTTGAATCACTTCATTGGAAATGAAGGTCATGAGGAAGCAGCAAAATGGCTTAACCATATTGAGAAAACCTTTCTTGTGTTGCATAGTCAGGGGAATCTTCCTTTTGATAGGTGGGTCGAGACGACTACCTGGTTTTTTTTAGAGCAGCCTGCATCCTAGTGGAGACAAAAGTCTTACCAATTGACCTCAGCGGAGATTGCGGACTGGGGAGTATTTAAAGAGTTGTTTTGGAAAAGGTTCATTCCTCCTGAGTACATTGATTGTAAGAAACAAGAGTTTACTCATTTGAAGCAAAGAAAGATGTGAAGGATGATTTTGTGAAAACATGTTCATTTAAGCAACATCATATAGCATGCAATTAACAATTAAAGGCGGAATCATGCTAGCATGCACTTAAAAACAAAACATTAACCAAGAAATTCAAAGCCTAGTAGATTGGTGAACCATTAATCAACTCAAAACAAAGTGAGTTGAGATTTATACCTTTGTAGATTCCTCTTTGCATAAGCAAAGGCTAATCACCCAAAGAGAGGGCCTTCATTCCTTGCATCTTAAATCTATATTTTTGGATGGAAGAATAGGTTTCTCCAAGTTCCCAAAGTAGGGAACCTCTAAGTCTCTTCACCAAGGAGAGATTGGAGAAGAAATGAGTGACCTTGGAGTAGTGGGATTGCACGATGCACCCCCCAAGGGGCCGGCCTCCTAGAGAGAAAATGGAGAGACAAGTTCTCACCAATTTTCTCTAAAAGAAACCCTAATGAATAAAAGGCTATAAAGTCATATTTATACCTTTATTCATTTGAGTGGCAAACTTGTAATTAAAGCAAGTTCACTACCCTTCCTCTAAATGGCCGGCCATGGGGTGTTGTTTGGGCTTTTGGGTCTTAGTGAATCATTATTCATTAAGTTGTCATACAACTTAAGTCAATGGGCTTGACGTTCGAAGCCCATTGGGCCTTAAGGTCCAAAACCATCCCGAGGTCTTTTAACGAACTTATTCGTTTGATTAATTAACATATTAATTAATCCTTGCCATAAATAAATGATTAAACCATTTAATCATTCTTACTCATCTCCGTTTAATCTCCAATCTCCACCTCTTATGGTGTGCGATCCATTAGGTTCCTTTTAGCGAGGCAGTGGGCGATTAAAACCATTTCAAATCGATTGTGAATTGAAACTTACTTTCAATTCTCCCTTTAGTGATTACACACGTTTAGGGCTTCCACAAACCGTGAGTGACACCTTGCAGCATATCATGGTTACCCAAGCTAATCAGAAGAGGTAGAGAAAACCTATTCAGTTTGGGATTACAAATGCAATACGGTCTTTCTCTAATCTAATACTCCTGACCACATTGTTTGGTTTGATAGTTTATTTATTCATGTCTACTATCCAATGTGATTCGTGTGCTTATATGATTTCATTGAATGTGATTTAGAACGACTTTTCTAAATCTCATTCATACTCTGGCCAGAGATTCTAAATCATATCATAGAGTATTCTCCCTCAAACGGTTTGAAGGTTAGAGATCCCTTGTTGCGCATTCACTTGCCTCCATGACTAAGTGGCTTAACCCCAACGATGCCGTGGACACCCCGATGGGGTGACTTTGACATAATCAAAGATCAAGGACTTAACCACAAGACAACTGTGATGCCTCAGGTCAAAGGACTAATTTGCATTATCCCAAACATGAGTTCTCATGTGACATGAGTATGAGAACTCTTCGTTGATCACGTTCAGTGAACTCATTCTCTACTGAGCACCTACGTACTTGTCTTGATGTCACACACACCAATGACTCGAGACTAGTCACTCTCCCTGAGAGAAGACATAGCACGTACCGATCTTGACGGACTGTCAATGCCCAATTGGCAATCCTATGATCAGGAACATTTAGGATGTGTCTACGAAAGAATGGTCTCATGAATCTAACTTCATTAGATTACATTCTTCCAATCACATATTCCTTGGACTTTATCGTTTAAGCATATAACATTTATATGAGACGGCTCAAACAATAATCTTTGCCCTTTATATTAAACTAGATTAGTTTAACATGTGAAATGTCCGTAAAGTATCATCACATGATTGGTTTTAGGGCACATTTCCAACAATCTCCCACTTGCACTAGAGCCAATCAGCTTGGTCATCAGTGATGATACCTCTTCTGTAGTCATTTCATAAATGGCTGAATAGTAGGCCTAGGCAATGGATATCTATATGTTATCCATAGAAGCAACCTTGAGAATAACGACGTCACCATTATACATGATTCTCAATCATGTGGTTCAATCTCTCATATGAGTTCGGATCTTGATGAGACCTTGATTCCCTGGCTTGAGCTATCGCCCCATTAGTGTCATACACTTTCTGGTTGGAACCGAATAGAGAGTTCATAAATGAACTTTCTCATCCAAACAACATTGTTGTAAGCTTCTATATGGCAATATATTTTGCATTCATAATGGAACACACTAAGGTCATTACTTTAATGTTTCCATCCAAATATCTCTTTAGTCATAATAAAGAGATATCCGTTTATCTCTTCATTCATAATGAAGAAACATCCAATGATGGATTAGATTCATAATCTAATACATTTACGCTTCCATTACGTTACTCTGATTCTTCCTCATTCTTTGAGGAATTTATCCTTTAGTATTTCTTAAATACTTAAGGACTTACTTGACAGTTGCCATGGTTCTGATCCTGGGCTTACATTGATATCGTCTTGTACCTTTCTAGGTACAACCCATATCAATGTTTTTCATACAATATGAAATACATAAATCACCTTTCTGCTTACGCATAAAGGATTCTATTTACGCATTATTTCTTTGGGAGTCAAAGGGTACGTTCCCTTTGAGAAGAGCTACCTCCTAGTCTCACTAGAGTTGTTCTTCTGATTAAAGTTTATCATCATATGAGAAACTTCCTAGCATCTTTTGTCTATTATTAGGGATTAATATAATCAAATTATATCCTAAAATCTATCAATATAGATTTCCATCCCATGTATATAGACTATGTCTCCCATATACATTCTATCTTCATATAATGTTTAAAGTCATAACTTTAACGAAGAAATATTCTTTTCATTTCCAAAATTAATATATCATACATATATTCATATATATCACATATATATTTATATATATATATATATATACAAATTTAGGAATATGATTAACTCCCACTAATCTTTTGTAAAACTAGTAAACAAAAGATTCATTTACATCTTTATGAGAAATCAAACGATTTGACCTTTCTCTCATAAGACGCTTATAGCTCCCACTAGCTTGCTAAGATCCATGATGGATGGATCTCTACAACTTATATGTCTTGTGATTCATAGTTTTAGACATATATTATCAAGACTATCTTAATAATGGTTTCGGAAACCCATATTATGTCCAAACATTGAATCACCATTTAGTTGTAGCTAGCAATCTTCAAATTAATTGAAACTAAGACTACGTCAAAAATGGTTCCTTCAAAGTCAACCATTCTATTTGATTGTAGTCACCTTAAGCTACCAATTAGCTTATGAAGGTTTCATTATTTCGGGTCAAATGGTACTTTACCATTCCCATGAGTATATATCGTATATGCACTCAATGTAGTCATAAGGATTTTCATTCTTATTTCTTTCGAATTAAGAGGTGCAACTCTATGACATAGTCATAAAGTTCAAACCATTCAACTGAGACGGTTTATAAATCCTTCTCGACTACCTTGGAGCTTATGGTATAGGAACTAGGTTGTTATATTTGTTGATTACTTTCTTGTCTCTCAAAGAACCATTCTTTGAGTTCTATCCTTCGTTCATTTGCTCTTAGGCAAATCACATTGTAGGATTACAATGAACTATCCAACAAAACAACATTTGTTAGTTGGTTTATAGAAGCGATATCCAAAAGTTAATTTAAGGATATCCTACAAGATTGTTATCAAACAAATATTGTGTATTAACACACAACCCCAAATCTTAACATGCTTAAGATTTGTCTTTCTTTCCAACTACATCTTATGGAGTCATGAAAAATTTGGAAGATCTTCTTTGTTTTTAGAAGTATATATCCTATATATATGGGTAATTGATAATATCCAACGAACTAAATCTTATTCAAGTTCGTTCTTCTCCTAATGGAGAAATCCATTATCTTATGATGCTTCTTTCCTTGATATCTTTCAAGAAAACTATTCTAAAGTGTTACCATTCCTTGGATCAAATCTGAGGATGTAAATACTTTAGACGTCTTACTCATCAACTTATATTTCTTGAATTCTTTGAAACATTTTGCAAAGTATTCGGACTTGTGTTTATTCAAAAATAAACTATAGTCCAACCGAGAGTGATCTTCGGTGAATGTTATCCAACATGAGTAGTATTATGTTTGTGGACAAGTGCCACTAACATCTAAGTGAATTAACCTCAACAACTTTGTGATTCTTTCTTCTTTCCAAAAGAATAAAGATTCGAACATTTCGCCTCTATACAATTTTAACAAGAAGGTATTGGATCCGGATCTAATGATCCAAAGCGTCCATCTATGACCAACTCGTAATTTATGTTTTAGAGGTATCACAACTTTAGTTGGGATTAGTCACTACTTTGCAACCTTTTGGGTTTTTTTAAGCATCATTATATTCTAAACAGTTAACACTACCATATCATCTCTACTATAGAGATAATTAATTAGATTACAATAATCTAATCATTGATTAATAAAGAACAATGTTTTGTCAAACAAAACATTCATCCATCTCTACTATAGTGACGGAATTAAATTCCTTAAAATTGGAATGTAAAGACAATCTTTGGTTTTTCCAATTTCTTTGGCAATTCATATGAGGAAGTAAGTACCATCTGCTTTCGCAGAAATCTATATTTTATTCACTTTCCGAATGTGAAGTACTTTCTCTTCTCTCATATATCTTCTACTTCTTATTAGCCATACTTTTACAACGATTGTAAAACTTTAGTTACTAATACGGAATCAAGCATTCAAGTAGAAGATCCAACTGTTTTGAACTATTCAAGAACAATTTACAACGCCTTCGAAAGGTGTGTTCTTGACACTTGCAAGACATTTCTTGCAAATACCCCTTCCAATGTCCATCCTTTCATAAAGAAAGTTTGTTCCCTTGGAGTTATTTTGCTTTCTTCATTTGACTTCTCCTTTGACTACCATAGTCAAGGTCCCTAAACTCCCACTATCTCTCTTGAAACTTATTTCAATTGTGTTATACACATCAAACATTTTGGAGAGCATGTGGTTATTGTACACTACATAGTTTACAATAAACTTAGTGAACGATTAGGATAGGGACACAAAGGTGAAGTCCTTGCCTAGTTCCCGTCTCTAGAAGTGTTTTAATACTTCAACACTCAATGATTCAAAATCATCATAAGTCCATGTTGATGGACTATTTTTGTCAACCAACCATTATGTTCTAAACATAATTACAAACTTTCAAGAGTTGTTCAAAGCAACTCTCATTTCTTCATACAACAATTTGTAAGTGAAGAATCATGGCACATTAAGTGTCCATGCCTTTGTGCTTTCTTCTTAAGTTCTTTGTTCATTTAACAAAGAAACAAGCACTAAGTGTTTGCATTGACTAAGGGTTGTTCAAAACAACTCATTATTTCTTCATACAACGATTTGTAAGTGAAGAACTAATAACACTAAAAGTGTCCTTTTCTTTATGCTAATCTTCGTAAGTTCCTTTGTTCATATAACGAAGGAATAAGCATTGGTTGTTTGTGTTGTCCTCTTCATGATAGACTTTTCTAACATGTTCTTCTAATGATACATTATCATTAGGAAGATTGTGAGGATGAGACTACTTAGATACATATGCAATCCTTTTAAGACATTCTTTGGGATTGTGGTACCAAGTCCGGAAACTAAAACATTCGGTTTTATTTGTCAAGTGTTGGATAGCGTTTGCAAATATATTGGTAAACAAATACATAACGAATATAAATTGATTGATTTTAAGCTATTTGATTCGGGTCTTTAAATCAAATAGCACCACCCACTATTTTTGGCAAATTCCATATCCCTCATTGGAATTCGAGAGTTTTGGATGAAACTCTTAGTAGGTTATGGGAGGCTCACTATTACCAAGCCCACCTCACAATGATATGATATTGGCTAGCATTAATAATAATGAGAGAGTACGCTTACTCATTTGCAACTAATGCAAGTACCCATCTTATTTGGCCTCTAGAGAATGTCACCTCACAATGATATGATATTGGCTCCATTGCACTTAGTTAAGTCATTCCCACCATGCTTAATTCGTGAAGGGGTTCAAGAATAGCCTCACAATGATATGATATTGACTATCCTCGTTGCCTACACTAACCTCATCATATGTTTATGGATTCCTCCTGAGTATAAGCATGCACTTTGTACTCCCCCATGATAGGGTGAAGCCGGTGTACAAGTCATAAACGATTGGAGCCCACCACGGTGGAAGGCCTACGAAAGAGTGTTCTAAGCACTCTCACGCTTATCAACTTAATAATGGTTTGGTTGAGGGTTTTAGGTCTCATCACATATAAACATACATTTTAATCTCTATTAAAACAATTTTGGTCCTATTACAACTATTGGTCCATATGATTGTTTTTAGTTGTATATAATACTCCCACTATGCTTATAAAACGGTTTTTAAAGCAAGAGTATATGATACTACTAACATAACCTTTGCATTCATTTGATGGACTATATAGTTGCCTTAGGGCCTTAGGATGATTATGAACCTTTGTTTAGATTCAACACGAGCCTTGTGTTGAATCTCGGTTTAGGGATGGTGATTGATTTTAGTTACGCGTTTAATCACATTAAGGCGTGTTGTCTTAGGGGCGTTGGACCCAACTACTTCATTTTCATGCATATCAAATAAAGCAAGAAAGAAGTACTTCAAAGTAAAGGTGAGCTTATGCTCATTACAACATTTGCATAAAACAAATTACTTTAAAGTAAAGAAGAGCTTATGCCCTTTTACAACATTTGATCAAATCAAATTACAACCAAAATCTAATCTACACATTCCCATGGTTCAAACAAATTTGAAACGGCCTTTCACATAGCTCAATTATATTAGGCTTAGGTTCATAATCACCCTTTAATTAATTAACACTTTAACTAATTAAATTAAATGCAACATTTTCATTTGGTTTTTGTATCCATAAAATTGATTTAAATGGAGCTAAACAAAATGAAAATCCAATTCTCATTTAAAGAGACAAAACAATTTTGTTCTCAACTTAATTTGGGCCAATATGCAATAACCACAACTTTTGGGCCATAAAGCAATTAACCTCAACTTTTGGGCTATATTGCAAAACTTTTGGGGTCACTTTGTAAAGACACAAAAGTCCACTACTTCATGTAATTACACTAGAACCCAAAATTTAATCAATGCAAAAACTTCATTAAAGGAGCAAAACAATTTGTCCTTTAGCGTTTTTGGACCTAAACGTAAAAACGTAAACTTTTGGGCCAAAGTGCAAATACACAAAAGTATCAAAACTTTATGTAATTGCATAAAAAACCCAAAAGTACTCCCACTTGAGGGAGGGCCGGTTTTAGAGAGGGAAAGGGAGTGGAGATAAGTCCACTAAAATTTGGAAATTTTTTCAACAATTTCATAAAGCCTTGCAAGTGGTTTTTCGTTGGTGTAAATCATTAAACCATGCATGTGGTGTGTAAGGTGTGTAAGTCTTACACACCCATCACAATTTCTATCACCTTTCAAAAAAAAATGTTTTGGTGATAGAAAATTCACATCAACCAACACAAAACAAAGACTTTATGAAATTAACCAAAACTTTGAATCAAAACACAAACCTTTTTGTTCTTGGCAAAAATGTCAAGAACAATGAAGAACACTCATGAAAAAACTCAAAATTTTCCATGAACATTTTTCACCCAAAAACATTCCAAAACCATTCAAACTTTAGGGAAATAACATCTAACCAAACTAGGGTACATAGGGGTTCCAAAAGTCACTTGAAAACACTTTTAACAAGTCAAACAAGAACCCAAAAATCCACCCTTTGGATTTGGCCGAAAATCCCCAAAGTCATGGCACCAAATTTTAGCTCCAATATTCATGCTCATATGAACTACATCTACAACATTTGAGATGGCAAATTTTCTAACAAAATTTACATTCAAAGAAACAAGAATAAAGCTTGTAACAATTACAACTTTTAAATCACAAACTATGAACCACAAAACCCAAAAGGATTCACCAACTACTAGACCTAGGCTCTGATACCACTTGAAGGATGATTTTGTGAAAACATGTTCATTTAAGCAACATCATATAGCATGCAATTAACAATTAAAGGCGGAATCATGCTAGCATGCACTTAAAAACAAAACATTAACCAAGAAATTCAAAGCCTAGTAGATTGGTGAACCATTAATCAACTCAAAACAAAGTGAGTTGAGATTTATACCTTTGTAGATTCCTCTTTGCATAAGCAAAGGCTAATCACCCAAAGAGAGGGCCTTCATTCCTTGCATCTTAAATCTATATTTTTTGATGGAAGAATAGGTTTCTCCAAGTTCCCAAAGTAGGGAACCTCTAAGTCTCTTCACCAAGGAGAGATTGGAGAAGAAATGAGTGACCTTGGAGTAGTGGGATTGCAAGATGCACCCCCCAAGGGGCCGGCCTCCTAGAGAGAAAATGGAGAGACAAGTTCTCACCAATTTTCTCTAAAAGAAACCCTAATGAATAAAAGGCTATAAAGTCATATTTATACCTTTATTCATTTGAGTGGCAAACTTGTAATTAAAGCAAGTTCACTACCCTTCCTCTAAATGGCCGGCCATGGGGTGTTGTTTGGGCTTTTGGGTCTTAGTGAATCATTATTCATTAAGTTGTCATACAACTTAAGTCAATGGGCTTGACGTTCGAAGCCCATTGGGCCTTAAGGTCCAAAACCATCCCGAGGTCTTTTAACGAACTTATTCGTTTGATTAATTAACATATTAATTAATCCTTGCCATAAATAAATGATTAAACCATTTAATCATTCTTACTCATCTCCGTTTAATCTCCAATCTCCACCTCTTATGGTGTGCGATCCATTAGGTTCCTTTTAGCGAGGCAGTGGGCGATTAAAACCATTTCAAATCGATTGTGAATTGAAACTTACTTTCAATTCTCCCTTTAGTGATTACACACGTTTAGGGCTTCCACAAACCATGAGTGACACCTTGCAGCATATCATGGTTACCCAAGCTAATCAGAAGAGGTAGAGAAAACCTATTCAGTTTGGGATTACAAATGCAATACGGTCTTTCTCTAATCTAATACTCCTGACCACATTGTTTGGTTTGATAGTTTATTTATTCATGTCTACTATCCAATGTGATTCGTGTGCTTATATGATTTCATTGAATGTGATTTAGAACGACTTTTCTAAATCTCATTCATACTCTGGCCAGAGATTCTAAATCATATCATAGAGTATTCTCCCTCAAACGGTTTGAAGGTTAGAGATCCCTTGTTGCGCATTCACTTGCCTCCATGACTAAGTGGCTTAACCCCAACGATGCCGTGGACACCCCGATGGGGTGACTTTGACATAATCAAAGATCAAGGACTTAACCACAAGACAACTGTGATGCCTCAGGTCAAAGGACTAATTTGCATTATCCCAAACATGAGTTCTCATGTGACATGAGTATGAGAACTCTTCGTTGATCACGTTCAGTGAACTCATTCTCTACTGAGCACCTACGTACTTGTCTTGATGTCACACACACCAATGACTCGAGACTAGTCACTCTCCCTGAGAGAAGACATAGCACGTACCGATCTTGACGGACTGTCAATGCCCAATTGGCAATCCTATGATCAGGAACATTTAGGATGTGTCTACGAAAGAATGGTCTCATGAATCTAACTTCATTAGATTACATTCTTCCAATCACATATTCCTTGGACTTTATCGTTTAAGCATATAACATTTATATGAGACGGCTCAAACAATAATCTTTGCCCTTTATATTAAACTAGATTAGTTTAACATGTGAAATGTCCGTAAAGTATCATCACATGATTGGTTTTAGGGCACATTTCCAACAAGATGTCAACTAATGAGTATTACAGGATGTTTACTGATTTGTTGAGATATGATCTGGAGATCGTTGCTAATCCAATCGAGATGCTCCGTCGTTTCAGATTGGGTACTAAGAAGAAATGGCGTTCTATAGAGACATTGACTCCCTGTGCCACTTACCAGGAATTTTATGAGGTTTTACTGCAGATTGAGGATTCAGAGAACATGCCCAGTGAAAGTGAGGATGAGGAAGAAAAGAATGGGAACCAGAGGCAAGGAAAAGGGCAAGCATCTCAGGGACCTCATAAGACCCATAATTTTAAGAGAAATGATGGCAGTTCCAGCTCTTCTAGTGGAGGTTTGAGTTCTAATATTCAGAGGAGAGGTGGAAGATTTTCTGGAGGCCAGAGATTTCAAAAGCGGGGGAACTTTGGTGGTTCGGGTGGTTCGGGTGCTCCTGTATGCAGCAGGTGTAATAATAGGCATTTTGGGGAGTGTAGGAGAGGCAGCGGTGGATGTTATACTTATGGACAGATGCGTCATAGGGCTGCTCAATGCCCTTAGAATCAGCAGAGACCCTAACAGCCTTTCATCCCATCACCTGTGCCGACCTAGCAGGCTCTAGGATATAGTGGTTATGCCCAAACTGGACGAGGATGTGCCTATCATTATCAGGGCGACACCGCTCCTTACACCTCAGGACAGCATCAGTACTCTCAAGATCCTCAGTATCAGAGTGGGTACCCTCAGTATCAGGGAGGTTCTATGTCATACCAGCCACATTCAGCTGGTGGATCCCAATGGTACCAAGGGGGACAGCCTCATCAGGGCGAGATTGCTACTAGCAGTGCAGGATCTTCGAGGCAGCAGGGTCAGTCTAGGCAGGGACGTGGTGTTCATGCTAACAGCGGTCGTGGTGGACGACAGCAGAATCAGAGACGTATTCATAACATGTCACTGCAAGATGCTCAGAACAATCCTGATTTAATCATGGGTACGTTAAATATTCTTGGTCATTTTGCTAGAGTATTGATTGATTGTGGTGCTACGCATTGATGGGAAAATTAACTTGACACACAAATTAAACCCTATTGATGACAATTGTAGTAATGATGCAAGTATGGATCGTTCTAGACCGGGGATTAACTAGGGATGCCAATCAACAAATATAAGATTCAAAAAACACTAAACTAGACTCTATAAACTCAAAACTAACTTAAAACACTCAAAACAGCAAATAACAATAAAAAAGACTCAATTCTAGACCTAACAAGTGATTTGGACGAAAATAGAACTTCAAAGACTCAAAAGACTTAAAGGAAACAAGTTTTGACTCTAAAAACAAGACTTAAAAGCAAGGGGTTTGGTTTTGACGAAATTGAACTTTTAAAACATAAACTTTGTAAACAAACTTAAAAACTCACGAAATTGATGAAATAGAATGGTGAAAGGCTAGTTAGAGGGTGCTTCTCCACACATGAAACATATGCATACGACTCGATTTCCAGTTACTCTTTCAACAAACCATGAATGACAATGCCCCAAATTAACTAGATTGCACCAATTAATTCTCAGATTTCCCTAGATTCATTGAATTGAATGGGATACGCATTACAACCAAATTCTTCTTATCAAGGACCCTAACTATGGAATACGCATGATAGAGACACATATCAAAGATCATTAAGTTCAATGGAAATCATAAGCATTGACGAGGCATTCATAACTATGGAATACGAATGTTACTCTTGCCAAAGATTTACTTAACACAATCGTGACTAGCGACTTTTACTACTCATGAATATAAGTTTATAACGATTAGGTGAAATGCCCTTATACTCTAGCATCAAATTCATGCATGCAAACTAAGTGTCGACCCTCAATCAACATACATAAACATGTTATCAATCAAATAGATAAGTAAACCACATTCACGATTTATGAAATCATAACTGGAGGAAATCAAGTCATATAAAACATATGATCATGGCTTTGAATTCACCTCCAACTATAAAGAAATTAGTTCCTCATGTTCGCAAATAAACAAAGATAACTTAAATTAAACATTAAAAACAAAGATAGAATACACCTAGAAACACTCCAGATGGCTCATTCTTCTCTTTCCTTAGCTGCGGCACAAGAGGATTGTGGTGGATGGTGTGGTGGATGGATGTAGGTGATTTTTGGTAGAGGGTGGTGACTAAATGGTGCAGCAAAGGATGGTATTTATAGGCTGAAATTCGCAGCCCCTATGTAGCAAAGGAAAAGGATTTAAAGGCCTAATTTGTATAGGATAATAACACACAATCCTTGAAGGAAAAGGCTAAGGCTTTTAGAAACCAAGGGGGAAAGGAATATTCAGGTTTCTAGAAGTTCTAGAAAGGTTTGGGGCGTCACTTTTGTAGGACAAGGGATAAGGCCTTCTAGAAAGGTTGTTTTGTGGCTGATTTCTAGAAAACAAGGGATAAGGTGCAACACCTTTGTAGGAGTGGATAAGGGCTTCTAGAAACCTATTTTAATGTGTTTTAATCTGAAAATAAATCCCCTTTGCAACTGGAATTAAGTTAGGATAGGATTAGGATAGGATAAGATAAGATAAGGTTGGATAAGATTTTGGATAATGTTCCTTCTTTAGAGCTGATTTCTTATCTTCCTTGACTTGGATTTATTTCTTCACTCTTTTCAGCACATTCCTAGCTTCTTGAACTTCAAATTCGTCCATCCATCTTGTTCCATTCATAAGCTATCCATTTGGTGCCCAAAACTGCCTCAAAATGCTCTAAATTGCACTTTCTTGCCAACTTGGTCATATGGACCTACAAACACACGAAAATAGCTTAAAACACTATAATAAACACAAACAAACTATGAAAATGCAAGAAAACAAGCTAACTAAGTCGCATAAATATGCTCCTATCAAATTCCCCCACACTTAGTTTTTGCTAGTCCTCGAGCAAAACAAAGGAAACAAAACAAGCAAAACAGAACCTAAACCTTCCAACATTTGTCTCAGGGATTTCCAATGAAACATGACACATTAAAAATCACTACTTACATAAATTTTAGTTATCCTTACCCTTGAGCTCATACTTAATCATAGTCACCATTCACTAGCTCACATTTAATCAATTAAAACAACATTTTGAATGTAGTAACATGCCTTAGAGAATTCCCTCAATTCCTTACTGGATAGGCACTCAATTTTCACTCAGATTTTCTGACTACACACCCTACACAGTTATATGTGAGAAGATTGATGTAAACATGTAGACAAACACTCACATATATGTATAACAAAGAAAGCATTTTCTGGAGTTATTAAGCATGCTTAGATATGATCTCATGGATGGAATGCCACTACTTAGACGCGAGAACCAGGGATACCATATGCTCATACCAATCCCAAACTCCACATATTGAAACACATAACACCCAAGATAGAAGTCACAGGGTTGTAACGGGGCTAAGGGTATTGGCTTACAAAGAAAGGTAAGGGTAAACAAACGTTCTTAAAGAAATAGTGAGCAAAGTAATGATTTTGACACTTAGAATTCACTTTTGAATGCAAAAAATCCACTTTAAACACAAAGGGAAAGTTCATGTAACACTTAGGGTCAAATTCAAGTTTTTTGGACCCTTTCTTCAACAACCAACACTTTAGAGCTTTTCAAACATATTTTTCAACTCTTCTTCATTCTTTTTACAACTTTTCTTTTTTTCTTTCTATTTTCCACGAATTTTTTTTCTTTTTCTTTTCTACCCGTGCCTCATTTAAGACTTTGGCACACACACACACACACACAAAAATCTCTTCCCCCACACTTGTTTTCGGCAATATGTTGATCAAAAGGAATTCCCTCTAAGTCATGCTCCACTATACTTTAAGAACAAGGGTATGGGTAGTCCTAATCTAGGCTAGGTAAGGATAATGTGGCTAACAAGGAAAATAGGCTAAATAAGGCTCAAAGGGGTTAAACCTACAAAACAAATGCATGGGATGAAGGCTTTTTGGCTCTGGTGGTAACTTCTAAACAACTTCATCTTGTTATATGTTATGCTAATCAATTTTATGCTTTGAATGAAATGGGTATGAGTTCTAATATTTGGATCTATAATGATGAAACGCCTTCTAAGTAGCAACCAAGCAAAGAATGATAAGATCATGCAACGACTTTAGAAAACAACAAATTCACAGATTATTAACTCTCCAAAGAATGTTTAGGCTCAAGTCTCACAGGGTTGTAGCGTTAGTTTGAGTTCCTTCCTTCAAGCATGTTACAAAAACTGATTTTTCCTTTGTGATTACATGTGAATTCGTAAACTATAACTATAACCAAGCATAAACCAAAGAGCATATCAAACTTCCATCCATGTTTGTAACTTTCTTTAACAGTCATGCAATTAAAAACCAAATCCTCATCATTGTGTTGGAAGGTACCCTAAGACACAAACACACAAAAACAATTGTAAAACGACTTTTTTTTTTTGGATTTTTTTCAAAACGTTTTTGAATTTTTTTTTTTTTTGAATTTTGGTATTTCCTATTAAAGCCACATATAGACACATCAAAACATACTAAAAACACTTAAAAACAATGAAAAAAAACCTTTGAAATGTTAGGTGGTAAAATCCTACGAATTTTGCAACAAAAATACTTTGTTTACCCCCCCCCCCACACTGAAACCAAACATTGTCCTCAATGTTTCAAACATAGACTCACACAAAAACAAGCAAATAACACAATTAGCAAACATGGCAAATATGGCAAAGTAAAAGCAATAAAGAGTAGGGTTTAGGAACGCAAATCTGATTATGATGCCGGAGCTTCCTAGGTCTTCCTTATTTGCATGGGTTGCCTCCCAAGAAGCGCTTGCTTTAACGTCTTCCAGCCGGACGATACCTCTCTTTAAACTCCCCTAGGTCCCACGGCATGGATTTGATCTTTGAATGGGAAGTGATACTTGAAATGATCCGATAATGGTTTAAATTCTAGAGTGGATGCCTGAATCATTAACAACATATTAGTATAAAACAAAATTGAAATTTGAGTAGGTGGCTTACCTGTTTGCTCCGACAAGAACTCAAGGACAAACACTACTTCTTTGAAAGTTTCTGGAATGTTGGACTTGGCCAAATTTAGTGGGAGGGTTGTGTCTTGTCCTGTATGTTGGAAATGTGCCCTAAAGCCAATCATATGATGATACTTTACGGACATTTTACATGTTAAACTAATCTAGTTTAACTATAAAGGGCAAAGATTATTGTTTGAGCCGTCTCATATAAATGTTATATGCTTAAACGATAAAGTCCAAGGAATATGTGATTGGAAGAATGTAATCTAATGAAGTTAGATTCATGAGACCATTCTTTCGTAGACACATCCTAAATGTTCCTGATCATAGGATTGTCAATTGGGCATTGACAGTCCGTCAAGATCGGTACGTGCTATGTCTTCTTTCAGAGAGAGTGACTAGTCTCGAGTCATTGGTGTGTGTGACATCAAGACAAGTACGTAGGTGCTCAGTAGAGAATGAGTTCACTGAACGCGATCAACGAAGAGTTCTCATACTCATGTCACATGAGAACTCATGTTTGGGATAATGCAAATTAGTCCTTTGACCTGAGGCATCACAGTTGTCTTGTGGTTAAGTCCTTGATCTTTGATTATGTCAAAGTCACCCCATTGGGGTGTCCACGGCATCGTTGGGGTTAAGCCACTTAGTCATGGAGGCAAGTGAATGCGCAACAAGGGATCTCTAACCTTCAAACCGTTTGAGGGAGAATACTCTATGATATGATTTAGAATCTCTGGCCAGAGTATGAATGAGATTTAGAAAAGTTGTTCTAAATCACATTCAAGGAAATCATATAAGCACACGAATCACATTGGATAGTAGACATGAATAAATAAACTATCAAACCAAACAATGTGGTCAGGAGTATTAGATTAGAGAAAGACCGTATTGCATTTGTAATCCCAAACTGAATAGGTTTTCTCTACCTCTTCTGATTAGCTTGGGTAACCATGATATGCTGCAAGGTGTCACTCATGGTTTGTGGAAGCCCTAAACGTGTGTAATCACTAAAGGGAGAATTGAAAGTAAGTTTCAATTCACAATCGATGTAAAATGGTTTTAATCGCCCACTGCCTCGCTAAAATGAACCTAATGGATCGCACACCGTGTAAGGTGGAGATTGAAGAAACAATGGAGATGAGTAAGAATGATTAAATGGTTTAATCATTTATTTATGGCAAGGATTAATTAATATGTTAATTAATCAAACGAATAAGTTCGTTAATGACCTCGGGATAGGTTTTGGACCTTAAGGCCCAATGGGCTTCGAACGTCAAGCCCATTGACTTAAGTTGTATGACAACTTAATGAATAATGATTCACTAAGACCCAAAAGCCCAAACAACACCCCATGGCCGGCCATTTAGAGGAAGGGTAGTGAACTTGCTTTAATTACAAGTTTGCCACTCAAATGAATAAAGGTATAAATATGACTTTATAGCCTTTTATTCATTAGGGTTTGTTTTGGAGAAAAATGGTGAGAACTTGTCTCTCCATTTCTCTCTAAAGAGGCCGGCCACCTTGGGGGGTGCATCTTGCAATCCCACTACTCCAAGGTCACTCATTTCTTCTCCAATCTCTCCTTGGTGAAAAGACTTAGAGGTTCCTTATTTTGGGAACTTGGAGAAACCTATTCATCCATCCAAATCCATAGATTTATTATGCAAGGAATGAAGGCCCTCTCTTTGGGTGATTAGCCTTTGCTTATGCAAAGAGGAATCTACAAAGGTACAATTTCAACTCACTTTGTTTTGAGTTGAGTTTTGGTTCACCAATCTACTAGGCTTTGAATTTCTTGGTTAATGTTTTGTTTTTAAGTGCATGCTAGCATGATTCCGCCTTTAATTGTTAATTGCATGCTTATTGATGTTGCTTAAATGAACATGTTTTCACAAAATCTTCCTTCACTGTATCATAAAATGCAACTTCTTTGGGGTTGGTTGTGCCAAGTACATCCTCTTTGATGAATTCTTGGTGTTCCCCAGCCACTTCCTTCTCTTGAATCCTTCTTCTTGGTGTACAATTCGCTTCAGGGAATTCAACACAATCTGGACCTTGTTTTGGTGTACCAAGAAGTGGGATATCACTTTGCACCTTGGGAAGGGCTTCCACGATGTCTTTTTCACTCTCTTCTTCCTTGGGAATCAAAAACCTGTGAGGAAAAGGGACATCTGGTGGAATGGGGTAAGAAGCAATTGAATTTGGAACCACCTTACCTGAGTTGGACGGCATAGGGACTCTAGGAGGCTGCGGCAAGGGTTGTTCTACCCTTGCCGTGGGTGTGTCTTCTTCCTCCTCCTCAATTAGTAGATGTTCGTCCTCCTCTTGGCTTTGTTTTGACGCCCTTGGTTCAGCTCCAACCTCCATAACACTTCCCAAAGTGATGGCTTCAGTAATTTCAAAATCTTCCATTGAATTTACAATGTTTGCGTTGGAGAATTCACTTTGTTCTTGAATTTGTGCCATGAACTCCACAATCTGCCCAACTTGCTTCTCTAATTCATCCATCTTTTTGGCTTGATTTTGCATCCTTTTGGTTTGATTTTCTTGCCCCTGAGATAAATTGGTGAGTAACTTAAGAAGTGTATCATTATCCAAGGACGTACCTGAACTGGTTTGGGAAGATTGTGGGGGAGGTTGTGGTGGTGCATATGGCGTTGTATAGAACCCTTCATATGGCTGCCAATATTCTCCTTGTTGAGACTCCTTGGCTTGATTTTGTGAGCCCTGCGCCAAAGAAATTAATTCCTCAAGAATTTGATTATAATCGATTGATGAACCTGAGTTTGGTTGGGCATATTGTATATGAGGTTGTGGTGGCTGCGCATGACTTGAATAGAACTCCTCATATGGCTGCCAATATCCTTCATGTTGAACTTGTTGAGATTCCCACCACATAGAGTTTGAATGATCACTCCATTCTCTTTGTGAACGTTGATTTGCTTGATATTCTTGCCTATAAGACACACCAAATGTAGGGGCACTTTGCCTTGTGGTCCTTTCGGCATACTGCGACAATTGAGAAGTCAGATTCGCTATTTGAGCTTGAATGTTAGCAATTGCCATATCTTGCTTCTCTAGTACCTAAAATCAAAGAAAGAAAACTAAATCAAATATCAAAAGTAAAAGACACGAACAGAAACAAAGGGGGACTAGCAATTTTGCTAATCCCCGGCAACGGCGCCAAAATTTGATGTGAAAATTAACTTGACACACAAATTAAACCCTATTGATGACAATTGTAGTAATGATGCAAGTAGGGATCGTTCTAGACCGGGGATTAACTAGGGATGCCAATTAACAAATATAAGATTCAAAAAACACTAAACTAGACTCTATAAACTCAAAACTAACTTAAAACACTCAAAACAGCAAATAACAATAAAAAAGACTCAATTCTAGACCTAATAAGTGATTTGGACGAAAATAGAACTTCAAAGACTCAAAAGACTTAAAGGAAACAAGTTTTGACTCTAAAAACAAGACTTAAAAGCAAGGGGTTTGGTTTTGACGAAATTGAACTTTTAAAACATAAACTTTGTAAACAAACTTAAAAACTCACGAAATTGATGAAATAGAATGGTGAAAGGCTAGTTAGAGGGTTCCTTCTCCACACATGAAACATATGCATACGACTCGATTTCCAGTTACTCTTTCAACAAACCATGAATGACAATGCCCCAAATTAACTAGATTACACCAATTAATTCTCAGATTTCCCTATATTCATTGAATTGAATGGGATACGCATTACAACCAAATTATTCTTATCAAGGACCCTAACTATGGAATACGCATGATAGAGACACATATCAAAGATCATTAAGTTCAATGGAAATCATAAGCATTGACGAGGCATTCATAACTATGGAATACGCATGTTACTCTTGCCAAAGATTTACTTAACACAATCGTGACTAGCGACTTTTACTACTCATGAATATAAGTTTATAACGATTAGGTGAAATGCCCTTATACTCTAGCATCAAATTCATGCATGCAAACTAAGTGTCGACCCTCAATCAACATACATAAACATGTTATCAATCAAATAGATAAGTAAACCACATTCACGATTTATGAAATCATAACTGGAGGAAATCAAGTCATATAAAACATATGATCATGGCTTTGAATTCACCTCCAACTATAAAGAAATTAGTTCCTCATGTTCGCAAATAAACAAAGATAACTTAAATTAAACATTAAAAACAAAGATAGAATACACCTAGAAACACTCCAGATGGCTCCTTCTTCTCCTTCCTTAGCTGCGGCACAAGAGGATTGTGGTGGATGGTGTGGTGGATGGATGTAGGTGATTTTTGGTAGAGGGTGGTGACTAAATGGTGCAGCAAAGGATGGTATTTATAGGCTGAAATTCGCAACCCCTATGTAGCAAAGGAAAAGGATTTAAAGGCCTAATTTGTATAGGATAATAACACACAATCCTTGAAGGAAAAGGCTAAGGCTTTTAGAAACCAAGGGGGAAAGGAATAATCAGGTTTCTAGAAGTTCTAGAAAGGTTTAGGGCGTCACTTTTGTAGGACAACGGATAAGGCCTTCTAGAAAGGTTGTTTTGTGGCTGATTTCTAGAAAAACAAGGGATAAGGTGCAACACCTTTGTAGGAGTGGATAAGGGCTTCTAGAAACCTATTTTAATGTGTTTTAATCTGAAAATAAATCCCCTTTGCAACTGGAATTAAGTTAGGATAGGATTAGGATAGGATAAGATAAGATAAGGTTGGATAACATTTTGGATAATGTTCCTTCTTTTCAGCTGATTTCTTATCTTCCTTGACTTGGATTTATTTCTTCACTCTTTTCAACACATTCCTAGCCTCTTGAACTTCAAATTCGTCCATCCATCTTGTTCCATTCATAAGCTATCCATTTGGTGCCCAAAACTGCCTCAAAATGCTCCAAATTGCACTTTCTTGCCAACTTTGTCATATGGACCTACAAACATACGAAAATAGCTTAAAACACTATAATAAACACAAACAAACTATGAAAATGCAAGAAAACAAGCTAACTAAGTCGCATAAATATGCTCCTATCACGCATTCTGTTATTTCTCATACATTTGCTTAAGTGACGCAACCCCATTGTACACCTCTAGGATATGATTTAGAGTTTTCTATGCCTAGAGGGGATAGATGTTTTGTGGATCGGGTATATCCAGGATGTCCAGTGATAGTAGAGGATGTTATTATGCCGGCTAATCTTATGCCGTTGGATATTATGGATTTTGATGTAATTCTTGGCACTGATTGGTTGCACTATAATCGTGCCAAGATAGATTGTTATGGAAAGACAGTCACATTTCATCGTCCTGGACTACCTAAAGTTACATTTGTAGAAGAGCCTAGTGGGGTGAGGCATGGTATTATTTCTGCCATGAAAGCCAAAAGATTGTTGTCGAAAGGTTATCAGGGATATTTGGCTCATGTAGTATTGAACGATGATGCTCCTAGTAGCGTGGAGGATGTAGTATTGAGTGAAAATTGTATTTTGACTAAGATTGGTAAATGATAAGAAAAGAAAAAAAAAAGGAGGAGGATGAAGCAGACCAAATTAATAAATAAGAGTATCTCCAAGTGAGGAGTCAATTCGACCAAGGAGATGCCAACAAGCATTTTGACAGCAAAATCCAATCCAAGCGGAGAGTTAAAAGTTGACTTGTGTAATGAGGTTTAACTTTTCGGTACACTGGAGAGGTTTGGACACATATCTTGAGCATCTCCAATACAAAATGCAAAATGCCTTAAAATGAGCATTTGGCATTTCTCGTTAGCCGAAAAGCTCTTTATAGTAAATAAAAATGTAACCATTTTGAATGAAAATGTAAATAAAAATGTAATAAGATTCCAAATTTACATACGTCTCATTATAGTAAACCTCATATTTACATATTCATAAATGTAAAATACGATGTAAATGTAACTTTACATCTCAAATTTGCACTTCTTAATTAAAAATGCTCTTAGAATCAAATAAAAAATTTGAGGCCAAATTTCCTACTGTATCGGAGATCACTTATTGTTAGATTTTTTTCAGTCAACCACAACTCTCCAATCCTTGTACCAAAGCAGTAATAGAATTAACACTCATTTGCTAGTGTTTTTAAAATAATTGAAAGCGCTTTTAGTAAAAATGTTCTTAAAACCAATCCTTAGTAAAAATTTGAGTGGATTCTGGTTAAGTGTTTTTTTGGAAGAAGCACCAAATATGTGCTTCTTCCAGGAAGAACCTTAAAGTGCTTTTGGAACCCAAAATTAATTTCACCAAAAACGCTTTCAATCTTTTGAAATGCATTTCCAAATGAGCCATTATAGTAGGTGCAATCAATTAGGGGTGTGTTTATTCCATAAACTATCTCGGATTAGACTTTCTTCAAGAACTAAGTTCGAAATTGTTTCAGTAGGCTGATGCTTTTTGGGGATCTTGCTAAGACAGTGTACAAGGTCTTTAGTCTAGGCGAATCCAACTTAAGGCCTCGTTTGGCAACACGGACTATACTGACTATTTCAATCGGATAGGATAAATAGTCGTCAAATAGTATTGACTAAAACTCAATTTCCATATTAGTTCTACGAAAAAAAATTTGTTAAAAAATGAAAAAAAAATGATAGAATAATCCATAGAACAATCCACAAAGGAGGTCGTTTTGGTCTAAGGAATGGGATCCCCACCTTGCTTGTTCATGAGCTGGGACCAAGATTGAAGAATCGCCGAAACAAAGCTAAAGAACCCTTCTGAAAGTGTACTTTCGTTCGTTCTTCATTCCGTCCTTGACCCATGATCAATGGCTTAATCCATCCATAAGAAAAACCAAAACCGAACATGAAAAAGTGTGAATTATTTTGACATTAATTTTGCTTTCAATTTGGAAACCAATCTCCATGTTCCCACTTCTCCCAACTTCACCAAAAATCAAACTGAATGCCAACCAAATCCCCCAATCATACTACACTTTCTTGAGATCATTTTTACTCACCGTTGTAACTATAGTGCATGTTTACTATACACTTAATCAATTGACACGTATTTTTTCACTTAATTGTAGTTAACTTTCATATTAAATGTTATTTTTCGACTTTTGAAAAAAATTAATTAAAATTAAGTAAAAAAATATGTGATAAATAATTAAGTATATAATAAACATACACTATAACTTATAATGGTGAGCGAAATGCTTCTCAGTTTCTTCATATGATTTCCCGCTGACCAAAACAAACGAAACGTACAGAAACCTCCCCCACGCCCTCCATTCAATCCACCATTCAATCTGTGGGGTATGCATGACCTGATCAAACCTCATCATGATCCGATGATTTAGAGGCGCGTGAATGATTCTCGCGTGACTGTTGAACAACTCTCAAATAAAGCTTCTGGTCAACTTAGCATTCATATCATTTACCCCGCTTCTTTTTGAGAAATTATAAGAAGATCTGTTTAAAATGATACTTTTTATTAATTTTCTGCTACATCACAATTTAACATTAATTTTTATATTAATATTATAAAATATTGTACAAAATATATGAGAGGTAGATAATCATACGTTTGAAAAAATCTTCATAGTATTTCTATTTCATTTTTGGTAAATCATTTATAGTGCTGTTACAACCAACTCAATGTGTTATTTTTTCACTCACATTCTAATCTCATCCACTGTAAAAAAATTAAAAAATTAAAATGCTATTTTCTCACTCACTATTATTTTTAACATGACCCTTAATATATATTGATTTTTTTTTAATTTTTAGAAGAATAAATATTAGAGTGCTCTCCAACCGAGCCTCCACTTACCGCCAAGGTTTACATTCTCAATTTTTATTCCGATCAGTAGTTCAAAATCTGATCACGTCCCAAATCTCCAGCCTGTTGCAACTCTCGTTCCTTCATTCTCTCTAGACCCCTAACACAACCTCCTTCCCTCATTGTAAGATCCCACATCGTCCAAGGGAGTGATCTTTATATGTATATTCTCATCCCTACCTAGCACGAGGCCTTTTGGGAGCTCACTGGCTTCGGAGTTCATCGGAACTCGGAAATTAAGCAAGTAGTGCACAAGAGCACTCCCATGATGGGTGATCCACTGGAAAGTTCTCATGTGAGTTCTTAGAAACAAAACTGTGAGGGCGTGGTCAAGGCCCAAAGCCGGCAAAACTATGAGGGCGTGGTCGAGGCCCAAAACGGACAATATCGTGATACGGCGGTGGAGCAGGCCTAGGATGTGGTGGACCCTGGATCAGGATGTGACACTCATGCTTCCAAATCCCCACGACAAAGCTGCATGTCGCATTTCCAAAATTTCATCCTCATGCCCCATTTCTAAATTCGCAATAACCCAACCCACTCCTCCAAGCCTAATTTAATCAAATAAGTGGAGTCAATATAAAACAGAGGTGAATCTGTCAACACTCTCATTTAATATGTAAACTCTTTGTTCAAAAATTTTTATTTTTTTCCTACATAAATTAATAGTTATACCTAAAATTTTGAGTTTTTTTTTATAATACGATGAGATCTTTATGTTAAGAGCATGTTTACTCACAAGAAACAATAATTTAATGATTTTGATTCTTACGTTTCTTGTTTTCATGTGTTTACTTACACCTAAAATAAAAAAATATAAATTTTCTTTTGAAATCCGTAATAAAATATCTAAAATTTGATAATCATATAAACTAGGGGCTAGTTACCTTACTTTCCTCATTTCTAAGTTCTCTGATTCCTTCATCTTCATATTTTTGTCAAGTAAACATACTCTAGCTTTGACACACCCCGATCCGGAATGTCCACTAGGACTCCGAATCGAGCTGTGCTAAGCGACACTTGGAAGATGACGAAGCCATAAAGTATAGTGATATGGAAAATATGAATAATTTTAAACCTAATAATGTCTAAAGATAAGAGTGCGCTGTGAGGCATAGGTAAAGTACAATAGTGTGGGTAAGGATCATACCCTCAGAGGTAGCCACCTATATTGAGATTCGCCAAGAATCCTCATCGATACAAATTTTCAGTAGCTAAAACTTGGAGGGGACGAAAAACAGAAAACTTGAGTGGGCAAAAAACACAGCTTATTGAAACCATTTCTCTTTCCAAAAATAATAACCCCTCACTGAAAAACCCTTATACTTTTCCAGAAAATAATATTACATACGTATATAGAAATCAGGCTTGAGAGCAATGAAAACTAAAGTATGTGCCATGTCAAGTATCTCAGCAAATAATATGTAAGCCAGGTGCTGTGAATCAATATAAAATGATATGTCAGCATGAGTCACCTAATGTGACCTGTACGGCTAAACCTATAGCTCATAAACCAATTCCTGCACACGAGTCGAAACCACCTATTGTTGTTTGCATGACAGGGTTGTGCACCAAACTTGGATCCAAGGTGAGTGTGCGGTGCGAGAGATGAACATCACGTGAAAGACTGTGCCCTAGCCATGGGCGAGAGCACTAACACCAAGATGCAGGATAATGAGCTCTAAATGCATCTACGTATAACCATACACAATGAAACCACCATTATCATAATGTACTCACCTGAAGCTTACCTCTACATCATCATTCAATAGTATGCAAAACTATCCTAATGCAAATTCTAAAATATAATGCATCCATGACATGGCATTTAAATCGTAGATTCATTTAAAAAAAACAGTTTTTGGAAATCGCAAAGCATATATATATAGAAAACAAAAACTCACTCACCTGGAGTCCGCGTTACAACTCTCTAGCACGAGTATTGAGGCATCACTAACATCCGGCGCCTAGAACAATTATCAAACCACATCTCAAAATCCTTATCGATAAAACACATAACTCACATAAAACACATCCCCAAGGACGTTAATGATGAGAAACCCGTTGACCAAAAGTCAACCGTCAGTCAAAGATCGACGGTAGGGTCTATAACTCTACGTAACTGGATCCATAACTTCCAAATTTCCACATTATGCTTCTAAAACATCATACTAAAGTTTCATTACGATCCAACGGTTCAATCTCCACCAATTGTCAAAACCAAGTAGTGATCGACGTTTTATTTTATGAACTTACAAATCCACTTTGTGAAGATCCATTCTTCGGATTCCCGATCCGTAAGTTCCTATAATCCTCAAATATTACGTACTATAACGTATTGAATTTTGGTGACAATCCAACGATCGGATCATCGATTCATATTTTTACCAAGTAACACACCTTAATCAAACTAGATTTACAATAATCAAATCACATCATACGAATATCAAATCTCAGATCAAGGTATCGATTTAGCGTAAAATAGCATCGGTGGCCCACTGGCCACGCACCGCCGCCGGTGGCAGTCGGCAGCCTCGACTCGCTAAAAAATTCAACTATTTCTAAAAATTCTCAAATTTTATAAGAATTAAGATCTCAATGAGTGGAGTAACTTTCATACCTATGACTAAGGCCAATTTGGTCGGGAAAAGGCTCAATTTCATGAAAATTCGTCGGAGCCCTATATTTGGGTGTGTTTGATTCGACCTCCAAACTCACTCCAACACCTAAAAATTTGCTTGAGCTTTGTTCATGGGGTTGAGGGGAGCTTATTGGTGGTGGTAATTGGATGAAAACATTTCAGGATTTGAGGAATTTACACACGATCCCGTTGCACCCACATTACGGGTTTTACTATTTTTAAGGCTAGATTCCATCAAATTTGAGGTGGAATGGAAAGAGGGAATGTCTTAGAGTGTCTCCCAAGTGGTTAGGTGGTTTGATTCGTCGAAAAATCTACAAAAAAGCCTCAAAAGAGGGTTAAACGGGTCGGGTCTGACAGGTTTTGCAGGTCGACTCCCCCTTTTCTTCTTTTTCTTCTTCTCTCCTTTCTCTCCTTCCTCTTATCTCTCATTGGTCACTTCCCTTTCTCTCTCCCTCATTGACCGACTTCCCTCCCTTATCTCTTCTTTATTTTTCATCTCTACCGCCCACTTTTCTTTCCTTTAATCTGGGCCACACACATGACTCAATCAGATTTTTGCTCCAAAATCTGGAGCCTTCTGGAAATAATTAGTTGACCATTAATCAAAGTGAGAAATTAAAATATCGCTATACATGTCAAATTGTATTATTAAAGAAAAACAACACATTGTTGTAAAATCGACGGTGGGTGCAGTGGAATAAATGAAACAAAACACAAAATTTACGAGGTTCCTCTACAGTCAGTATGACTGGAGTACGTCATCGGGGCAACAGTGGTGCTTTCATTATAATCTGAAATAATAAGAGTACAAAGATAATTCTCTCTATTATCTCCTATCCTCTTCCTCTCTTTTCTCTCTTCCTCTTCCTTCCTCTCTTTTCTTTCTTTCTTTTCCTTCCTTTCTCTCCCGTGAACCTCATCACTTCATCTCCTCTTCTTCCTTTATATAAACAAAAGAAAGCATTATTCACTTTACAAATTTTCCACAAATGAATAGTAAAAATATTGTGCATAAATAGTAACAAACTATTCATGTGGGCCATCCACATATTATTCACAACACTCCCCTTTGGATGGCCACAAGTCTTTGATTAACTCTTTAAAAGCTTGACATGTCTTGGATGTTCCCCCTGATGAGTATCTCCCCCTGATTTCAAATCATTTAGGTTGATCGTTGATCATTCTGCTTCAGTCTCTTAGCGGGGAGAGTTGTCGAAAGAGGTGATTTACTTGTTGTTAACTTTCCACAAGCTTGTTCTTGAACTGGGCTAGAGGGCTTTCAGCTAGACTTGCGTCAAAAGCCTCAATTTACTCCTTTTATCTGGAGCAGAATTTGATTCAAGGGTGGTGGACACTTGATCTTGAATCGGACTTGTAATTTCTTGAAGGACCTTCGAGGCTTGATCTTGAATGAAGTTGTATCGTGAAGAGCTTCGCGTGGCAAGTAATCTTCGGCTTTGTTAGGGATGAATCAGTACGTGTTTGTTGCGCTTGTCTCCATATGCTTCAATGTATCATTTTCACTTACCTTACTTGCTCCCCTGGCTTAAGTAGTATTTTCCCTGGTTTTTCCCCATGCATGTGTGGCATCTTTTCTTGTAGGATTTATCCCCTGATGTAGGAGTAGAATGCAAACCCTTGCATTTGAATGGTTCATCATTTCTTGGTGACTGGGGATCCAACTCCAACAACAATTAAAAATGACTACTCAAGAGCAATACTAGGTAAGCAATCAGGAAAGGTTCCAGGCAGTCGGTTTCTTACTGGGAGATTGAGTGGAGGTTCCGACATATTGCTTTCTGTATCCTTGTATTTGCAGGTAAGAACAAGAACAAAAGAAAAGATAGGGAGATTGCATGATATGAGATACTCTTACTCTCGGCCATGAAGATATGAGATAATCTTGCTCTGGTGTGCCTTGTATGAAGAGGTATTCTCGGAGAGGAAGAAAACTGAGTATTTCGAGATGCTTTGTTGAAGATGCATTCTCAGAGATGAGGAAGAGTTGGATTGCAGGTCTGCCTTGTTATAGAGAACGGAGGTCGACATATATAGAGATTTCCCAATAGCAAGTGGTGGTGCTATTCTTTTACTCTTGTCAGCAATTGTAGTGTAATTAGAACAGTAAGATTTACACGTTTTCAACTTTGTCAGAGATCTTTGACAAAGTTGCACGTGACATCCAAAAAGCTGAGATTGCGTCTGAAAAATGCCAACGAACTTTATTCAGGAAAATCTGGCTTTTGAAATTCGGAGAACCGTGCCGCTTCAATCTTTGAACAAGTGGCTTTGTTGCCTCTTCTTTTATAAAGACATCAATTGTGTTCAAGAGTATGCTCAAAAAGTTGCTGCCTGAGAAATTTCCCCCTTCTTGCTCTTCTGAAATTTTATTTGATCTCATTTTTCCTTCATCATTTTTGAAAATGACTTGCCCATCTAACATTTGCTTAGATTTGAATCTTATGAGTGATGCAGACGAGCAGGGTGATGCGAAAATTATCTTAACACATAAATTTAACCCTCTTTTGACAATTGTAGTACAAGTATAAGTAGGGATCGTTCTGGACCGGGGATTAGGAGGGCTTGCTAATAACCTATAAACTGACTAAAAAACATAAAACTAAACTTAAAAACACTTAACAAGACTCACAAGACTCAAAGCAAACTTAAAATACTCAAAACAGTTTAAAACAACCAAATAAACTTAAACTAGACACTAGAAATGACTTTGGACGAAAATTGAGTTTTACTTGAATCAAAACATTTTAAAACACAAATTAAAACAGATTCTAACTAATTAGACACACTAAAGTAAAGGGGGATTGAGTTTTGGACGAAGTTGAAACAAAAAAAAACAAGTATGAAAAACTAGACAGATTGTAAAACAAATTTGAGAAATAAGATGATGGATGGGATAGCTAGAGGCTTTTTCTCCACACATGATATGTATGCAAACAACTCGATTTCTAGTTACTACTTCATTGAATTATGAACGACAATGCTCCAAATTAATCGTGACATCACTAGTTAACTCTCAGATTTTCCTTGTTTTATTGGATTGGATGACATCATTCGACAACCCAAAACATTCTTCAAAAGTTCCCTACATGACATCATAATAGAGATACAATCAAAGTTCATTACGTTTAATGAAAATCATAAGCATTGACAAAGCACTTGCAACTATGACATCATGTCACTCATGCTAGGAATTGAACTTAACGCGATCGTTTACAAGTGACCTTCACTACATGTGAATATAAGTTTGTAACGATTATGTGAAACTTCCTTATACTCTAGCAATGGATTTATGCATGCCAATTAAGTGTCGACCGTTAATTAACAAATACAAATAAGTTATCAATCAAATAGTTAAGCCAATTGCATTCACGATTCAAGAGTTCATAACTGGAATTTATCAAATTATATTGCACACATAGTCATGGCTTTGAAATCACCCCTAGCCAAGAGGGGTTTAGCCATTCATATTTACAACAAAACAAAAGGAAATGAATTTAAACATTAGAAACAAAAGAAAGAAAACACCTAAACGCTCCAACGATCCAAGTTGGACAGCAAGCACGTCCAAGCACTTTCCTTCCCTTCCTTTGCTACGGCACAAGATGCTAGTGAGTGTTTGAAGGTTTGTTTGTATGGAAGAATGGATGTGAAGATGAATGGATGTGTTTGGATGAAGGTTGTGTTGAAATGGGAGTGAATGATCTAACAAAGTATGAACTAAATTTATGTTACACACACTTCCTTTTATAGAGGAAGTGTATGGCAATGGAGGGGAACATGGAGTGGTGTAGCAATTGAGTGCAATGATGCATGAAATTTGAAATGATGGAGGGAACAAGGAATGGTGTAGCAATTGAGTGCAATGATTCAATGTAATGATGCATGAATCTGAAATGATGGAGGGAACAAGGAATGATGTAGCAATTGAGTGCAATGAGTGATGTTTGAAATGATTCAAAGGTGAAAGTGAAGTGATGATGCCAAGCATAGGAATCCAAAGGGAGTGCAATGATGGTGCACGACAATGATGGAAAGGTGAATGGTGGAGTGACACCCCATTGTGGCTGACCTCTTTGTCCTTTTTACATTAATTCTTCTTTCTCTTTAACACATTCCTAGCCTCTTTAGTCTTCAATTTCGTCCATCCACCTTGCTCCATGCATGTGCTATTCATTCCAAGCCCAAAACTACTCCAAAATGCATTTTATTGCTTTATAAGGCCTATGGACCTACAAACACACGAAAATAGCTTAAAATACATAATTAACTAAGAAATAACAACATAAATGCATGAGAATAAGCTAACTCAGTCGCATAAGTATGCTCCTATCAAAGGGTCAGGATAACATATGGCGCTCGTCCTTCTTATTTTCTAATGGTCCTTTTACGGTTGGGGACTCTGTGATGAAAAATAACATAACTGCTACTGTGGTAGCTAGGAATCTTCTCACTCCAAAGGATAACAGAATCCTTTCAAAACGGTCTGAAGAGTTGGTCGTTCAATACTCCTTGGCTCTCAGTGTTCAGTGTGCTGGCTCTGTTTCCAATATGGGCCAGCGCCTACTTGCTCAAACTCGCCAAGTTGAATCATTGATGGCGGAGGTGGAAAGTCTTAAACAAGAGATAAGAAGGCTCAAGCATGAGAATAGAGTGTTACATGTGCTTGCAAATAATTACTCTACGAGCATGAAAAGAAAGCTCGACCAATTGCAGGAATCCGAAAGTCGGATTCAAAGTGATCACCAGAGGTTCGTTGCTAGATTCTGAAAGCAACTGATGCCTTCCCCTTCTAGTGTTTTGCCAAGTACTGGGGTGCCACATGATCAATCTCTAGTGCCTCCCTCTTCTAGGATACTTCCGAGTACTGAGGCTTCACATGAGCAACCTTTGTAAAAACTCCATCCTGTTTGTTTGTTTTAACTCATGTGTATGCACATATCTATAATTTCTCGGAGATATTAATAGATAAGCTTTATTTCATTCAATGTATTGTGCCATATACAATAAAGCATATACATCACTAAGATGTGGTACTTCTGGACCAAATATCCATTTATCTTTACCCTCACGAAGATAAATGATCTTTCTTAATGTCTATATCATTTGAGTATTCAACTCATAATCTTCAATCCATATGGTTCTTTTAATATCATAAACATCATGGATAAGATTCGTGTTAGTAGATTGTTCGATCTGCAACTCGAGACAATATTTCTCTCAACATTTTATAATCTTTCTTTACTCTTCAAGAGTCTCAATTTAATATCATCAACTCTTCAGGAGCTTTAATTTAAAGTCATTGATTCTTGCAAGAGATTTTAGTATGTTGCAACAATATCATAATGATAGTACTCACTAAGGCAATTTATACCATTCATTGGTATTGAGTACATATTTTATGCTTTACCATTCGGGGGCTTACTTCAAGCAATTTGAATCATTTAGGGATTTTCTACACTTCATGACATATTTTCCTTTGGAATTTATACAGAGCAATTTGCTCCCATGTATACTTGAGGGATTTACTTATGGAGATATAAGTGGGCGACTCACAACCCTTCATATATAATTCTCCATTCATATGAACTCGTTTACAACCTTGTGTCATATCATGTGAGTGTATTTTACTGTATTACAAATGCCCATATGTAACCTCCTTGGTTCAACATCTTTTGGCTATTTGTATTGTATTCAAATATATAGGTCCATTTTTCCATGTTCTTACAAAATTGTAATGGAATTGCCTTTCTCCATTTTGACCAATAATTTTCCTTTTGTCGACGAACAAAAGAACATGACTCAATATTAACACAGCTTATTGATGAATTTAGTAGCTACTTGTAAAACCCAAAATTACCATTGGTTATCATCAATCCATGATCCCATATTCTCACGTGCATGCGCATGCATAAAAGTTTTTCATTTCTTTGGATATCCATTGCCTCTTCAAGGGCATGACACTATCTCTTCCAAGATAGTCATAATTTAGAGAATGTGGATCATAACCTCTTGAGCGTTATAGAGCTTGGATTTTAATCTCCACTTCTGGGAGTTGAGTCATTGGAACCTATACGTCTATCATGCTTCATGCATGAGACATCAATATTCCCATATCCGTGGATTGTCCTATCTGGGACGTGTATCCATGCGGCGATTGTCATGCTTCTGGCATGCAACATTTATGCTTCAGGAATGCAATAATTCAGTAGTGCCATATTCTTCTTCTTTCAAATGACTAAACCTTTTGAGTCTAAAAGTCTGCCACGCTTCAGGCGTGAAACAAATAAATCATTTACTGTCTCATTATTTTGTCCAACAGGGACATCAATTCTTGTAGGCACATTTGTAGCAAGTATATATGATTTCATCACTTTCGTTGCATCATTCAATTATTCCTATTTCATTTTCTCATTGTTTGCTTCGTGAATCAAAATAAGACAAATTCTCTTCGTTCTTCTAGAACGGTATTTTCTTATCATTCTTTTGGAATGATATTTTCTCATCGTTCTTCTGGAATGATATTATTTTCTCCCTCTAATGGCGGAAAAAATTGTCTTATCAAAATGATAGTCTGCAAACCACGTGTAAACATATCCCCAGTCAAGGATTCCAAATATTGAATGATAGATGGTGTTCAACATCAATGCCTAATCCGCGATGATGCCTCATTTCAGTACGTTGTGGCAGTCTTACAGGCACATAGACAACACAACCAAAAACTCGTAAAAGTATAATGCTTGGCTGGTTTCCAAACACGAGTTGTACTGAGAAGTATTGATGGTTGGTAACATGTCTTAACCGAATTAATAATGCATTATGTAAAGTTTACATGTCCCCATGTAGAAAACTGGCAATTTCGTTTTCATGAGCAGAGCGTTGGTAATCAATTTCACCCACTTAATAAATGTTTCTGCTAAACCATTTTGAGTATGGACATGAGGAACTTCTGGTCCTTATTTAATAGTCTGTATGCTGAGACTCTTATGGCTTTTATTACAAGTAAATTGAGGCACTATGGCACTTCAAACTTATGATACTCATCAAGGGATTTCATGTCCTGATCTTCAAGATCAAAGGACTTCATGCCTGATCCTTTTTGCGTGATGGAACTTTAGGTCCAATCATTTTTATATGATGAGGATCAAGAAACTGCAGATTCTAATTTGATCAAGGAACTTCAGGTCCTGTATATATTCATAGTAACAAAAGATAAGTACTATAAATAAATTAAAGCAATAGACGGTAATTTCAGCCATAATGAATAAATTGCATTTAAGTAAATAAAGCTTGTGACAAGGGCTTTAATTCAGCATCATCAAAACTTAAAGCAATAGGCGGTAAAACCGTCCATGGTAAATAAATTGCTTTAAAGTAAATAAAGCTTGTGACAAGGGCTTTGATTCAGCATCATTCACATAAATATCAAAGCTTTAAAGCAAAGGGTAATAATTCTACCCACTGTAAATAAATTGCTTTAAATAAATAGAACTTGTGACATGGGCTTTAAACCAACACCATGCACATAAATATGCCAAAACAAAAAATGCAATGATTAAGTCCTCATCTTTTGCTTTTTCATTTTCTTGGTCCGCCACTTCTCTTATTTCATCCCTTTTATTTTTATTATTATTTCACAGTTCGAAGTCATTTTAGTTATCCAGGAAATAATAGTAACACTAAGTTCCAATTGGTGTTCCTCCTCCAGTGAGTTTCGAAAAAGTCGAAACGGTTCCCATAAGTTTTGGAGTCAAGAGTGTCTGCAACTTATGAGAAAATCAAACCGTTAGATTTAGTTCAACTTTTAGTATGATATGGATACGAGGATACCAAACAACTTTCGTGAAGAAACAATTTCGATTTGAGCTACCGAAATGGAGTTTTGGTACTCATAAGGTGGTTGTCCAGTTTTCTACGGAAATTGGAAACTGGTTTGGTATTTTAGACATCTGCGACAATCGCACCGTTAACGTTTTCTGAAATTTTGATATGTTGTAGACACTAAGCAGATGAACAACTTTCAAGAAGAAAGTATTTCAATCCGAGGTCCGCAAGTTGGAGTTCTGAGGCTGTTTACATGGCTGCCAAATTCTCTACGAATTTTGAGTCTGTACTCTTTTGCTTCTGCAAAGGATGATATACAGTCATACAACAATATATATAGTTGCTTTAAGAAAATCAATTGTACTGAGATTAAAAGATGAAATGAAAAAAATTTCTTATATGTGAGATTTCAGCTGAAGGAGGTGAACATGATTTGTGGCGTTGTGCTTTCCACTGACATGAGATCTTCTTGTGCTGATAACGTGTTGTAAAATAAACGGTGGGTGCAGTGGAATAAATGAAACAAAACACAAAATTTACGAGGTTCCTCTACAGTCAGTGTGAATGGAGTATGTCCTCGGGGCAACAGTGGTGCTTTCATTAGAATCTGAAATAATAAGAGTACAAAGATAATTCTCTCTATTATTTCCTCTCATTTTCCTCTATTTTCTCTCTTCCTCTTCCTTCCTCTCTTTTCTTTCTTTCTTTTCCTTCCTTTCTCTCCTGTGAACCTCATCACTTCATCTCCTCTTCTTCCTTTATATAAACAAAAGAAAGCACTATTCACTTTAGAAATTTTCCACAAATGAATAGTAAAAATATTGTGCATAAATAGTAACAAACTATTCATGTGGGTCATCCATATATTATTCACAACACACATATCAACTTGTAATTTATATGAAAAACTAAGAAAAGGTTACTTTTGAAAAGTAATCTACGAATTATTTTCCTTTATTGTAAGAAGACGTCACATCGTTATCTCAAACTTTTAGAAAATTTTCCATTAAACAAAACTTATAGATAATTTTATCGTGTTTCATCTACTTGAGCCTTGCGTTGCGTCCATTCTATGCCTAATTATTTATTTATTTTTTGGATTAAATAGGACATTGGCACATCAATTGAATTTTAAAAAAATTGAGAAAAGTACCTGATATTCTAGCATTATTGAAAAATTAAAAGCATGAAAAAAAGACTTTGTAACTCAGCCTACTAGGGTTTCACACATTTGTTGGCAAGTGTGAAATGATAGAAATAATTTTGTTTTTCGTGATTGCAAGCCGCATTCTGCTAGAGTTTTTATGGTTGCTGCTACAGTTGGCAAACGATATTACCTTGCCAATAAAAACATAAGATCATTTTATACCCAGATTACAACTCATGTTTCATTTCAAATTATCAAGTGAAGGCCACCTCATTCTCCCAAACTCAAAATTAATTTTGATTGCTCTCTAGTGGGTTCTAAGGTTGTTGCTGGTTTTGTCATTAGAGTCTCTAACGATTCACCTATTGTGGTTGGTTCCCACAATCTTTGAGAAAGTAGAATTTATGTTGATGAAGTTCTGGCTCTTCGTGATGCTTTGAGGTTTGCAAAGGTCAAAGGTTTTACAAAGATGTGTGTTGAATGAGATTCCAAACTTATCATTGATGTCATTTTGAACAAATGTATTACACCTTGGCAGCTGAGGACAATCATTAAAGACATTAGATCTCTAGCCACTTCCTTTTCTTTTATCTCTTGGTCTCATGTCTTTCGTGAGGCGAATTTCCTTGCCGATGCCACATTATTAGTGTTGGCCACTCAATAAAGGTAACTCATATTTGGGATAGGTTCTTACCCACTATCGTTAGAGATGGTTATTTGATTGATTGTACTGGAAACGGTTGTATTATAAATTTCTCTCTTTAATTAAATTTATTTTTCCATGAAAAAAAATCCTCTGTTCATTATCAAAAGAAAAGGAAAAAACATTAACTTTCCAATTTCTATACTCATTTTAACCGTGGTTAAAACCCTACACCTAATCATGGTTAAAAATTGTTGGTAACTGAGCCTAGTAGTAAAAATGCTAAAACCTATAGAGCCATCAGGTCATATCATTGGTAGAGCCAACAGGCAATAGAGTCTGTCTCCTCTGGTACAAAATCATGATTAACTCTACAACCTCCTACCTATGTCTTCCCCTCTGTATCTATACATCCGCACATATAAATATATGTAGTCCCCATCATCCTTTTACTCTTACTGCAAAAAGCAAAAGCCAAAAGGCTGTGACACGCCTTTTGCTCCAAAGCCCACCCATTTTTTCTGCTCCTTTTAATTCCATTTTAATTTCCTGGAATCCAAACAGGAGATTATCAGAACAAAACCAACCCAGATACCCGAACATGGAAAGAATGATTCTTTCTTGCTTTTCAGTGTAATCTGGGAGCTGGGTTTTTCTTCTTACTCTGTTTGGCTGCTGAGAAAATGAGTGAGAAAATGAAAGATATGAAAGGGTTGGGGTTGGGGTTGGGATCGAGTCTGAGCTTGGGATTGAAACCCAATGAGAGTGAGCCTTGTTTGCAGTTGAATCTCATGGAGAAGCCTTCACACCCCATGCAGAATCACCCTCACAGAACTTCATGGAATGAAATCTTCCAATTTCCTGGTGATTAATTATTCTTTGTTTCCTCTATTTTTTCAGTAATCTTGATTTTTTAAACGTTTTAATCCCCATTTTCCTTGAATTATTGTTATGAATTCTTTTCAGATCTGATTTTTTGAGGGTTTACTTTAGAAAAATTAATGAAAATGACATGAAAATTTTGACTTTTAAGTAAATACAAAATAAAGGATAAAATAAATAGTGTAATGGAAAATGTGATTTTTTCTTAAAGTAAACAGTATGAGATTTTTTTTTAAAGTTTATAGTTATGAATTGGTTTTGTTCCATAATGACGTCTTTATTTACACCCCTGCCCTTTTGAATTCTTGAACAGATCGAAACCCAAATACGAGGTCGTTTATCGGAGGAATAGACGTGAACGAGGCGCCGTCGATGGCGGATTTCGAGGAAGAAAACGGGATTTCATCGCCGAACAGCACGGTGTCGAGCCTGAGCGGGAAGAGGAGCGATAGGGAGCCCATCGTCGACGAGAACGAGGGCGAGAGGACCTCGTGCTCCCACGGCGGCGGCAGCGACGACGAAGACGGCTACGGCGGCGACATGTCAAGGAAGAAGCTGAGGCTGTCGAAGGAGCAGTCTCTGCTGCTCGAGGAGACGTTTAAGGAGCACAACACTCTGAATACGGTTAGTTATTTTCCTGTTTTCTCAAGGGTGTTTTGGTCTTTTCCGCTCGACCGAACAGTGGCAATTTTGTTAATTTGGTGGTGAAGCAAGGGTGTTAGTTTGTGTTTCAGAAGCAGAAGCAGGAGTTGGCAAAGCAGCTGAACCTAAGAGCGAGACAAGTGGAGGTCTGGTTTCAGAACAGGAGGGCAAGGTGAGAAAATTCTTCACTGAAACAAGGGTGAAATTGTCTTTTGGACTATTTTATTTCGAGTGCTGCCATGTCCAACGAGCCCCAACTTATTCCAAAAATACCCTTTCATATATGAATTTCTAAAACTAAAGATTTTTCGATAGAAACGTGGTCTTCTACATCTTGAATGAAAACGTCATCTTCTAAGTCTATTTTCTTGTTGCTTTCTCTAATTTAAAGGAGATGGAAAGATGAAATAGGGTTTAAAGGGTAGATAAATTGTTTCTAAGGAATTATTATTACCATTCCAAATTCTCATTTGCACTTCAAATCTTTTATATTTAAAAAAGAAAAAAATGATTTGTGCAGACTGAACAATTGAATTTTTAGAATGCTAATAACGGTTTATTTTATAAATTGGCAAATTTGTAATTAAATTATTAGTTAAGAAGTTTAAGAATAGCAGCAATCTTTATTTTATTTTATGTTTTGGTTTCTTGTGTAACGTAGCAATTTGGTATCACAATTCCTCAAACGTGTTAGCATTTAATGAGATGAGTCCAGATGTAGTTGTTTCCCATACATAAATAAATATTCCTCAAACGTGTTGCATCTAAAAAATGGTATTTTTTGTTTTCTGTTTTAACTGCAGGACTAAGTTAAAGCAAACAGAGGTGGATTGTGAATTACTAAAGAGGTGCTGTGAGAAACTAACAGAGGACAACAGGAGGTTGCACAAGGAAGTGCAAGAGCTTAGAGCACTCAAACTCTCACCACACTTCTACATGCAGATGAACCCTCCCACAACCCTCACCATGTGCCCGTCATGCCAGCGTGTAGCCGTCTCATCCTCGTCATCTTCTGCTGCTGTTCCTGCTTCCTCCACAACTCTTGCAAATGCCCCGACCCGCCAACATGGTCCGCCTAATATCCAACGCCCTATCCCCATCAGCCCGTGGGCAAAATTGCCGATCCAACATCCAACGCTTGATGCTTCCGCCCCTCGATGATAATTTCAGGTTCCAAGTAGGGGGAAAATTGGAAAACTGATGTGACATGTTGTCTATGTCTTTGGCAGTGGACCATGTTAGGAAATGGTTTTGGTAATTGAAGGCCCCTCTGGCTTTTTTTTTCTTTAAAAAATTTGGGCTTCTACTAATTTTATGTTAGGCACAGTGAAGAAGTTGGTGAGCAAGTCAAAACAAGTTATTTGAGATGTTGGAAGTAGTAGTAGGACAATTTCAAAGGTAATTAACAGAGGATAATCTGAATTTGTTTATATAATCTCAGTGGATAACTTAACCTTTTGAATGTCAATTGTTGTTAACTTATTTCATAATTTTCATTAGATCTTGACTGTTGTAATCTCTCCCTTTCTTCTTGCTATGTATTCGATCATGGGGTTTGACTATGAATTACCCAATAAAATAAAAGGCGATCCCAAGTCAACAAAGCTTCCCGCTTTGTGAGGATCGGGAGAGAAACATTATGTAGCCTTTACCCTTGCGTTCCAAAGAGGCATTTTCTGACTCAAACCTATGAACTTTTGGTCACAAAGAAGCAATATTTCCATTGCGTCAAAACTCGTCCTTAATAGCACCCAATAAAATAAAGGTTAAAGTAAAGCAGTATACTTTCACAAACTCTTTACATTTAAAAAGTCACCATCGCTCACAAATCTCAGCCTGATGCGTATATAAAAATAAATATCTTGTTAAAAGGGCGGCAACTTTTCAATTAGGACTTGATGAAATCTTCTCTTGACAAAATAACAAAGTGGCAATTCTAACAAAGGAGGGAGTAGGGTGTGGAGGGCTTTTTTCTTGCTTCGTAAAGCTTGAACTTTTTTTTGAAATTTTTTTTTTAATGAAAAGGTGATTCGAACTTGTGATATCTTTCAACATTGGTAAGATAACATTAGACCAAGACGCGTACCTAAAAGAGAGTAGATCAAAACTTAGCTTCACCTTATTTTCTCTACAGATAAAATACGTTTCCTTTTCTATGAAGATTGGTTGAAATTTCACTCACATTAAGGGTTATGATTCACATGAAGCCGTTTCAAACAAAACCAAACGAAATGAAGTAAAAAGAGAGACGCTAGAATTGTCCTCTGGATTCAAGTATGCCTACAAACACAAATGTATTGAGGATTTGAGTGTCGCAGAAATATCTTAAGCAGAGAAATAAAACCAACATTCAAAAGATCTGGAGTAGAATTTCTGTAATAATCACCGAAAGGACGCTGCGTGCAGTAGTTTGCTAAGTGAGGATATCAACATTGTCTTGAGATCAAACCGTATTCACAGTGTCTGCAAGGCACCGCAATATGCATCCCAAACCAGCTTTCTCTGTTAGTTTTTCATGAATCCGAAGGCACTGGTCGCATGTAGGCCGGTCTCCAGTAGACAATCCTCTATACAAGTACCTTCAGTGAGAGAAACCCCCAAATTGTTACCGTCCTAAAGGTCAGTATATATACCAAAGATGGGGAAACGAAAGGCAGGAGAGCAGTCCTTATTGGAAAAGGAAGAATAATAAATAAAACTCATGAGAAAAACATCAATAAATCAAAATCACAAACTTAAATACACACACACACACACACACACCAAACATCGTCTAAAACTTTGGGGTAGAATACTTGCTCACCAAAGTAGGGCATATAAGAAATGCTCTAACGACTATAATCTGACTTCTTGGGAAGCAAAAGCAAACTAGATGAAACCTACATATATTTCGTATAATATGATACACATACATACATGAATGTGCGACACATATAATACGTCCCAGTTTCTACTTTGAAGCCTATTTCAATATTTTATTTTCTAGACATTCCATGAAGCCAATACTTTGATTACCAAGAATGAGACTATTCGTTTCCCACTAGGTTCCAGTCTCAACAATAAAATGCTGTGAAATGTAGACAGTCAAAGTGTGTTGAATCCCCGGAAAGACTAAAGAGCATAGGATTAGGCCTTGCGAGGATGCAATGCTGTCACGAACTTAAAACGGAACCTTGTTCTTGAATTTCCCTTAATCTCATTCACTAATAATACAAGTTAGGATCCTTCAAAAATATAGAACAATGAGATTTTGGAAAATAAAGAGCAAAGTTCCGTTGTAAGTTAGATATTCAACTGCCATATTTGATTCAAATAAATCTCTCTAAGGCCTGAATGATGGATAGTTAAGGCCCCTGTTTCTTCGTACCCCAACAAAGCAAAAGTCTACCTAGTCAAATTCAAGTTCATTTCTAATTTTCTATTGCTCACGACACTTTGGTTCTCCGTATGGGAAATTCTAGACCAGTTTAACTCAAACACTGCAGTATACTCATTACATGTACTCTATATTTGGTTAAAGAAATTCCAATGATTCTAAGCTCATTGAATCGTGCAATAAAACTATTACAACTGCTAACGACATCCGTGTTATATACAGAAAACAAATCTATACAAAACCAACTTCTAACAAAACAGTTAATTATCTACATCAATTTCAAATTTCAATTCAATGGATTACGTCAAAAACTCGAAAGCAAAATTGGATGGCATTCATAAAGTATAACCACTCACTTCATGAGAATGTCGTAGTACTCGGGATCCAAAGAAGAAAACATTGCATCCACATCTTTTATAGCCATGATAGCTCTATGCACCATTATCCAATTTGCAGACTGCAAAACTCAAAAATAAATAAACAGAACAATTGAAGTATAATTAAACAGGGGAGAATTCTGATTGGTACCCAAGAAACCCACTGGAAAAGGAAAACTAAAGATCTCAACTTGCACATCAATTTTCTTTTCCATCGATTGATTTTCTCGGCAGCCAAACAGAAGATTGGAAAAAGAGAAAAGACAAACCTTGCAGCGCTCGTCTTTGGTGTTGAGAGGCGATCCTTCAAGAGCAGTTTTTAGAGCTTCCACTGTCTTGTACCTAGATGAAAAACGGATCCATCAGTTGATGTTTTTGTCGAATTATCAAATTATTACGGGGTTTTACAGAAAATTGTATGAAAAAAGGGGAAAGGATTAGAGTGTTACTGTTTGAGTAAGCTCTCGATCTTTCGAGACTTTTGTTCGATTCTGTTGATTATGGCCTCTGCATTATCTGCTTCCACAAATTCCTCCGTTCCTGCCATTTTTCTCTTTCTCCTTTTTCACTGTGATTTTCTCACCTGGCAATTGGAGAAGACTTGAGGAAACATTTTCCCGAGAAAGTGACACGCCAGGTGAACCAAACTGTGTAAATTGGGCTGGAGCCCAGGTCGGCCCAAAGATAACCTTGAATTCGGACCCTTTGATGGCCCTTTCAATTCTGTAGTTTACTAGAAGAGAAAATTGTAGCAATGATTTATAAACTTTGATATAATTGGAGTAATGGTCCCTTAATTAAAAATTCATGACTATTGGTCATTAATTCATTAAAACGTGCATCTATGGTTCTTTTCGTCCGTCAAAATGAGTCATGTTGGAAGGACTATTGCTACAATTAAGTTAAAGTTGAGGAACCATTTCTCCAATTAGATTAAAGTTGAGACACCATTACTACAATTTTTCTCATTTGGTTTTCCATATTTGCCCCTTAATTTAGGGCCACGTGTGTGACACGTGACTCATTTTGACGCAAGTTCTAGCATAGTTGATAAAAGGATCATAGTTTCACGTTTTGATGAGTTAAGAGATCAATAATCATGAATTTTTAGTTGAGGGACCATTACTCTTATTATAATCTCTCTCAAATAAAAAATGTTCAATGAAAAACAAATTATGCATATTTTTCATACATAAATTTTTCAAATTCACATTTAGGTGTAGAGAAAAACACGTGTGATGCATTCGCATCTACAAACAAACCAATCAATAAAACTAAATAAAGTTTCAATTTAACGTTAAATAATTTTGGTTTGTATACACATACTAAAATTCCAATATCATTTTCTCCCTTGTACTAAGTCGTTTGTTTTTGTCTACTAATTCTTTTTAGATGTATTCACCATACGACTAGAAATAGAGGAATGAGTGTTAAAACAAAAATAGAATGTGAAAAATCGCTTTCTTTTCATTGTCTTGTACAGTCAGTCGATCAATTGTTTGTTACAAAAAAAAAAGAAAAAGAAAAAAAAAACAAGAAGCTAGATGTGTATGATCAAATTTGTAAGTTGATGACTTATGTTTGGTCAGGTGTTCAATGAGCTTTGTGTTGCACTCTATTTATTTTCCTTTTCTTCTTTTCTTTAAACGACTTTTATGTTCCTCCGTAATTAACGGAAGGGCCGCATCGTTTTTCAACTAGGACGCTGTCGTTTACATTGTTCCACAAATTTGCTTTCGTTTTGTCTTTTGGTCAAATGACCTCCAAGACCCAACAGATCAGATCACCACATCGCATAAAATCCCGTAAAACCGCACAAAACGCAGGGCTAATAGCGTCATTTCAACTAATCGGTAATAATTTTACACACTCCACTTTTTGAAATCCTTTCCCCTCCTCACACTTTTTTCCACTCTTTCTTCTTCCGTGCCTGCAAAGTCTTCCTTGCTTCACACAAAATCCAAAAGCTCCGCAGAAGCTCACCTGCTCATCAATGGCGGACTCCATCCCCTACCGAAAACCCCACTTCCCAGTCTCCGATCCGCGCCCAGAACCTCACCGAAACCCGATTCGACACGGTAAGTCGTACACCATGCACTTTCTCCTTAAAGCTCTTACCCTTGCCGTTTTCATCGTCCTTCTTCCACTTTTTCCCTCACAAGCTCCCGAATTCATCAACCACACGATCCTCACCAAGTTCTGGGAGCTCATTCACGTTATCGTCGTCGGCATTGCCGTGTCCTACGGCTTGTTCAGCAGAAGAAATAGCGCTGAAATGGGGATTGAAAATAGCTCAAATGTAGGTAGTTCTGACTCTTACGTGCCTAGATTTTTTCCCGTTTCGTCGAGTTTTGAGGGCGAGTGTGAACAGGCATTTGGGTATGGTGAGAAAAGAGAGGGTCAGAGTTGGAATTCTGGGTATTTTGTGGGTAACCCTGTGGCAGCTGTGTCTGAATCTTGTCATGAAAGCAATGTTTTTGATGCCCAATGCAAACCCAGTTTGGGGATTTGTGAAAGTGGGGGTGAAAATTCATGTGGGTATGGAGAGAAAAATGTTACCCAAGCTTGGAACTCTCGGTATTTTCAGGGTGAATCAATGGTGTTTGTTGCTGAACCAAATTATGGTCTTGATGAATGGGGAAAACCCAGATCAATTGCTGATAATCAGCCGTTGGGATTGCCCGTTCGGAGTTTGAAATCGAGGGTAAAAAGCCATGATAGTTCTGAGTTTGTTGCTAGGGGTGAGTTTAGTTTAGGTTCTAAGGGTTCTTTTAATAGCTCTGATGGGGTTAGGAATGGGGATATGGGTCCTCTAAATTTGGAAGATAAGTTAAATGAAGCCGCTGCGTCACCTTCTCCGGTTAATTGGCGTTCGGGTTCTGGAAAGATGGAGAGGGGGAAAAGAGTAGGTGGTAATGCTCGTCCATCGCATTTGAGGCCGCTCTCCGTCGATGAAACTCAATTTGAATCAATGAAAACTCCGTCTTTCCAGTCCGCATTGTCCTTTACTTCTGAGTCTTCTTCTCAAACTAGTTCTCTGTCTTCTTCCCCAAAAGAAGACTCTTCAGCGCGCTCCATGTCTTCGGAGGTGCTTAACTCAAAGTCGGAGAAGGTAAAGAAAAGAAAGAGTTCCCATTCTCAAGGGTCTTCTTCTCCTTCAGGATTTGCATCATCACCACCAAAACCAATGAATGAAAAAGCTTCATTGAGTGCGTTGCATTCGCGGGGCTATAGCATTGGTTCTTTCCATGAGGAGGACTTGAGGAGAAGCTCAGAAAATTACTTGAAGGATTTGAGTGGGAGCAGAAGTGGAAGTGGAAGCGGAAGGGCTAGTGGAAGCGGAAGGGGAAGCAGAAGGGGAAGCGGAAGCGGAAGCGGAAGCGGAAGTGAGGAGGAGCAATTGAAAAGCAAAGAATTGGGGCATGGATTTTTGGGATTGAATACGAAACCTGCAAGCCTCGGTAAATCCTCAGAAAATTACTTGAAGGATTTGAGTGGAAGCAGAAGCGGAAGCGGAAGTGAGGAGGAGCAATTGAACAGCAAAGATCTGGGGCAAGGATTTTTGGGATTGAATACGAAACCTGCAAGCCTCAGTAAATCCTCAGAAAATTACTTGAAGGATTTGAGCGGAAGCAGAAGCAGAAGCGGAAGTGAGGAGGAGCAATTGAAAAGCAAAGATCTGGGGCAAGGTTTTTTGGGATTGAATACGAAACCTGCAAGCCTCAGTAAATCCTCAGAAAATTACTTGAAGGATTTGAGTGGAAGCAGAAGCGGAAGCAGAAGTGGAAGCGGAAGAGGAAGCAGAAGCGGAAGTGAGGAGGAGCAATTGAAAAGCAAAGAATTGGGGCAAGGTTTTTTGGGATTGAATACTAAACCTGCAAGCCTCACCAAATCCTCATCAAGGGGAAAATCGGTTAGAACTATCAGAGGTAGTAGACTTACCACTCCTGAAAAGGTTGAGAAGATGCGAGACATTGGTGATTTTATACCTATGAGAAAAGAAACAATGCAAAACGGAGGAACCAACGTGAAAGATCTCGGCACTGCAACTACTAAGCTCGATTTTGGCAATCCCTTGCAGCCAAAGCCAGAAATTCCAAAACATGGGAAGAAGCAGATGCGAGAATTTCGTGGCAATGCGGCTGCAGAGTCTGAAGAAGAAGAAGACTTGGAAAGTGAGGCGGAAAACTTTCAAGTAAGCTCGGATGATGAAGGCGAAGATGACGCTCTTGCTGCTGCTGCTGCGGCTACATGTAGTAACTCTGTGGATGTTGGAGCAGCAGACTCAGAGGTTGATAAGAAGGCGGGCGAGTTCATAGCGAAATTTAGAGAGCAGATTAGGCTTCAAAAAGTGGCATCGATGGACCGATCAAGAGCGCAACACATCTCTGCTAATTCGTTTAGGTGATGGTACAATTGCAATGCTTGATGGAGAGTTATGGAAAGATGGATTTTTCATGCTGTTCTAGCTCAAAGTATTATCTGTTTATCAATTTTATTTACACATTTGATGAACATTTGTTTTCTCTGTTGGACCATTTTGGATGTTTAGAAAGCATTTCTAAGGTTTAATTTTACTACTAGTGTTTGTGTTGCATTTGGGAAAAAATAATGCTAGGGAGACCACAGAACATGTTTCGACTAACGGGTTACGGGGTCAAGATTACAGTCGGCCTATTGCTCCATTTTCAGTTTTGTGTGGGTCCAATTATGAACTATACAAAAAGAATAAGGATTGATAAATATTCCTACCCACTTGAGCTACAAGATCTTTGTATTTTAAACCATTGTTCAATGAATTATAACTACGTCCACCTCCTTTTTCATCAACGATAAGTGCACCCTCTTTCTCATCTACTTGTGGTCAAGGAATTTATACAGCCACATGTCATAATCAAAACTGTTTATTTTCTAAATCACTATTTAAATAGGAAACTATTTTTTAAATATAAAAATTTTTGAGCGTACAATTATATTTTTACAGTGTCAATTACAATTCTCTTTAAATATCATTATATACAAAAAACTAATCAAATTGAAGATTGTTTAGTGATCTATATGCATTGAACATATTGAAAATTTCGGGCATCTAAATCCGCTTTATAAGACCACTCAGTACTACGGTCTGGTGATATTTCTATCCACTTGAAAGTGAGAGGTCTTATGTTCAAATCTAGTGGATGGTGAATTCAATACCAAATTAGGTTGAACTTCTCATCCTAGTGTAAAACTATTGATGTACTTAAAAAAAAAAAAAAAAAAAAAAAATGCCCTTTATGAGCTTGAAGTGCGTTTTCGGTTGGGCTTAATCCGAATAGACATATTTGGATCGAATTGGACCCCAAGAGAAGAAAGATGGGTCTGGGTCAGCCTGGACCCCTCCAGGCAATATTGAAGAAGCTTGAGGGGAGGAAATGACATAACAAGAACCATTGGGGAGTTAAATGATATTTACTTATTTGCCTCTTAACCAGCAATCTGAAGAGATAACATCACCAAATAACGGTTTCTTTCCTTCTGTGTGTGTGTTTGGCCAACTCCCATACATGCCGGAAGCTTAAAGCTCGAGCCGAGCCATGCTGATGATTCCCTCTTCTCTCGCTTTTAAACCCTGTAATCTCTCTCTCTCTATGTATGTATGTATGTATGTATGTATGTAGAATATTGGATCGAGAAGTGATTTCCGCACACTCGTTCTCCCCGCACACTTGTTATTTGAATTAGATAAACCATTGGAGGATCGATGGACAAAAATAAACGAGGTTGTGCAAAATGAGAAACGAGCGTGCGGAAATCATTTCTCTACAGGATAATCTTAGTGGGTTGGAATTTGATTTATACAAGAAACGTACATGCCTTTAAATTGTGCTTTTTATTTTCCTTAATGTTTCTACTTTCTTGGCTTTTCTCTGTTTTGCTACTGCAACTTTTAGTTTATTGAAAGGCCCAGAAATTGTTTACGAAAAACTGCCTCTAATTATCTTGTTTGCAGCGTATGGTAATCTAGTGTCTTTGTCAATTACAATTCAATAAGTTTTCGAAAGCGAAGGAAAGTGGTGTCTCAAGGACTTGGCTTTCTGTTAAATTAGATTTTCTGATGCCTACTAAAAACTAGTTGAAGAGCTGCAAAAGCTTAAAGATATTCGAGAATGAATCAACAATGTATATCAAGTTAAAACCCTCCTCTGCGTCCAACCCCATCCTGTATAGAGAAATTGATAACCCGAAAATGGTGGGGTGAGACTGTGAGGGGCTTGAGGTTTCTTCCTGGGGTGGTTCTGGGCGTGTCCATGATAATGGCCATAGCTATAAGAGTTTCAACTTAAACGTCTCCGCTATTCCTTTCTAACACGAGAAGCCACTTCAAAGAAAATTGACTCGAAGAATAGCAATGCAGTAAGACTGAATGAAGCTATGAAACTTGCCAAATTCTTACTATTTCCATATGCTGACTTTATAAAATTTTCACTCTCTTTTTTATCAGCAGCTAAACCGTGAGCGTAGATATGTTTTTGTTATCTTTCTTGTCAATATCAACTTACTGACAAACAGAATTCTTCCAGCTCCCTTACTAAGGATTCATTTGAATCAGAATAACCAAATAATACAATGCTGCTCGAGTCATGACTCGAGACATCACAGGTTAGATTTTCTTTAATCGGTTTACAAATTTTATCTAGTTTTTGCCCCCCTTTATTCTGTTGATCGTCGTCGTACCCAGTGCACAAGGCTCCCGCTTTACGCAGGGTCTGGGAGAGGTGAATGTCGGCTAGCCTTACCCCTTTATTCTGTTGATGAATAACAAAAATTCCTGTTACATAAACCTTTGCTTTGCAGAACTGGGGAAAAGAGCCGTGGCATATCACATTACGAAGAGAATTTGAGTCGGAGGCTTCTCCTATTTCTTTCGGTCACAACTAGCTTGTTTCCAAATTTATCTTCTTCTGCAAAGACAAAGAGTAAAAGTCCATTTGATGAAAGGCGCTTACTTGAACAAAACAAGCGGATACAGAAAGAAAATAATGCACCCGAAGACTTTCCAAGTTTCATTAGAGAAGGTTTGTATCACTGTTGCCTTTACAAATACAAACTCTCGATATATTGTTTCCTCTAATTAATCTGCTGTTACTGAGTCATTGTTTTTTTATGGATCCCAGCAGAATCAATATGTATATATGAACGTGTGTATCAGGTTTTCAGGTTCAGGTAGTAACGCCACCAAACTACATCACACGAGACTCGGGGCTTATATTTCGGGATTTTGTAGTTGGTGAAGGTGATTGCCCAGAGGCTGGTCAACAGGTTTTTCTTTCATGCTTTTTAAAAGCTGTTGTTTTCCTCTCTGAATAATACTAGAATTTGAAAAATTTACCCAAAAAGGGTAAAAGGTGACAGTTAAGTTATGAGCACCTCTGATTCAAGATACTTTGCAGGTGATGTTCCACTATATTGGATACAACGAGTCAGGCCGGCGTATTGACAGCAGTTACACGCAGGGTTCTCCGGCCAGAATCCGCATGGGCACAAATGCATTGGTCCCAGGTTAAAAGTGCAATCAACTCTCAAGTTCATCAAATCTTGTGTACTTTGTCCTTTGCCCTGACCCCTCTTCTCCACCCTGAGAACGAAACGGAGAAGAGGTGGCGAAGAGGGAGGAGGAAAAGATAACTAGTAGTTAAAGTTGCTAAACTAGGAAGTACTGCAGGATTTGAAGAAGGAATTCGTGACATGAAACCTGGAGGGAAAAGAAGAATAATCATTCCACCAGAACTTGGACCGCCGGTCAGTTTACTCAAATCTCTAATTTTCTTGGTTTACTGATAAGTTGGTATTGTTCCATAGTGTGTACTTGCATTCTCTTCCTCTCGTAATTTCAATCTTATTGGTTGATTGGTATCCATAACGAATAAGGGATGCTAAACATGTTGGAGCATTCAAACAAACTGTAAATGGCTCCAGGAAAGACTTTGTAGTCCAAGAAGTTTCGGAACTCATTATAAAATGTTGAAATGAGTAGCCTTCTACGAGTAGTTTGTGTACTTGTGTCCGTTTTATTCTTGCGTAGTTCACCTCACCTAAGATATTTACGACATGGCCTAGGAGGCAAAGTTTTAGAAGACTTGCGATTTCAAGTTACTATTTCAATTGTTGTCCTTTCCTTTTACCTGCATTTTGAAGGCAGTCCTCTATACTGTGATAACTTAGTTTAAGGTTCACCAAAATTCTTTGAATTCGTAATATCTTCTCTATTTGAGCATGAATACTGCAAACTCTGCACCCATAGATCCAACTGTCCTGGCTGCTTTGCCATCCAACCCTGTGAGTTTTGATCCATTGTTCAACATCTCGGGACTTGAGAATTTGAAGATCAAGGTCTCAACAGAAATGTTGTTGTCTGTATTTCAGGCGGATTTGGTCTTGAAATGCAAGAATATCATGAATGTTAACCCTCCAAAATCCTTGACAACCCCAGAATGACATGAACACATTAGATCATTAGATTAGTTCTTTTATACAAGAGATCCTATTTACCGAAAACCCAAAGTTGGAGTTGAGGATGTTTTTGTTGCACGAACTAGTACCAAGTATTTTTGTGTTTGAATTTCCTCGTATACTTGATAAAAGACGATTGGTTTTACAGGTCGGACCGTCCACCTTCTTCAGCTCGAAACAGTTTGAAGTTTTTGATGTGGAACTACTAAGCATTCAGAACTGTCAAAGGAGGACAGTCCTAGCTTTCTACTCCGATTTTGTATGCCAATAAATTATGAAGCGAGGCAACATTTTTACCGTTGTATGGACTCATCTCCACTCCATGAAACGCAATCTGCGGCTGATGCTTTGGTTCTTACCGTGAATAAATTCCGAGTTTGGTCCTTGAAGTTCGGGGTTTCGCTGGTGTAGTTGGAAAACGAAGATTATGTAACTAAAATTCATTAAGAATAGTTATGCTACTATTTACCAATTCTTGACGAGGAATGTGTTTACAAATTCGTGTCTCACGGATGTAAATTTATTCACTGTTACTATCAATATGCAGTGAGACAATTTACCTCTCAATAGAAGGGCTAGAAGCTGTGCCACTGAAGATCGACAAAAAAAATATACCGAAAGCAAAATCTTGAGATGAGAAGGATCTTTTCATAATACTTTCATTTCGATCTTAGATTGCCACGCAATACATTGTGCAAGCTGCTATTTTCTAAGTATTAGAATAGTGTCGATCTGCTATCCTATTAAATTTCCCTAAATTTGGACAATTGTGAAATCGTTCAGACTTAATACGATTTGATACCTGAATATTTCCAAGGCTTTACATCATCCTACGCTTGAACCAGAGGAGAAAGCAAGAAGGTTGCAACAAAGGTTCTCCGTCGAAAGACCAACTTAAAAGCTCTACTGGCTCAGGTAGGCTTTGGGAGTGCAATGGCCAGCAGAGGGAGTGTAATGGTGCTCTTCTACAATATTCTTTCTCCACTCAGAGTGAGAGCTCAGCACAACCTTTTTCTTGTAAAGCAAGAAACCATTGTCAATAGTGTACTTTCGCAAAGCTGAACTACCTGTGCCACTCATTGAAGAATTAACCACTTCTTTCTTTTTTTCTATAATCGCTCATCATGTTCAGTGTTCATTCTCAACTCATCTATCCATCCATGGTAAGGGTACGAAATAGCATTGCATTCCCCAATAGATTGAGAAGAGATTTCTGGTAACTGAGCTGCACCCTACAATCTAGATATTGCATCTGCAACTGCATTTTCGGAACCATTTTCGAACTATATTTCATAGTCATACCCCAATGACTTGGAAACCCACTTATGTTGAAATGCAGTATTGGCTCTTTGATGCAAGAAATACTTAAGATTCTTGTGGTCAGTCTTAATTATGAAATGCCTACCCTGCAAGTAATTCTGACACTTTCTCATTGCAAAAACCACTGTAATTAACTCTCTCTCATAAATAGAGAGTGCTTGATTCCTTGATCCCAATGATTGGCTTGAAAAAGCAATTCCCGCATTGTTGCAGCCAAGGAAGAAAATATCGGTAATATCGGAAATATCGGTAGTCCGAAAACACGGAAATATCGATGGAAATATCGGTAAAATATCGATATCGATAAAAATAACATGGAAACCACGGAAATTGTAAGAAAAACTTGGAAATTTTTAATGAAACTTTGTAGGATGTTTATTTAGTCAATTATCTATTAGTTTATCACAAAAAATTGGAAGGAAATGCATTGCATGATGGATTTAACTGATTTAAGTTGATTATATAGCGAGCTGGCAAACATTGTGAGTGTAGAAAATATGTAGTAATTAATGAAAGAAGTTTAAACACACCATAATCATTTATATATAATTAATTAGTACAATATTTGGAGGTTTTATTTAGGATATTAAAAAAAAATGGGAAGTGAATAAAATGATGAAGAATAATGTGCCGAATTTGACACTTTAAATTTCTTACACATAAGAATAAGACTAAACTTTAATTTGGATGCCGATTATGTTTTTTCAAGTTTATATAAAGTAAAAGAATTGAATTTTGGAAGCCAGGAGTGTGTCAATTGAATTTTGGCCAGCGTGCAAGGTATCAATCTCTTCGTCTCGTCGAGTAGTACAACTTTTCTTTTTGTTTCACTCAATTTCGTTGAGTATTGAAAAAGTTATACTCATTTGAATCTTACCCAGTTTCCGGCGACCTCAGTGGCTTTCGAGGAAATTTCCGGCCAAACCACAACGCTTCAGACGTCGTGTAAGGTACCATTCTCTTCGTCTCTTCGAGGGCTACAACTTTCCTTTTCATTTCACTCAATTTCGTTGCATATTGAAAAAGTTATACTCATTTGAATCTTACCCAATTTTCGGCGACCTCAGTGGCTTTCGAGGAAATTTCCGGCCAAACCACGGCGAGTTGGCCGGCGTGCAAGGTATCAATCTCTTTGTCTCGTCGAGTAGTACAACTTTCCTTTTTGTTTCACTCAATTTCGTTGAGTATTAAAAAAGTTATACTCATTTGAATCTTACCCAGTTTCCGGCGATCTCAGTGACTTGCGAGACATTTTCCGGCCAAACCACGACGATTCAGACGTCGTATGAGGTACCATTCTCTTCGTCTCTTCGAGGGCTACAACTTTCGTTTGTGTCTTGCTTGATTTCGTTGAGTTTTGACAAAGTTATGGCCGTTTAAAGTGGGTGTAAAGTTTCGGCCGAAATTCTGATTTTCTTCCTTGGTTGAGTGACTGAGTCCCACATCGCCCAGCGAGGGCAGTGAACAAGCCAAAAACGTCTATAAAAGGCACATTCACATCCTGAGAAAGCTTGTCTTCATGTCTTGGTTGGTCTTTGGGTTTTGATCAAGTGTAGTATGTGTTGAGATTTCTCAACATATTAAGTATTTTTGAATATTTTATTGCGATATTATCGATAATTTTAAAAATATCGCGATATTATCGATAATATCGTGATATTTTGAAGAAAATTATTTGGATAGTTAAAAAAATATCGGACCTTTAAAAAAACGATAATATCGGCGAAATATCGCCGATATTATCGATTTTTTCTTCCTTGGTTGCAGCACATCCCTAATGCCACAGCCTGATGCATCACACTTCAGCTCAAATGGCTTGGAGAAATCTAGTAGGGTAAGTACCTGTGGAGAGATCATGGCAACTTTAAGTCTTCCAAAGGTTTATTTAGCTTCTGTATCCCAATGGAACCCATCATTTCTTATCAATTGGTATAAGGGCTGGCAAATTTTTCCATAGCATGGCACAAACTTCCTATAATAGCCAGAATCCCAAGGTTAGGTGCTACTCCCTCTTAGCTTGTATTTTCTTAGGGTTAGGTGCTACTCCCTCTTTGGAGACAAAGTGTCCCAAATGCTTAACTCTACCTTGGCCAAAAGAACATTTGGATTTTTTAAGGAAGAGTTGGTTGTGCTTCATTATCTCAAACACCACTTGCAAGTGAGCTAAATGGGTTTCCTAGGTCTTGCTATAGATGAGGATGTCATCAAAGAAGACTAACACAAATTTCCTAAAGTGAGGTTTAAACAAATCATTCATTAAGCTCTGGAATGTAGCAGGAGCATTTGTAAGCCGAAAAGGCATTACTAGGAACTAATATTGGCCCTCATGAGTCCTAAAGGCAGTTTTCTCAATGTCTCCAGGTTGCATTAAGATATGGTGATACCCAGACCTCAAGTCTTACTTAGAGAAGTAGAAAGATCTATGCAATTCATCCAATAGATCATTGATAAGGGGTATGAGGTACTTAATCCTTAATGGTGAGTGCATTGAGCTCTCTATAGTCTATACACATTCTTGAGGTGCCCTCTTTCTTTTTCACTAGTAACACAGGGAAGGAAAATGGGCTATGTCTTTGCCTTATAAAACCTGCATCAAGTTGCTATTGGACTGTTTTTTCTATCTCTGTCTTATGTAATAGACCATAGTGATATGGTCTAATGCTTGGGGGTTTAGCACCTTGCACAAGAGAGATATGATGGCCAAATGCACCCAAGAGTTACTGCAGCTCCTGCAACTGCACTGAGCTCAATTCACAGAATTCCAACTTTTCTCCTTTAATAGAGTACAAGAATAACCCCAAGTTAGAATTGACTATTTCCTTGTCTAGATGGTGGAGTGACACCTCTTGAATCCTAGTTTCAGTGGAGGAATTATGAAACAGTTTGTAGGTGTGATGGTTCTTGGTGAATTCCATAGTGAGAAATTGGAAATCCCATAACACATGGCTCACTGTGGAAAGCCTTTACACTCCCAAAACTACATCACATCTACCTAATGGCAAGGAATATAGGTCTGTGTGACAGTGATAACCTGCTAGTGATGATTTAACAGCCTTGCAGCAACCAGAACTTGTAACCTTGCCCCTATAAGCTATTATGACCTCAAAGGACTTGGTAGTTTAAGCTTGCCGTCCCTAATGTTTTAACAATTTAGAATCTACAAAGTTGTGAGAACTGCTAGAGTCGAGAAGGATTTTCACAGTGTGACCATTAACTTGATAGAGAACCTTCATAATTTGGGTTGTAGGACCTCCATGTGTGCCATAAAAAGCACATTCACTGAGCTCCATATGCTGCAATTTAGGTTGGTCCTCCACTGTTTCAACCTCAGTAACTTCAGAATCCATTATATCCATCATTAATAGTTGCATAAGCCCACACTTATGCCCTCTTACCCACTTGTCATTACAGAACCAACATTCACACTTTTCTCTCTTATTCTGTAACACATCTGGGGTAAGTTTCTTAATGGCAAGATTGCCAATTCTAGGGACAATATGGTAGATAGGTGCAACAATTGTATTAGAACGTCTAGAGGTTGTGAAAGTTCGAGAAAAAGGAAAATTAAGCTCAGTGAGTTTGGAATCAAGTTGCACTGCAATTGCAATAGCCTCATGCACATTTGCAAGTTTTAACAATTTGCCATCATATCTCAACTCTTTTTTCAACCTTCATAGAAAGCAACTTTTCAGCAAAATGGGGCCAATCTCAGGAGACCTTGTAGCCAAATGCCTAAATTTAGCTATGTAATCATGAAGAGTACCTGTGTGCCTGAGTTTGAAAAGAGCCTCAGCACTAACGTCGAACTTAGAGGCCCAAATTCACGGCAAAGATCTTTGGTGAACTCCAGCCAACTCAGAGTGGTGTTGATGTAGTCTATCCAAATGAACTAATGAAGAAGCTTGTAGTCACAATGGAAAGAGGTAGTGAGAACACGTTGAGAGTCCAAAATCCCATAGAAAGTGAAGAACTGTTCATCTTTGTAAATCCAAGCAAGGGGATCATCACCCTCAGTGAATTGGGGAAATTCAAGCTGTTGCTGCCATGAGGTCAAAGATTCTGAGTACCACTAATCCACACAGGACTTCGCGGTTGATGAATTGGTTCCAGATCAGGAGGAACATGATAATCGATGAGAAGAGGACCAATGAACCTTCACCCTCTTTGCCATAGGTGAGTTCATGCTGGAGCTCATGTCAGAACTGCTCAAAATAGGTCGGAATGTGCGAATCAAGCTGGGTGGAAAGCTTTGTGTCAAAAGTTGTGTTCACCACATCCATGATAAGAGAGGGTAAATCAGCTTCGAGAGCAAGAAAGTGAGCATCCATGGTTTTGGGACAAGTGTTTGGCTTAGGACGGGGCATACACATTGGGAAAATCTAGGATTGGTGGGTGATACCAATTTTAGGACCATGACCAGAGCTGAAGAATCAACGAGAGCTGGTAGCTATGTCAGTAAGGGATAAAGTGAGAGGAGAGAGATAAAGTTGAAAGGAATATTCTATTAATTTTTCAAGTGACTGTTACAACCAATTTTGGGAGCATGTATACCTTACACACCGACATTCCCAGTACACGGATGCTAGCTAGACATCATCTAATAACTTAACAAAAACCTTTAATTAACCATTGGCCTATTACCATTGAACCTGATACTTTTAACCCCTTAAAATTTAACCCTTAATTGCCTTACACTTTAGTCCTTACTATTATTAACTAGAATCCCTTGTGATCGAAGCAATCACATAACTAGTCTATAATAGTTGGGCTCTGGGTAGTCCACCTTTAACTGCCTCCCATCATTTCTCTTATCTCTGGGTTTATAGTGGACAAAGAAGTCTATCTACAATTTATGTGAATGAACGTGGGACCCACTGTTGTGTAATAAAGTAAATAAATAATAGAGGCATTCGTCGATTTGCCCCCCCCCCCAAACTTGTAAGAAATGTTCAAGTTCCCCTCTTAACTTTAAGTTTGGCCAATTTCCCCCCTCAACTTTCATAATTAGTCAATTTCCACTTCATCGTTAGATTCTCAAAATTACCATCCAATTTTCCATTTAAGTATTTCATGGGGCTATGACTGCGTCTATGCCATCGTGGTTATCAACTGAACATTCCCCACCTCATCAACATAGACAACTCTAGTAGCAAGCTTGTTTTTCTCTCCACTCCGCCTCATGTGGCGATCAGAGCTTCAACACCACTGACCTAATCCATGCCTTGAATGAATAACAAGAATTGAATGATGGGTTTAGAGATTGGAGGAGAAACATAGAGAAATACTGGGTTTGACCAACGGAGATGAAACATACATAAATGTTGGGTTTGAAAGATGACTTGGCTAAACGGAGAAGAAAACTTGGGTTTGGAGAAAAGGGAGAAGAAGAAGGTATAGAGAGACTGACATTATTACCCTTTAGAGAATCATGTGGATAGCACATGAAATATTTAACTGAAGATTGGATGGAAAAATTTGAAATCTAACGGTAAGGTGGAAATTGACTAATTATGCGAGTTGAAGGGGGAAATCGACCAAAATTAAAGTTAAGGGGGGGGGGGTAAATTGGTCAATCCTTACAAGTTTGGGGGGCATATCAACAAATACCTCTGAACAATAAATATTATTGATCTTGCCACTTAGTACTGTGGTTTAGTGGTATTTTTCTTCACTTGTAAGTAAGAGGTCTTAGGTTCGATTCTCGCCACGTGCGAATTTGAACCATTTTATTGCTAGCTCATTTTGTTAAAAAAAAATATTATTGATCTTTGAAGTACTTGATTTGGACTGTTACTGTGGAGAGGTTTTTCAATGTACTCGGAACACGGAGTGGTGTGCCACATGTATTATATATTTCAAGGAAATTTTCTTTTTGCAAGTGTCCCTTCAATTTATAATGATATGTATTGTGCCACTTGTGTTTCGAACACACTGAGAAATCTCTCGTTACTATCCATCGGCTCATACTTTTCACTCATTTCTTATTTTAACTTTTTCTTATGGTAATTTAATGCGAGTGTTTTTTCTTTAAGAAAGGCTCCTTAATGAATGTAGCCGATTTACGGATCTTTATGTTTATTAAAGAAATCGTTCATATTATAAACACTATGGAAATATTATTTTCGCAAAAAAAATTAAATAGAAGATCATTTAGTCATCAAAATGTATGGAAACAACCGTAGTTTTAATTAATTTAGTGTAGATATGATTTTACAGAGTGGGTCATCAAAAACACAAACAAATTTCCTTTTAATGAGGAAGAATGATCGTATAACTTGTAAGGATTGCAAAGTTATACTAGGAGAGAGCCTAGCTTACCATGTGATAACATGTCCCTACTTTTACGATTTTATTAATTTTAGAAGAGTGAAAGGATGAAATTGCCCTTAGAGACGAGGAGGTTGACTTTCGTTGACTACCATGTCATGTAAGACTCATTTTCTTGGCGTATCCTTGTAGTACTCATCGCTACGAACGCGTGGGCGTAAACGGAATGCAATTTGGAGTTATAACGAAGAAGTTATTAATGAACGAAGTTGAGGACAAAATGGTCAATTAATTATTTTCTAGAAGGCTCCAGATTTTTGAAGCTAAATCTGGAAAGCCACGTGTGTGGCTGAGATTGAAGGGAATGAGAAATGATCGGTGGAGATGGAAAATAAAGGAAAGAAAGGAGGGAGATGTGAGGACGAATGGAGAGAAGGGAGAGGGTGAGTGACCAATGGGAGAAAGATGAAAGGAAGGAAAAGGAGAGAGTGAGGGAGCATTGGATCACCCTGACCCAGTTCCTCCCTACCGAGCCGACCCGTTCTGTAGCCATTCCGTCGATTTTTCTGCCAAATTGCAGCCATCCACCACCTGGGAACTTCTCGCCGGCCCTTATTCTTCAATTTCCACCCATGATTGACGGGTTTTTGACCCTAGTTTCACAAGAACACCCACGTCGGCTACGAGGGGTGCACGATGACAAATTGATAGGAGTATAATTATTCGACTTGATTAGCTTGTTTTCTTGCATTTATGTTGTTAGTTCATAGTTATTTTTGTATTTTAAGCTATTTTCGTGTGTTTGTAGATCTAATAGGCTAAAGTTGCAAGAAAGTGAATTTTGGTGCATTTTGGAGCATTTTTGGGCTTGGAATGGATATCACATGCATGGAGCAAGGTGGATGGACGAAATTGAAGACCAAAGAGGCTAGTAATGTATTAAAGAGAAAGAAGTATTAATTTAAAGAAGATAAGGAGCTCAGCAAGAAAAGAAGAACATGAGTCAAGTTACCTTATTTTGATTTAACCTTTCTTAATCCTAATCCAACTAAGTTCCAGCCTCAAGGAGGGTTCCCAAAGATATTAGGACACTAAATAAAGGATTCTAGAAGCCTTAATCTCAGCCACAAAGGGGTGTCACACCACCTATCACCTTCCTTGCCGTGCACACCATTCTTGTCCCCTCCATTGTCTCATTGCTGCACCATTTTATCACTTTCACCTTCCTTGCCTTACACACCACCCTTGGCCCCTTCATTGTCCCCTTGCTAAACCATTCCACCACCTTTCACCTTCTTTGCCGTGCACACATCCATGTCTCCTTCCTTGCAGCCTTAACCTTTTGCCTTTCCTTCCCTTTTCCTTGTCACACCACTCCCTTTCCTTTCCCTAGTTGTGCACTCCTTCCCTTTTCTTCTAGATTTCTGCCACAACTTTCACTTTCACTTTCACTATTGTGTCATAACCTTTCCCTTTCCCTTGCCTTGTGTCCCCTTCCTTGTCCCCTTAACCTTTTCCTTGGATTCTGATTTGATTTAGAGTTAAAAATCCTTCTACAAACATTACTTTCTTTCCCTTGTTTTTTCTGCCGCACCCTAGCTGTATTTCCCTAATGTTTTGACATATTTTGCTATTTAAGTAAGTGTGTGTAATAGCCATTGGGTACCAGATTTCATCCATCCTCCACCACAATCCACCACCATTCAACACAACAAAAAAAACACATCCACACCCCTTCCCTCTATTTTGCCGCACCCCTTTACCAACCCAAATCCATTCCTAACCTAGAAACACATCCAAAATCATCCTTTAACCTCTGTGCCGCAGCAAGGAAAAGAAGAGAGATGAGCTTGAACATGCAGGGCATTCAAGTTGATTCGCTGGGCGTTTTAGGTGTAATCAATCTTTTGTTTTCAATGTTTAAATTCAATTTTGTTTCTTTTGCTGTGAACATGAGAGGCTAAACTTGTTTTAGCTAGGGGAGACTTTGAAGCCATGATTTTATATGCAATATGAATTGATTAAATCCAGTTATGAATTTGTGAATCATGAATGCAATTTGCTTAACTATTTTATTCAGAACTTATTCTTGTATGTCAATTAGGGTGCACACTTAGTTTGCATGCATGAATTTAATGCTAGAATATAAGGGAATTTCACATAATCGTTAGGAACTTATATTCACAAGTAGTGAAGGTTGCTAGTCATGATCACGTTACGTTAAATTCCTGGCATGAGTATCATGATGTCATAGTTACAAATGCTTTATCAATGCTTATGATTTTCACATAACGTAATGATCTTTGATTGTATCTCTATTATGATGTCATGTAGGGAACTTTTGAAGAATGCTTTGGGTTGTCGAATGATGTCATCCAATCTAATAACTCAAGGAAAATCTGAGGATTAATTAGTGATTGACACGGTTAATCTGGGGCATTGTCGTTCATAATTTAACAAAAGAGTAACTGGAAATCGATTCATGTTCATATAAGTTATGTGTGGATAAGGAACCTCTAGCTAAGCCCACAAACCATCCAGAAATCCAAATTCGTACTAAACTTTGTCTAGTTTAGTTTCTGTCTTGTTTTAGTTCAAATTTGTCAAAACCAAAACCCCCATTTGTTTTAAGTATCAATTAGGTTAGAATCTGTGTTATTTTGTGTTTTTGAGTGTCTTAAGTCATAATCAAATCAATTTTCGTTCAAAGTCATCTCTAGTGTCTAGTTTGAGTCAATTTGATTGTTTGAAGCTGTTTTGAGTCTTTTAAGGTTGTTTGAGTCATATAACCTTAGTTAGAGTTTTAGAGTCTAGTTTTTATGTTTTTAGGTCAGTTTAGTTTAGATTAGCAATCCCTTCTAATCCTTGGTTTAGAACGATCCCTACTTATACACATATTACAATTGTCAAAAGAGGGTTTTAATTTGTGTGCTTGTTTTACATCGCATCAAATTTTGGCGCCGTTGCCGGGAATTAGCAACTTTGCTAATCCCTCTTGTTTCTTTTTCGTGTATTTTTTTTTATGACTTTGTTTTGTTTTCTTGTTTTCTTTGTTTTGCTAAATACCCTGTTTTGTTTAATTTACTTATGATATTTGATTTAGTTTTCTTTCTTTGATATCAGGTACTAAAGAAGTAAGACATGGCAATTGCTAATCTTCAAGTTCAAATGGCAAATCTTACTTCTCAATTGTCACAGTACATCGAAAGGACCATAATACAAAGCACCCCTACATTCGATGTGTCCTATACGCAAGGATATCAAGCTGATCAACATCCACAAAGAAGTTGGGAGAGTGTCAATACCTGGGGTTATCAAGATCATAATCAATCAAGGAACAACTTGTTTTCCAACATGTACAATTCAGATTGGAGTGATCATTCAAACTCTATGTGGTGGGAACCTTAACCAGTTCAACACGAAGCATATTGGGAGCCATATGAGGAGTTCTATTCAAGACCTGCGCAACCACCACAACCTCATATACAATATGCCCAACCAAACTCATGTTCAGCAATAGATTATGATCAAATTCTTGATGAATTAAATTCTTTGGCGTAGGGCTCACAAAATCAAGCCAAGGAGGCTCAACAAGGAGAATATTGGCAGCCATATGAGGAGTTCTATACAACGCCTATGCAGCCACCACAACCTGCCCCGCAACAATTCAAACCGAATTCAGGTTCGTCAATAGATTGTGCTCAAATTCTTGATGTACTAACTTCTTTGGCGCATGAATCACAAAATCAAGCCCAAGTGATGAGTGAATTGAAGAATCAAATAGGAGAGATCACAGAATTCATAGGGCAAATTCAAGAACAAAGTGAACTCTCCAACTCAACTATTGTAAATTCAATGGGAGATTTTGAAATCACTAAAGCTATCATTTTGGGAAGTGTTATGGAGATTGGAGATGACCTAAAAACATCCAAACATAGCCTAGAAGAGGACAAGAAGTTGTTGATTGAGGAGGAGGAAGAAGACACACCCATGGCAAGGAAAGAACAACCCTTACCACAAGTCCTTAAAACTTCCATGCCATGCAATTCAGGTAATGTTGTTCCAAATTCAATTCTTTCTAACCCTATTCCACCAAATGTCCCTTTTCCTCACAGGTTCATGATTTCCAAGGAAGAAGAGAGTGGAAAAAACATCGTGGAAGCCCTCCCAAAGGTGCCAAATATTATCCCGATTCTTGTTATAACAAAACAAGTTCCAGAATGTGTTGAATTTCTTGAAAAGAATTGTACATCAAGAAGAAGGATTCAAGAGAAAAAAGTAGCTAGGGAAAATGTAGAATGCATCCAAGAAAATGTATGTGAGACAACAAAGCCCAAAGAAGTTGAGATTTATAACACATGACAAGTCACAACCATCATATTAAATCTGGCCAAGTCCAACATTCCTGAAACTTTCAAAGACGTGGTGTTTATTCTTGAGTTCATGTCGGAGCAAAGAGGTACGCCACCTCCCTGAAATTCAATTTTGTTTTATACTAATATGTTGTTAATGATTCAGGCACCCACTCTAAAATTTAAACCATTACCGGATCATTGCAAGTATCACCTTCCATTCAAAGATTAATTCCATGTCGTGGGACCTAGGGGAGTTTGAATGGAAGTATCGTCCGGCTGCAAGATGTTAAAGCAAGCGCTTCTTGGGAGGCAACCCATGCATTCAAATAAGGAGGACCTAGGCATCGCACCAAAACCAGATTTGCGTTCCTACAACCCTTATCTTTACTGCATTTATTTTGCCATGTTTGTCATGATTAGTTCGGAGGTCGCACTTAGTGCGATGGCAAGTGCCTTCGCCCATGAGTGGTAGGTCTCGGGTTCGAGACTTGGGAGCAGCCTCTCCATAAATGGGGGTAAGGCTAGCCGACATTTACCTCTCCCAGACCCTGCGTAAAGCGGGAGCCTTGTGCACTGGGTACGACCTTTTTGTCATGATTAGTTCGTTGTTTGTTTGTTTGTTTGTTTATGTGTGGGTCTATATTTGAAACATGGAGGACAATGTTTGGTTTAAGTGTGGGGGGGGGGGGTAAACAAAGTGTTTTTATTGAAAATTCGTGGGTTTTTATCACCTATCCCCTCTAGAGTTGTTTTCACTGTTTTCAGTGTTTTTAGTGTGTTTTGAACTATTTTAGTGTGTTTTGAATGAAAAATACGAAAATTTGAAAAAAAAAAAGTTAGAAAATGTTTTGAAAAACCCAAAAAGAGTCGTTTTTGTGTGTTTGTGTCTTAGGGTACCTTCCAACACAATGATGAGGATTTGGTTTTTAATTACATGACTGTTAAAGAAAGTTACAAACATGGGTGGAAGTTTGATATGCTCTCTGGTTTATGCTTGGTTGTAGTTGATGTTTACGAATTCACATGGAATCCTAAAGGGAAAAAAAAATAAAATCAGTTTTTGTAACATGCTTGAAGGAAGGAACTCAAACTAACGCTACAACCCTGTGAGACTTGAGCCTAAATGTTATTTGGAGAGTTATTAATCTGTGCATTCTTGTTTTCTAAGTTGTTGCATGATCTCATTATTCTTTGCTTGGTTGTTACTTAGAATACGTTTTCATCATTATAGTTCCAAATACTAGAACTCATGCCCGTTTCATTCAAAGTTTAAAATTGAGTGCATAACACATAACAAGATGAAGTTGTTTAGTAGTTACCACCAGAGCCAAAAAGCCTTTATCCCATGCATTTGTTTTGTAGGTTTAACCCCCTTTGAGCCTTGTTTAGCCTATTTTCTTTGTTAGCCACATTATCCCTACCTAGCCTAGAATAGGACTATCTATACCCTTGTTCTTGAAGTATAGTGGAGCATCTCTTAGAGGGAATTCAATTTGATTAACATTATGCAGAAAACGAGTGTGGGGGAAGGTTGTTTCCCACAAAAGAAAAAAAAATGTGGAAAAAGAAAAAGAAAAGAAAAAGTGTGTTGAAAAGAAAGGAAAAGAGTTGAAAATAAATGAGAATGAGCTCACAAGTGTTGGTTGTTGAAGAAAGGGTCCAAAAATTTGAATCTGGCCCTAAGTGTTTTGTGAATCTTCCCTTTGTGTTTAAAGTGGATTTTTGCATTCAAAATTGAATTCTAAGTGTCAATTTCATTACTTTGCTCACTATTGCTTTAAGAATGTTTGTTTATCCTTACCTTTCTTTGTTAGCCAATACCCTAGTCCCGTTACAACCCTTTGACTTCTATCTTGGGTGTTATGTGTTTCAATCTATGGAGTTTGAAATTGGTGTGAGCATATGGAATCCCTGGTTCTCGCTTCTATGTAGTAGCATTCCGTTCATGAGATCATATACATAGACATGTATTAATAACTCCAGAAAGTGCCTTCTTTGTTTAAAACATATGTGAGTACTAGTTTACATGTTTACATCAATCTTCTCACATATACTTAGTATAGGGAGTGTAGTTAGAAAATCTGTGTGAAAATAGAGAGTATATCAGGTGAGGAATTGAGGGAATTCTCTAAGGCATGTTATTTCATTCAAAGCATTGTTTTAATTCATTAAATGCGAGCTAGTAAGTGGTGACTTTGATTAAGTGTGTGCTCGAGGGTAAGGATGACTAAAATCTATGGGAGTAGTGATCTTTGGCGTGTCATATTTCATTTGGAAATCCCTGAGGCAAATGTTGGAAGGTTTAGGTTTTGTTTTGTTTGTTTTGTTTTGCTCGAGGACTAGCAAAAGCTAAGTGTGGGGGAATTTGAATTTGATGAGATGTAAAACAAGCACACAAATTAAAACCATCTTTTGACAATTGCAGTATGTGTATAAGTAGGGATCGTTCTAAATCGGCGATTAGGAGGGATTGCTAATCTAAACTAAACTGACCTAAAAACATAAAAACTAGACTCTAAAACTCTAACTAAGGTTATATGACTCAAACAACCTTAAAAGACTCAAAACAGCTTCAAACAATCAAATTGACTCAAACTAGACACTAGAGATGACTTTGAACGAAAATTGATTTGATTATGACTTAAGACACTAAAAAACACAAAATAACACAGATTCTAACCTAATTGATACTTAAAACAAAGGGAGGGGGTTTTGGTTTTGAAGAATTTGAACTAAAACAAGACAGAAACTAAACTAGACAAAGTTTGGTACGAATTTGGATTTCTGGATGGTTTGTGGGCTTAGCTAGAGGTTCCTTATCCACACATAACTTATATGAACATGAATCGATTTCCAGTTACTCTTTTGTTGAATTATGAACGACAATGCCCCAGATTAACCGTGTCGATCACTAATTAACCTTCAGATTTTCCTTTAGTTATTGGATTGGATGACATCATTCGACAACCCAAAGCATTCTTCAAAAGTTCCCTACATGACATCATAATAGAGATACAATCAAAGATCATTACGTTCTGTGAAAATCATAAGCATTGATAAAGCATTCGTAACTATGACATCATGATACTCATGCCAAGAATTTAACTTAACGCGATCGTGACTAGAAAACTTCACTACTTGTGAATATAAGTTCCTAACGATTATGTGAAATTCCCTTATATTCTAGCATCAAATTCATGCATGCAAACTAAGTGTGCACCCTTAATCGACATACAAGAATAAGTTCTGAATAAAACAGTTAAGCAAATTGCATTCACGATTCACAAATTCATAACTAGATTTAATCAATTCATATTGCATATAAAATCATGGCTTCAAAGTCTCCCCTAGCTAAAACAAGTTTAGCCTCTCATGTTCACATCAAAAGAAACAAAATTGAATTTAAACATTGAAAACAAAAGATTGATTACACCTAAAACGCCCAGCGAATTAACTTGAATGCCCTGCACATTCAAGCTCATCTCTCTTCTTTTCCTTGCTGCGGCACAGAGGTTAAGGGATGATTTTGGATGTGTTTCTGGTTTAGGAATGGATTTGGGTTGGTAAGGGGGCGCGGCAAAGTAGAGGGATGGTGTGTGGATGTGTTTTTTTGGTTGTGTTGAATGGTGGTGGATTGTGGTGGAGGATGGATGAAATTTGGTACCCAATGGCTGTTACACACACTTACTTAAATAGCAAAATATGTCAAAACACTAGGGAAATACAGCTAGGGTGCGGCAGAGAAAAACCAAGGGAAAGAAAGTAATGTTTGTAGAAGGATTTTTAACTCTAAATCAAATCAGAATCTAAGGAAAAGGTTAAGGGGACAAGGAAGGGGACACAAGGCAAGGGAAAAGGAAAGGTTATGACACAATAGTGAAAGTGAAAGTTGTGGCAGAAATCTAGAAGAAAAGGGAAAGAGTGCACAGCTAGGGAAAGGAAAGGGAGTGGTGTGACAAGGAAAGGGGAAGGAAATGCAAAAGGTTAAGGCTGCAAGGAAGGAGACATGGATGTGTGCACGACAAGGAAGGTAAAAGGTGGTGGAATGGTTTAGCAAGGGGATAATGAAGGGGACAAGGGTGGTGTGTAAGGCAAGGAAGGTGAAAGTGATAAAATGGTGCAGCAATGAGACAATGGAGGGGACAAGAATGGTGTGCACGGCAAAGAAGGTGATAGGTGGTTTGACACCCCTTTGTGGCTGAGATTAAGGCTTCTAGAATCCTTTATTTAGTGTCCTAATATCTTTGGGAACCCTCATTGAGGCTGGAACTTAGTTGGATTAGGATTAAGAAAGGTTAAATCAAAATAAGGTAACTTGACTCATGTTCTTCTTTTCTTACTGAGCTCCTTATCTTCTTTAAATTAATTTTTCTTTCTCTTTAACACATTCCTAGCCTTTTTAGTCTTCAATTTCATCCATCCACCTTGCTCCATGCATGTGATATCCATTCCAAGCCAAAAAATGCTCCAAAATGCACCAAAATGCACTTTCTTGCAACTTTAGCCAATTGGATCTACAAACACATGAAATAGCTTAAAATACAAAAATAACTGTGAACTAACAACATAAATGCAAGAAAACAAGCTAATCAAGTCGAATAATTATGCTCCTATCACGAATATGCCATTCTTGCAATGATTTCTTTCAATTGCCACCACCACTAGCCCTCTCTTGAGCTTAGAACAATGCCTAATCATTGGTTGGAACGTTGGAGTTGATTTGAGGACAAATCAAGAACACGCAAATACTAAGGTTCCGGAGGGTTTATGGTGATTTGAAGCTTTTCCTGGCCAAATTGGACTTCGTCACATGTATAAAACTTGCTCTACTCATTGAGATCTTCCTTCCTGTAAAATTTGAGAATTTTTAGAAATAGTTGAATTTTCTAGCCAGTCGGGTGGCCACCCGCCACGTACGGCGGCATGTGGCGAGTGGGCCGACGTTGCATTTTTTAGTTAAATTTGATGTTATAATGTCAATTTGATAACCATTTGTTATAGTTCGATAGTTTGAACCTAGTATGGAATATTACGTCACTTGACCATTTTATGATTCAACGATCCGACAATTGGATCGTCACCAAACTTTAATACGTTATAGTACGTAATATTTCAGGACAATAGGCCCATTCACCCTATTTTACTGGATTGTACTTATGCTCTGTCATCATGTGTGAATTGGGTTCATTCCCACTCACAACACACTTTTGTATTTAGGTTTAAATTTATTCACATTTTTCACATCACTACACTTTGTGACTTCGCCACCTTCCAATTATCGGCCAACACAGCTTGATTCGGAGTCCTAGTTGACATTCTGGGTTGGGGTGTCTCATACCAACATTAGTTTTTGGTGATGGATGTACATATTAAAAGAGATAGAAGAACAAACATGACCTTGAAGTGCCCAAGGACTAGATAATGGAATCTAAAGGAGAAAAACAAGTCAGTTTCAAAGAGCAAGTACCCACCCAGTGCTTTTAGGATATAGAGGGGGATGCTAGCCAAATGTGGGGTTTTATGGCTATCTGTATCCGACTCGCAAGAAGGGTATTAGGAAAGTTCAAGGGTTTTGCTTCACATCAAAAAGAATCTTGGTGTGGAAGGAGGAGGTACAATCAAAGGTTGAGGCTAAGAAGGATTGTTGTAAAGTCTTATAAAAGGATAGAACCAATGAAAGTTGTGAAAGGTATAAAGTAGTGAAGAGGAGGTGAATAAATCCGTGAAAGAAGCGAACCTAGGATGATATGTATAAGCGATTAGATACCAAAGAAGGGGAGTTTAAATCCTATAAACTAGCTGGAGCAAGGGAAAGGAAGACAAGAGACTTGAACCAAGTGAGGTGCATCAATGATGTAAAAGGAGATGTTCTAGGTACAAAGACTATGGTTAAAGACAGATAAAGAGATTATTTTCATAATCTATTCTATGAAGAACATAACAAGAGAACTTCTTTAGAGGAGTTGAGTAACTCAAAAGAGTGTAGAAATTACTTCTTCTACCGCAAAATCAGGAAGGAAGAAGTGGTTGTAGCTTTGAAAAAGATGAAACATAGAAAAGCAGTGGGCCTGGATGATATACCATTCGAAGTGTGGAAAGTCTTTAGAGAGACATGTATAGCATGGCTTGCAAGCCTTTTCAATAAGATTTTGAAATGAAGAAGATGCCAAATAAGTGACGAAAGAGCACTTTAGTGCCTATCTACAGGAATAAGAGCGATATACAAAGTTGTATTAACTATAAGGGTATTAAGTTAATGAGTCGTACAATGAAGCTCTGTGAGAGAGTAATTGAGCATAGACTAAGGAAAGAGACACAAGTTTCAGACAATCAAATCGGGTTCATGAGAGGACGCTTAACCATAGAGGCAATCTATCTCTTACGAAGATTGATGAAATGATATAGAGATATGAAAAAAGGATTGGCACATGGTCTTTATAGATTTGGAAAAAGCATATAATAGGGTCCCAAGAGAGATTCATTGGAGGATTTTAGAGAAGAAAGGAGTACGAGTAACATATATTCAAGTTATAAAGGATATGTACGATGGAGCAAGGACGACCGTAAGAACTTATGAAGGACAAACTAAAAGCTTCCCTATAACTGTATGGTTACATTAAGGCTCATCTTTAAGTCATTACCTTTTTACATTGGTAATGGATGAGTTAACGAGACATATTCAAGATGATATTCCTTGATGTATGCTTTTCATAGACGATATAGTGTTGATAGATGAAACTCAAGATGGAGTAAATGCGAAACTTAACCTTTGGCAAGAAGTGTTGGAATCTAAAGGTTCTCACTTAAGTAGGTCAAAGTCATAGTATATAGAGTGCAAGTTCAATAAGAACGAAGGTTCAAATGAGTTAAGGGGTGAGGATTGGAGATCAGGAAGTACCAAAGAGTGAACATTTCTCTATCTTGAATCTATCTTACAAAAGAATGGAGAATTGGATGGAGACCTCAACCATAGAATACAAGTTGGATGGATAAAGTAAAAGAATGCATTGGGTGTGTTGTGCGACCGTGATACGCCACTAAAGCTTAAAGATTTTTTTTTATAAGAATAATTCAATCAATGCTTTATGGCACAGAATGTTGGGGGGGGGGTCAAGCATTAACACTTACACAAAATGAGTGTAGTGGAAATGAGAATGCTTTGTTGGATGTGTGGGCACACGAGAAATGATAGGATTAAGAAAGAGGATATGTGAGGTAACATGAATTTTTCATGGTTCTTAAGTGACTTTTTAGTTCTATCCACCTCTTCCTTCAACAACGACTCCCTTAATTCATATTGGCTTGGAGGTTGGTAACTCGGGCCAAATTGACCAACTGCTTCCACACATTTTTTCCAGCTATAATTATTGATAACATGAAAAGGAATGCATATTATACACGATCAAGTCAAATATTATATTTATAACATCATGTGCGCTATCCTTCCAACTTACATCATTGAAATTTTGTTGTTGAACCGCTTGCTTCCATCATTTGAAGAATCGGGATTGATGGCAGATGCAAACTTTTATCTATAGGCCTAAGATTGAGAGGCATTTTCCTGATCAACAACTTCAATGTCTTCACCTTCTTCTACAATATTTTGAAGTGGAACTTCTTCCCTTACTTCCGTATTGTCACTATTATAATATTAGCTTAATTTGTCGGAGTGTGGTGGCAGTTTAATACGGTATGCTTTCTAATAAAACATTGTCGAATAAAAATTTAATGATTTCGCTTATAGCAGACATAACTTATTAATGTCGTATATAACTGACATAAACTCATTATTATTGGACTGAATAGTGAAACAGAAAAATTCCCGCCCTTAACTTGTATTCCTAGCAAATAGTTTTTATTTCTTAAATATTTTTAACCAATCCTGGTGGATATAAGTTAATAATGGCGTTTCTATCCGACAAGATTGGTTTAATTAATTATTTTCAATTTTCATGTCAGTTAGATACAACTGAATTTGTGATGCAAAATATATAAGCACACAAATTAAACCCTCTTTTATCAATTGTAGCAAAATATGTAAGTAGGGATCGTTCTAGGCCGGGGATTAGGAGGGATTGCTAAATCACTTGAAAACTGACTCAAAACGTAAAAACAAAGTTTAAAACACTAAACTAGACTCAAAGAATGCAAAACTAAACTATAAAACACCAAAACAAAGCAAAAGACTCAAAACAGCAAATAAACACTTAAAACTGCCTTAAAAACACTTTCTGGGCAGTTTTGAACACAAACACAAAATTGGACGAAAATAGGTTTAAACTTGACTCAAGACACTTAAAAACACAAACTAAATTGATTTCTAACTAATGTAACACTTCAAAATAAATGGGGATTTGGTTTTGACGAAAATTGAAAACAAAAACAAAACTTGTAAATTGAACAGATTCTAAAACGAATTTGATTAAATTGAATTGATGAAAAGCTAGCTAAGGGGTTCTTCTCCACACATGTCACACTTGCATACAAAACGATTTCCAATTGCTTCTCAATAAACCATGAATTCCCAACACCCCAAGTTAATTAGGTACGCTTAAATTAACTTTCAGATTTCCCTTTAATCATTGAATTGAATGGAAATAGCGTATCACAATCAAATTATTCCTTAAAAGTTACCTACATGAAAGCGCATAATAGATAAACAATCAAAGATCATTAAGTTCTATGGAAATCATAAGCATTGGCGAGGCACTTGTTACTATGAAAGCGCATGAAACTTATGCCAAGAATTTACTTAACACGATTGTGATCAACAACCTTTACTACTTGTGAATATAAGTTCATAACGATTAGGTGAAAATCCCTTATATCCTAGCATTAAACTTATGCATGAAAATTAAGCGTGCACTCTCAACCAGCACACACAAATCAGTTTTAATTCATGTAGATAAGCAAATTGAATTCACAACTTATGAAACGCAATTACAAGTAATCAAATCATATAGCAAGCATAAACATGGTTTCGAATCCCCCCTAGACAAGGGGGGTTTAGTTCCTCATACTCGCAAAGCAAAGATACATAAATTTAGACATTAAAATCCAAAGAAAGAAAACACCTAGATGATCCAACTGGACAGCAGGTGCATCCACGAAGTCTTCCTTCCTCCTTGCTGCAGCACTTGGTCTAAGAGCAGGGTTTGGGTGGTAGTTGTATGGGAGAATGGGTAGGGAATGGTATGGAAGGGTTTAGGATTGATGGGGGGTGCGACAAGGTGTTTAGGGTCAGAAAATATGGAGTATGGTGAGTGAGGGTTGCGGCAGAGAGGGTAGATGAGTTTCTGGCGTGATTTATGAATATGGGACGTGGTGAATTCGGCCAAGGGGGTTTATGAGTATATGTAGGCACTTAAAACCCTAGGTAAATCAGATATGGACTTGAATAACCCAAATCCACAAGGAAAAAGGCCTAGAAATCAGAATTAGAGAGGGAAAAAGTCCACAAGGTGCGGCAGGTATGGATAGGATGAGATAAGGCTTCTAGAAAGCCTTGCAAGGCAAGGAAAACAGATTCCAACAAGGGCTAGGTGCGGCATGGATTTAGGAAATAAGGATAGGGCTTCTAGAAAGCCCAAAACCAAGAGGACATAGGCCCTAACCCATGGCAAGGATGAGGAAATATTCTAAAACCCTTCTTTGTGTCTTCCAACGCTTAGGAACCTTCTAGTGTTGCTGAAACTCAAGGCCATCTAGGTTTAGGAAAGATCAACCCAAAGTAGAAACTTTTTAGGCTTAACTTTCCTACTTCAAGTAGGAAACCTTGTTTGAGTAGAAATCTTCATTCTTCTAGGAATCCATCTTCAACTAGGAATCCCTCGTTGATTAGGAATCCTTCTTCAATTAGGACTCCTTCTTGGACTAGGAATCCTCAAATCTTCAAATCTTCAATTTCGTCCAAACCTTTTGTTCCAAGCATGTGCTATTCACTCCAAGCTCACTTTTGCTCCAAAAAGCTCCAATTTGCATCATTTTGTATAATATGCCCTTAAAACTTGAAAACACATAAAACTAGCTCAAAAGACTACTTAAACTAAGAAAACATAACAAAAATGCATAAGAATTAGCTAACTAAGGCGCATAAATATGCTCCTATCAATTTGTCCTCTTTATTTATCTTACGCCACTTCTTCTTCTTCCTCCTTGCGCATCTTTCTTCTTTCTTCTTCTTCATCTTTATTTTTTCCTTCTTCACCCTAAGTTCAATTCTTCTTCTTCTTCTTATTTTTTCTTCTATTATTTTCATCTTATTCTCTCATCTTCTATTTCTTCTTTCGTTCAACGCCTCTTGTGTTTAAATCTTGTTTCTGATTTGATTTTGCAGGGGTTTTATTTGAGTTGGCTGGGTACGTAAAGAATAAATAGACGACGAAATTCTTCAATGATTCAGGTTTCTATTACTGAATTCTATGATTTTTAAATTGTTTACTTAAGACATGCAAGTTTATTTATTTAATTTTTTTAATTTAATTTAATTAAATATATTAGTAATATTTATGTTTAATTAGTAAATATTTAATTAAATTAATTTATTTTTTCACTTAAATTATTATAAGCAAATTCAAATAAATAATATTTATAAATATTTATGGTTTTTTTTTTAACGAATGATATCTACACTAAGGTGGAGGGGGTGGACTTAGCCTCATAATTGGCTAGCAATAATGTGGTTCAAACTCGCCTTTGGTGAGAATCGAACCTAAGACCTCTCACTTATAAGTGAAGATGAATACCACTAGACTTTAGTACTAAGTGGCATAAATATTTATGTTAAGTTAACAATATTTAATATAATATAAATTAGTAATATTTACCAATGTAGGTGTCACATCCTGGCCCAGGCCCCCACCACATCCTAAACTCAACTCCACCATAGCACAATATTGTCCGCTCTGGGCCCCGATGATGTAAAAATTAACTTGACACACAAATTAAACCCTCTTATTGACAATTGTAGTAAAGATGTAAGTAGGGATCGTTCTGGACTGGGGATTAGGAGGGATTGCTAATCTATGCTAAACTGACTTTACAACACAAAACTAGGCTTAAAAATACTTAACTAGACTCAAAGAATGGAAAACTAGACTCTAATACACTAAAACAACTCAAATGACTCAAACAACACAAAACAAGCGAATTAGACTCAAACTAGACACTAGGAGTGAATTTGGACGAAAATTGGTTTTACCTTGACTCAAAACACTTAAAAACATAAACTAAAACAATTTCTAACTAATATGACTCAACAAAGTAAATGGGGATTTGGTTTTGACGAATTTTAAGTAAAAACAAATAACTAAAGACTTAGAACAGATTGTAAACGAATTTGGGAAATAAGATGGTTGATGGATTAGCTAGAGGTCGATTCTTCACACATGACACACTTGTACACGAATCGATTTCCAATTGCTTTTCAATAAATTATAAAGCTCAACTCCCAGATTAACCGTGATGCACTAATTAACCCTCAGATTTTCCTTTACTTATTGAATTGGATGAATGCATGCGACAACCCAAATCATTCTCCAAAGGTCCCCTACATGAATGCATAATAGAGATACAATCAAAGATCTTTACGTTCCATGAAAATAATAAGTGTTGACAAGACATTCGTAACTATGAATGCATGATACGTTTGCCAAGAATTCAATTAACGCGATTGTGACTAGCAACCTTCACTACTCATGAATATAAATTTGTAACGATTAGGTGAAACTCATTTATATTCTAGCATCAAATTCATGCATGAAAACTAAGTATGCATCCCTAATCAACATACAAGAATCAGTTTTGAAGAAAACAGTTAATTGAATTGCATTCACCACTTATCAAATCACAATTGGAAGAAATCAATTCATATCTCAAGGATGTTCATGGCTTCGAATTTCCCCCTAGCTAAGTAGGAGTTTAGCCACTCATGTTCACAACAAAATGAAAGAAAAAGAAATTAAACATTGTAACTATATAACGAATTACACCTAGAATGCTCCAACAATCAAGCTCAAACATCCAAAAGGCCTCCCTTCTTTCTTCTTGCTGCGGCATAAAGGTGGATGAAGTGTATGAGATGTGTTTTGGGGTCAGGAATGTGGTTTTGGCTGAATGAGGCTGCGGCAAGGATGTATGGTGGTGGAGAATGATGTAGAATGGTGTATAGGGTGCGGCAGATTGTGTTTCTGAATGATATGGGGGGTGGTGATGAATTTTGGCTGAAAAACTTATATTTATAGGCTAGGGTTTTCACAAATCCTGATGGGAAAAGGCTAGGGTTTTGTAGAAAAAGGCTTGGCCCAATCCAAGGGGGAAAAGAACTAGGGTTTATGCAGATTTTGGGGCTTCTAGAAGTATAAGGTGCGGCACCTATTTAGGGTTTCTAGAAAGGAAGTCTTGTGGCAGGTTCTTAAGCTTCGAGAAAGCTTTAGGGCGCCACCTTTCTAGGGCTTCTAGAAAGGGTGGTGCGGCATGTGTTTAAGTGAAATGATAGGCATTCTAGAAGGGATTTAGGTGCCCTTACAGCTGAATATTCATCTTCCAACTCTTGAATTGATTTCTCCATCTCTTTAGCACATTCTTAACTTCATTTAATCTTCAAAAACATCCATTCCTTGTGCTCCACATGCATGCAATCCAATTCAGCCCAAAAGTGCTTCAAAATGCATCAAATTGCACTTTCTTTCCAACTTTGCCAATTAGACCTACAAACACACAAAAAGAGCTTAAAACACTATAATAAGTAGGAACGAGCTATGAAAATGCAAGAAAACAAGCTAACTAAGATGCATAAATATGCTTTTATCACCCGACCACGCTTTCACTGTTTTGTTTCTGGGAACTCACACGAGAACTTCCAGTGGGTCATCCATCCTGGGATTGCTCTCCCGCGAACTCGCTTAACTTCGGAGTTTCGATGGAATCTGAAGCCAGTGAGCTCCCAAAAAGCCTTATGCTAGGTAGGATAGGAATATATATATATAAGGCTTATATGATCCACTCCTATGGGCAATCTGGGATGTTACAATCTACCCCCTTAGGGGCCCGATGTCCTCATCGGCACACATCCTGCCAGGTATTGGCTTGATACCAAATTGTCACATCCTGGCCCAGGCCCCCACCACATCCCGAGCTCGACTCCACCGTAGCACGATATTATCCGCTTTGGGCCTCGACCACGCCTTCACGGTTTTGTTTATGGGAACTCACACGAGAACTTCCTAGTGGGTCACCCATCCTATGATTGCTCTTGTGCGAACTCGCTTAACTTCGGAGTTCCGATGGAACCGAAAGCCAGTGAGCTTCCTAAAAGCCTCATGCTAGGTAGAGATAAGAATATATATATATAAGGCTTACATGATCCACTCCCTTGGGCAATGTGAGATGTTACAGTAGGCATATATTATGTTAAATTTATTTATTTTTTTCACTTAATTGTTATAAGGATATACAAAACTTGAATTTAATGAATAATCAAGATTAGATAAGCATAATTTGATATATATTTTTTTAATTTGGTTTTACTATAATAGTTGTTGGAAATTAAAAGATAGTAAGTGTGATAGAGTTCGAGGGTTGAAAGATAGGATTGAAAATTCTAATAGTTCTGCCTACATGATAGGGATTAAAGATTGTAGGGATCTTAGTGTCAACTTAATATTTTGCCCTTGTAAAGTCGTAAAACATGGACAAGAGTTGGTTGATGATACTGCGAAATTTGGAAGTGTATACAGATGGAATTACTTTGTTTTTGGATCAAGCGGTTGCGAATAGTGCTGGCCCCAATAAGTTTGGATGTCTTTGCACAAGATGTTGCAATTGATATACTTTTGTAAGAAAAAGTAATGTCAAACATCTTTTGTTGTATGATATGGATAGAGATTATAAAAAGGCTTGGTAGTAGCATTATGGGGAGCCTAACATTGGAGAGCAAAATGTGGCAATTGGAGAAGATGAAACAGGAGATGAGGTGACTAGTATTCATGATTTTTTTTTAATGATGTGTTTGTCTAACCATTAATAGAAGAAGGTGTTTGGCCGTCTACCGAACCCCCTATATTGAGGAATGGCGTCCGGAAGAGGTCGAAACTTTTTTTAAGTTGCTTGAAGAGGTAGATCAAGATTTGTGGCCAAGTTGTAAGGAATTTAAGAAATTGGAGGCAGTTGTAAGACTGTATCAGATCAAGTATTTAGAAGGGGATGTCGGACGGGTTATTCAACACGTTACTCAAGTTAATTAATAAAATGTTGCCTGAAGGGGATTGTTTGTCTAAATCTTGATATAAGGCAAAAAAACTTATGACTTGTGTCTCACGTAGGGATTGATGCGCATCTTAATGATTGCATGATCTATTGGAAATGCCTTTGAAGTTGACCGCATGCTTGGTGTGTTGTAAATCAAGATATGAAAATGCCAATGAAAAGAATATTTATAGAAAAAAATCGCAACTAAGGATATGTGGTACTTTCCTTTAAAATCACCATGGCAACAGTTGCATATGTCGAAGCATATGGCTGAACATATGAAGACACACAACTCAATGTCTTAAAGTCTTAAGATGGGCTTATGAAACATCCTTCAGATTCTCCAACATGGAAGCATTTGGATAATTTATATCTAGAGTTTGCGTAAAAAATTAGAAATGTTCGATTAAGGTTGGCAGTGATGGATTTCATCCTTCTAGGAAAATATGGAATGACCATAGCACATGGCCTGTGGTGCTTTCAGTTTACAATTTGCAGCCCTAGATGTGTATGAAGCAACCAAATTTGATGTTGTCTCTGTTAATACCAGGACTGTTTAGTCCTGGTAATGACATTAATGTGTATTTGTGTCCATTAATTGACGAGTTGAATGAGTTGTGGAAGGTGGACACTCTTACTTATGATGTATATTCAAAATAAGATTTTACAATGAAAGATGTCGTCTTATAGATCAGAAGTGATTTTTCGGCTTATGGAATGTTATCTGGATGAAGTCACATGGTTATAAAGCCTGTCCATATTGGATGCATGATAAATAATCTATTTACTTGCTAGCGAGTCATAAGATTTTCTATTCGGGGCATCGTCGCTTTCTTGCAGATACTTAGGTTTTGAAGGTAAACCACAACTTTTAATGGTCGTCGAGAGCATCGTAGTGCACCAAGGTAATTGACTAGTTTACAATGTCTTGAAGAACTTTATACTTTGAGATTTACTTTTGGAAAGCCAAACAGAGATGCTTCGATTGGGCAACATAGAGGAAGAACTTCGAGCAGTTGAAGTGGTAACAATTAGTGGAAGAAGAAATCTATTTTTTATGAACTATCATATTGGAGGCCTCTGTTGACTAGACACAATCTTGAGGTTATGCATATTGAGAGGAATATATGTGTCAATGTTGTGGGAACAATGCAAGCTATAGATAAAAAAAAAAAAAATCTAAAGATGGATTGGCTACACATGCAGATCTTAAAGTCTTGAACATAAGACATAGCTAACACCCATGTAGAGAAGGAAATAGAACATTTCGACCTCCGACGTTGTACATGTTGAAAAAAGAAGAAAAAAAATTGTATTTTGCAAAGTGTTGTCTACTATTCGAGTCCCCGATGGATATTCATCAAATTTGTCATGACGTATGCACGTGAATGAATTAAAAATACATGGGTTGAAAAGCCACGATTGCCATGTTTTAATGCAACAGTTACTCACGCTTGCAATGCGTACGATTGTGCCTAAATCTGTTACTATTGTATTATTAGAGTTAGAGTGTAATCTTTAGATAGTTGTGTAGGAAGAAGAAGTATGAGGAAGGACTCAAGTAATTGAATTCAAGAATTGCCTTGACACCATGTCAACTGGAGAAGATATTCCCTCCTGCATTTTTTTTATGTAATGGTGCACCTCCTAGTTCAATTGGTAGATGAAGCAGCTCTTGCAGGGTCTCTTTAATATAGATGGATGTATCCAATTGAAAGGCAATTAACAAATTTTAATAAACTTTTTACAGTTGTACTCATAACTTTTTACTAATTATAATAATTTGTGTTTCGTGTTATAATTGTAGGTATTTGCAAACACTGAAGCACTATGTTCGTAATAAGGGTCGTCTTGAAGGTTCTATTGCTGAAATGTATTTGGTGGATGAGTGATTGTCCTTCAATTCCATGTATCTTAGAGATGTCAAGATTCGTCGCAATCCTAGAGGTAAAAATGCAGATGGTATTGGACATGGAGTATCGAGTGGGTTATCAATTTTTGACTCCAAGGGATGTTATATGAGTTCAGGAGAAAATGTGGAGCTTTATTTAAATGTTTGGGGATTAATGCCACATAAACATTCTAGATAATTGTGATGAGGTCAACCCATTTAGAAGGTAAGAACGTCTCGTCATGCATCTTAAAGTTTTATCAATTTTCTTAACTTTGAAAAATTAATTAAGTAAATTTGGTCCTAATTGGGTAGGCAACATGAAGAATTCTTGAAAAATAAACATTATCAAGAAAGGTTGACTATGCGACAAATCAGAGAGCTAAGTAAGAAGGAATTTCCATAATGGTTTAAGCAACATGTGAGTTGATATAACAATCACATTATTTACTTATTTTTTTATATTTTAATTATGACGTGTATATAGTTGTCCCATCAATTTAAATCTTTGTACTTATTACAGATTAATGCATGCTAATGACATTTTGATATCTGAATACTTGCATTGGCTAGCTAATTATCCTAATAGGCTTGTGACTAGATATAAAAGTCACATTATTAATGGGTTTAGATTTTGTACAAAATATGTGGATGATAAGCATAAGAATCAAAATTGTGGTGTCTTTGTACCTGCAAATATCCTTGGTGCAATTGGGCAAGTGAATTGTTTTGGTAAAGTCGTAGATATGTTTGAGGTTAGATACTGTGGTCCTACTGAGGTAGGAGATATGGATTGAGCTGTGATGTTGTTTAAGTGTGAATAGGTTAATAGTGAAAGTTCAAGAGGTATGAAGACCGATCAATATGGCTTTACTTTGGTGAATTTCAATTGATTGAGATTTAAAGAGGATCATTTCGTATTAGCTTCACAAGTATTACAAATATTTTATGTGGATAAAACAATTGAAAAAGATTGGCATGTAGTTGTTCAAACGCAGCCGATAGACAATTGGGTACTTAACAATGAAAATTTGCATACAAGGTTGGCGTGGAAGAGACTCCTTTTCATGAAGAATTACCATTGCCTACCAAGTTTGTTAATTCTGTCAATGACAATCATGAGCTTAACGGATGGTGACATGGAATAATTTTGTAATTTACTTTATGGTTTTTAAATATTGATTGGACTATATTTTAGTTTGTGTGGTGACATTTTATTCTCCAATTTTCTTTTCGTTCCTTTATCGCATATTTTATGTTGGTTAAATTTTATCTATTAAAAGATTAAAATATTAGAGATATACACTTAAGAAAAACTCTACATGAACTCATGCCCACAAAAACACACAATCAACATACAATTTTTTTTTATATTTTAAAATAAGTATTCTTGTCGGATTTATCCAGCCTGTGTTAAATTTTGGGCTGTAAATTTTCTGCTAGTTTTACACAGAATAGAAGTAAAGTTGGTTTGTATCCGGCATCATTAGACAATCTTGGCAGTTATTAGTAATTCGTGTCGATTAGCATTAAATTCGTGTCGTTTAACATTAATGAATTTTTATTTTTATATTTTTGATTCATGTCGGTTAATAACCGACACCATTGAGCAGTTCTATCGGTTAAGTTAAGTGGTGTCGTTAATATTTGACACAATTGATCATTCTTGTCATTTATATTCGACGCCATTGTGTAACCCTAGATAAAACCCCCTTTCTCTCTTCCCTTATGCCATTTTTCTTCCTGAGTTGCTACTTTCCCCCTTTCTACCTTTCCTTCTCCTTCTCACTGCATTCCCACCTTCCCCGCTTCCCTTTGTTGGAAATGTGCCCTAAAACCAATCATATGATGATACTTTACGGACATTTCACATGTTAAACTAATCTAGTTTAATATCAAGGGCATAGTTGTTTTAAGCCGTCTCATATAAATGTTATATGCTTAAACGATGAGTCCAAGGAATATGTAATTAGGAGAATGTAATTTAAAGAAGTTAGATTCATGAGACCATTCTCTTTCGTATACATATCCTAAACGTTCCTGATCATAGGATTGCCAATTGGGCATTGACAGTCCGTTAAGATCAGTATGTGCTATGTCTTCTCTTAGTGAGAGTGACTGGTCTCGAGTCATTGGTGTAATTGACACCAAGACAAGCATGTAGGTGCTCAATAGGGAATGAGTCCACTGAACACGATCAACGAGGAGTTCTCATACTCATGTCACATGAGAACTCATGGTTGGGATAATGCAAAGTAGTCATTTGACCTGAGGCATCTTAGTTGTCTTGTGGTTAGGTCTTTGATCTTTGATTATGTCAAAGTCACTCCATTCGCGGGTGTCCACGGCATAGTTGGGGTTAAGCCACTTAGCCATGGAGGCAAGTGAATGCGCAACAAGAGATCTCTAACCTTCAAACCGTTTGAGGGAGAATACTCAATGATATGATTAAGAATCTCTGGCCAGAGTATGAATGAGATTTAGGAAGTCATTCAAATCACATTCAAGGTAATCATATAAGTAAATGAATCACATTGGATAGTAGACATGAATAAACTATCAAACCAAACAATGTGGTCAAAAGTATTGTATTAGAGAAAGACCGTATTGCATTGTAATCCTAAACTGAATAGGTTCTCCACCTCTTCTGATTAGCTTGGGTAACCATGACATACTGCTAGGTGTCATTCATGGTTTGTGGAAGCCCTAAACGTGTATAATCACTAAAGGGAGAATTGAAAGTAAGTTTCAATTCACAATTGATTTGAAAGAGTTCTAATCGCCCACTGCCTTACTAAAAGGAACCTAATGGATCGTACACCATATAAGGTAGAGATTGAAGAAACAAAGGAGATGAGTAAGGATAATTAAATGGTTTAATTATTTATGGTAAGGATTAATTAATATGTTAATTAATCAAACGAATAAAGTTCGTTAAAAGACCACGGGTTAGTTTTGGGCCTCAAGGCCCAATGGGCTTCGAACGTCAAGCCTATTGACTTAAGTTGTATGACAACTTAATGACAAATAATTCACAAAGGCCTAAAAAGCCCAATGAAACCCTATGGCCGGCCATATTGATAAAGGAGTGGGTTTTGGACTTAATTACAAGTTTGCCACTCCAATGAATATAGGTATAAATATGACTTTATAGCCAAAATTCATTTAGGGTTTTCTTTTGGAGAAAAGATGAGAACACAAACTCTCTTTTCTCTCTAAGAGGCCGGCCACCCTAGAGGAACATAGCTAGCAATCTTACTTCCTCTAGGTCACTCATTTCTTCATCAATCTTTCCTTGGTGTGGAGACTTAGAGGTTCTCAACTTTGAGAACTTGGAGAAACCAATTCTTCCATCCAAATCCATGGAGCTAAGAAGCTAGGAATGAAGGCCCTATCTCTTGGGTGATTATCCTTTGCTTATGCAAAGAGGAATCAACAAAGGTATAAATTTCTCAACTCACTTTGTTTTGAGTTGAGTCTTGGTTCACCTAACTACTAGGCTTTGAATTTCATGGGTAATGTTTTGTTTTGAGTGCATACAAGCATGATTCCGCCTTTAATTGTTAATTGCATGCTATATAGATGTTGCTCAAATGAACATGTTTTTCACAAAATTTCCTTCACCCTTCCCATTCTACTTTCCGTTGCACTCCCATTCCTCACTGCATTCTCCTTTAATCTCCATGTATGAACAATTCGAGGTGCATCAATTCGAGGATCAACATTCCGAAAGTGGTGTGTTTTAGATAATTTGTATTACATTGAATTTTTGGTTTGAATTTTGATTATGTTGTTAAATCAAGTTTTTGTTTTGAATTTAGACTGGAGATACCTTATCAAATATTATGCACAGATTGAAAATTGCTCTTTGTTTAGGGTTTTTATGTCTACTTTGTTTTGTTTTTTTTTTAATTTTTAAATATGCATCACAAATGTTCCTTGTTATTTATAAGGAACAATGCCTTAATGGAGAACTCGTGGCTCTGGAAAAATAAAATGGACAGGAAAAAAATTGTGAATTTGATTCAACTAGAAAATGCATTAGTACGAATAGTGTCAATTTTTCGAAGTTTATCGCGTCTGAGGTCAAGGATCCCCAAAATCTTCCTTTGAAGAATGATTGGTGCTTGATTAAGGAAAATGACAAGGAAGTTTTGTGGAATAGAATACAGGTGTATATTTTCTTTTTCTTATAAATAGTACAATTAATAAAATACTCATAAACATAATTAACTAACTTGTATTTTTTTATGAACGTAGTGTCATAGCCCGTCCCAAATATATATTTATCGACGGCGTGAATTGATGAAAATACCCTTGGACGTTAGTTGTGTAATGTGGTTTAAGTGTGGTTTTGGGTCAATATTCTTGAATCCTAATTGTTTGGAACCAATTAGGATTAAGTTATGGTATTTTTGGTGGTTGACCAATCTTAGGCCACACACACACACTCTCTCTCTCCTCTCTCCCGTACCATCTCATCTCTCTCGAACTCTCACTCTTTCTCTCTCTCCTTCGAACTCGTACGGACAAACACCCAAAGCCCTTGAAACTTCACGGATCGTGGTCAAAGTTGGCACCATTGTGTTCGTGAAGCTTAGATGAGTCGATTGGTACCCATTTCAGGTAAAGATACCTTCGAAAACCCTAGTTTTTCATATCCTCGATTTGTGCACTGTTCATGCACACGTAATTACGGATGTTTTTGGAAATTTGAAACCTGTAGGAAGCTTAGTGAGGTCCCAATGAAGCTTGAAGTGTTTCGTTTGAAGGTTTTAGACGTCGGGATCGTGTGGACGAAGTTTGGCTGGTTTTTCTTGGAATTCTCCGGTGAGATTCCGTGACTTTTAGAGCTTTAAATTAGTATGATTGTGTTCTACAAGTTAAGAGCTTCATTTGGTATAAATTACGTGAAAAATGGATGAAAAATGAATGAGTTATAGAGTTTTGAAAATTTCCTAATTTTCCGGCAACGGCAACGGTCGCCGGAGCTGAAGGTAGAAGACGAGAGGATATTCCGTTAAGTTTAACGGAATATTCTAACAACATTAGGTCACACCGTTAAGTTTTGTTAAGGAATAACGGAATATTCCTGAAATATACCTGACGGCGTCAATTGACACCGTCAGTGTGCTTGGCACATGGCCGCACGTGGGGGCCGAGTCTGGCCATGCCATTGCCGGCGCGTGGGGGCACGTGAGGCTTCCAAATTTTGTTCTAAAAAATTAAGGATGATCCTGAGGTTGTGTAGGTCACTGTGGTATATTCATATACCCATTTTGAGCTTTCTATGAGAAGTTATTAGCTGGTTTTGCCTATGTGCTTTAAAATAACATTTTTATAGTTAATTCGCATATAGGTAAGACTTATCTCGAGGATGAGCGTATCAACGGGCGATTCGGGGGTTACAACCCGTCGACATACCAGTGAGTGGGCTTTTGTTTTCAGTATATATTATATACTTGATATATTTCCCAGAAATGCATTTTTTAAGGAAAGTATGCTTTGAAATAATATGCCAAATGCTTTTGTATTCTGAATATGCATTTCATGGTTGCATAGATATAAATGTGGTGTTGTGGAGGCACAGGTAAGTTCAGGTAAGTTATGTTTGGTTATGTGACTCATCGATGATGTGATATTTGAAATGATGTTGAGCTCATAAAACTGCACCTAGGATGATTGTGATTTAGCCAGAGATATGAAGTACATGCCTGTTTATTTATGTCACCTCCTGCACTATATGCTCATATTGGATCCAACTTAAGTGGACAGTCTTGTCGTACAGACCTTATTTATGGTTCCAACTCGTAGGTGACTAGCGATTTATCACCCGGCTATTATGAGAGAATAGAATTGAGCATAATTATATTACACCCAATCTTGTTGTACAGACCCCATTTTAGTGGTTCGACTTATGTGCAGTATATTGCCGTATAGGTCATTGTAGTGACTCCGGCTAGATTAACTTTTGAGCTATGAATTTAGCCGTACAGACTACCACAGGGGTTCCGGCTATCATATCATATTTCTATGAAATCATTCTTACCTGGATTGTTTACTTTGTTATATTTTGGCATGGCATACATATGAATATGATTATGTGAAGCATGATTTGAATTGTTATGATTCCATATATATATATATATGTATGTATATATTATGTATATGCTTATATCTTGATTCTGGGAAAAATTATACATGTTTTACAGCGAAGTGTTAGATATGTTGATAAAAAATGATTTTGTAAAACATTTGTTTTTGCCCACTCACGTTTTCTATTTTGCGCCCCTCTAGGTTTTAAGTAAGCTTGCTATTGGTGGCTTGAGGACGTCGGTAGTTCTGACCTATCTAAATAATAGTAGGACATTCTTGGTACTGTATAATTAGTACTTGTCCTACTGGACTGCACCTAGACTTAATATGCTCTGCTTAGGAGTGTTTACTCTTGTAACTAACTCCTATCACTTCCTGTTTAGTGGTGCACTCTAGTAATTCAGTTTTTAATTATTCATATAATTCTTATCTTTATTGCTTTCGCACTATGCACATAGCTACGTCACTCTCACGTGACGGCCAACATGCCTTGATCTCGGTTGGGGTGTGTTAGTTTGGTATCGGAGCCTAGGTTTAGCAGTCCTGTATAATTCTTGAATATTCTAATCTTTGTGATGTCTTATGTCAAAACTATGCCACCTCGTAGAGAGCCCCGTCAATCAGCTGAATCTAGTTTCCCTGATATTGCTCAATTAGGGGAAGCTAATATTTCTGCCATTCAGATAGCATTTCGTACTCCCTAGAGGACACCTCTTGAGACAGTTCATAATCTGAAGTTGACTCACTTCATTGGAAATGAAGGTCATGAGGGGGCAGAAAAATGGCTGAATCATGTGGAGAAGACTTTTCAGGTGATGCAGAGTCAGGGGAATATTTCTTCTGATAGGTGGGTCGAGACGACTACCTGGTTTTTGGGAGAATAGCCTGCATCCTGGTGGAGACAGGACTCTTACCAGTTGACCCTAGAAGAGATTGTGGACTGGGGAATGTTTAATGAGCTGTTTCAGAAAAGGTTCATTCCTCCTGCGTATATCGATTTTAAGAAACAAGAGTTTACTCATCTGAGGCAAGGAAAGATGTCCGCTAATGAGTATTATAGGATGTTTACTGATCTGTCGAGATATGATCCAGAGGTTGCTGCTAATCTGGTAGAGATGCTTCGCCGTTTCAGTTTAGGTACTAAGAAGAAATGGCGTTCCATAGCGACATCGACTCACTGTGCCTCTTACTAGGAGTTTGATGTGATTCTACTGAGGATTGAGGCCTCAGAGAACATGCATAGTGAAAGTGAGGATGAAGAAGGAAAGAATGGGGGCCAGAGACGAGATGACAAAGGAAAAGGGAAAGCATTTCAAGGACCTCGCAAGGCCCAAAACTTTAAGAGGAGTGGTGGCAATTCCAGCTCTTCTAGCGGAGGATTGAGTACTAATATACAAAGGAGAGGTGGTAGATTCACTAGAGGTCCGAGGTTTCAGAGACAGAGAGATTTTGGTGGTTCAAGTGGATCTGGTGCTCCCTTATGCCGCAGGTGTAATAATTGGCATTTTGGGAAGTGTATGAGAGGTAGCAATGGATGTTTTACTTGTGGAAAAATGGGTCATAGGGCTGGCCAATGCCCTCAAAATCAGCAGAGACCCCATCAACCTTCTTTCCCACCACCTACACCGACCTAGCAAGCTTCAGGATTTGGTGGTTATTCTCAGACTGGACGAGGAGGTGCCTACCACTATCAAGGCAACGCTGCTCCTTACACCTCAGGACAACAGCAGTATTATTAGGATCCTCAGTATCAGAGTGGGTATCATCAGTATCAGGGAGGATCTATGTCTTATCAGCCTCATTCAGCCGGAGGATCTCAGTGGTACCAAGGGGGACAGCCCCAACAGGGAGAGATTGCTGCTAGTAGTGCAAGATCTTTGAGGTAGTCGAGTCAGCAGAGGCAGGGATGTGGTATTCATGCCAACAGAGGTCGCGGTGGACGACAACAGAATCAAAGGCGTATCCATAACATGTCATTGCAAGATGCCAAGAATAATCTAGATTTAATTATGGGTACGTTAAATATTCTTGGTCATTTTGCTAGAGTGTTGATTGATTGTGGTGCTACTCATTCTGTTATTTCTCATACATTTGCTTAAGTGACACAACCTCATCCTACACCTCTAGGATATAATTTAGAATTTTCTATGCTTAGAGGGGATAGATGTTTTGTGGATCGGGTATATCTAGGATGTCCAGTGATAGTAGAGGATATTATTATGCTGGCTAATCTTATGCTATTGGATATTATGGATTTTGATGTGATTTTGGGCACTGATTGGTTGCACTATAATCGTGGCAAGATAGATTGTTATGGGAAGACAGTCACATTTCATTGTCCTAGATTACCTGAAGTTACATTTGTAGAAGAGCCTAGTGGGGTGAGGCATGGTATTATTTCAGCCATGAAAGCAAAGAGATTGTTGTCGAAAGGTTGTCAGGGATATTTGGCTCATGTGATGTTGAATGATGATGCTCCTAGTAGTGTGGAGGATGTTTGTGTGGTTAGATATTTTCCGGATGTATTCCTTAAGGATTTGCCTGGATTGCCGCCAGATAGAGAGGTGGAGTTTGTTATTGATTTGCTTCCAGGTACGAATCCCATATCCTTAACTCCTTATAGAATGGCTCCTGCTGAATTAAGGGAATTGAAAGTTCAGTTGCAAGAGTTAGTGGATAAAGGTTTTATTCAGTCGAGCACTTCACCTTGGGGAGCTCCAGTTTTATTTATGAGGAAAAAAGATGGAAGTTTGAGGCTATGCATTGATTACAGGCAATTGAATCGGGTAACCATTAAAAACCGTTATCCATTACCTCGTATAGATGATTTGTTTGATCAACTCAGAGGTTCCTGTGTATTTTCTAAGATTGACTTGAGGTCGGGTTACTACCGGTTGAAGATTAAAAATGAAGATGTCTCTAAAACTGCATTCAGGACTCGATATGGTCATTATGAGTTTCTTGTGCCATTCGGGTTAACTAATGCACCAACAAATTTTATGGAATTGATAAATCGAGTATTCCAGCCATATTTGGACAGGTTTGTTATTGTCTTCATTGACGATATTCTGGTATACTCTAAGTCTAAGGCTGAGCATGCTAGATATCTGAAGTTGGTGTTAAGCAGTTTGAGGGAACACCAACTATATGCTAAGTTTAGCAAATGTGAATTTTGGTTGAATCAAGTGGCATTCTTGGGACATGTCATTTCTGCTCAAGGCATTCAAGTGGATTCTCAGAAATTGGCAGCTGTGGAGAATTGGGAGCAACCTCAAATCATCACCGATGTACGGAGTTTTCTTGGGTTAGCAGGCTATTATAGATGATTCGTTAAGGATTTTTCAGTGATTGCTTTGCCATTGACGAGGTTGACGCGAAATGATGTTAAGTTTGAGTGAGATAGTAAATGGGAGCAAAGTTTCTAGCAATTGAAGTACTATCTCACTCATGCTCCTATTCTAGCGCTTCCAGATGATAGCGGTAATTATGAGGTTTATAGTGATGCTTCTCTAAATGGTTTAGGTTGTGTATTGATACAACATGGTAGGGTAATTGCTTATGCTTCGAAACAGTTGAAACCTCATGAGAAGAATTTCCCTACATATGATTTGGAGTTAGCAGCTATCATCTTTGCCTTGAAGATTTGGAGACATTATCTTTATGGTGAGAAATGTAAGATCTTCATAGATCATAAGAGTCTTCAGTATCTGTTTTCTCAGAGATATCTTAATCTTCGACAGTGGAGGTGGATTGAGTTACTTAGTGACTATGATTGCACGATTGAGTATCATCCTGGTCGTGCAAATGCAGTGGCGGATGCACTTAGTAGAAAGACTTCAGCCAGACTTAATGCCATCTATGATTGTCATGTTCCTCTCTTAGCAGATTTGAGGTCCACTAAAGTGGAGCTAGGAGTGGAAGATCGAGAAGAAACTTTGCTTGCTAATTTTCAGGTTAGGCCAGTTTTAATTGATTGTGTGCTTGAGACTCAGATGATTGATGAGGAGACCTAGGAAATAATTCAAGCAAGAAATCAAGGCAAAAAGAAAGATTTCGAGATTCGAGAAACTGATGGTATGCTTATGCAGGAAAGCAGAATGTATGTGCCAAATAATGCAGAGTTAAAGAAAGAAATTTTGGATGAAGCACATATTTTGGCATATGCGATGCATCCAAGAGGCACTAAGATGTATCATAGCATTAGACCATTTTATTATTGGCCGGGTATGAAAAGAGAAATTGCCGAATATGTGAGTAGGTATGCCATTGGCCAACAGGTTAAAGCTGAAATGAAGAAGTTGTTTGGGTTGATGTAGCCACTTCCTGTTCCACAGTGGAAATGGGAAAATATTACTATGGAATTTGTGTACAAGCTTCCTTACACACAGAATGGTTATGACGGCATTTGGGTGGTAGTTGATCGGCTTACGAAGTCAGCGCATTTTATTCTAGTGAGGGAGAAGTATTCGTTAAACCGATTAGCTAAGTTATTTATATCACAGATTGTGAACTATCATGGTGTGCCAGTTAATATTATCTCGGATCGGGATCCCAAATTTACTTCCAAGTTCTGGATAGCATTCCAGGAAGCTCTTGATACGAGATTACTTTATAGTACTTCATATCGCCCTTAGACAGATGGACAATCTGAGAGAACTATTCAGACATTAGAGGATATGTCGAGATCTTCAGTGCTGTAGTTTGGAGATTGTTGGTATAATTGTTTGGATTTGATGGAGTTCGCCTACAATAACAGTTACTATACGAGTATTGGTATGGCACCATTTGAGGCACTTTATGGGAAATCTTGTCGTACGCCTCTATGTTGGTTAGAGGTTGGTGAAGGAGTTTTAGTGGGCCCTGAAATTGTGGATGTGACTACTCAAAATGTTAAGGTAATTAAGTCTAACCTGAAAGCGGCCTAAGATCGACAAAAGAGCTTAGCAGACAAACATGCCACTGATCGGAAGTATAATGAAGGCGATTGGGTATTTCTGAAACTATCACCTTGGAAAGGTGTTGTACAATTTGGAAAGAAAGGAAAGTTAAGTCCTAGGTACATTGGACCATATATGATCACCGAGCGAGTCGGTGAGGTTGCTTACAAGCTTGAGTTGCCTCCAGAGTTGTCCAAGGTGCACAATGTATTTCATGTTTCGATGCTTTGACATTATGTTTCAGATCCTACACATGTGATTCCTTCTCAACCGTTGGAAATTAATCTAGATTTGACTTATGATGAGGAACCAATGACTCTTTTGGATTGGAAGGATAAGGAACTAAGGAACAAGACCGTGCGTTTGGTGAAGGTGTTATGAAGAAATCTTTCAGTGGAAGAAGCTACTTGGGAGACAGACGATCAGATGAGAGAGATGTATCCACGCTTGTTTTATGATTATTAATGGATGTATTTGTTATGTATAATTTTGAGGATGAAATTTTATAAGGTGGGGAGATTGTCATAGCTCGTCCCAAATATATATTTATCGACGATGTGAATTGACGAAAATACCCTTGGACGTTAGTTGTGTAATATGGTTTAAGTGTGGTTTTGGGTCAATATTCTTAAATCCTAATTGTTTGGAACCAATTAGGATTAAGTTATGGTATTTTTGGTGGTTGACCAATCCTAGGCCACACACACATACTCCCTCTCTTCTCTCTCCCGTACCCTCTCATCTCTCTCGGACTCTCACTTTTTCTCTCCTTCGAACTCGTACGGACAAACACCCAAAGCCCTTGAAACTTCACGGATCGTGGTCAAAGTGGCACCATTGTGTTCATGAAGCTCGGACGAGTCGATTGGTACCCATTTCAGGAAAAGATACCTTCGAAAACCCTAGTTTTTCATATCCCCGATTTGTGCACTGTTCATGCACACGTAATTATGGATGTTTTTTAAATTTGAAGCTTGTAGGAAGCTTAGTAAGGTCCCAAGGAAGCTCGGAGTGCTTCGTTTGAAGGTTTTGGACGTCGGGATCATGTGGACGAAGTTTGGCCGGTTTTTCTTGGAATTCTCCGGTGAGATTCCGTGACTTTTAGAGCTTTAAATTAGTATGATTGTGTTTTTTCAAGTTAAGAGCTTCATTTTGGTATAAATTACGTGAAAAATGGATGAAAAACGAATGAGTTATAGAGTTTTGAAAATTTCCCAGTTTTTTGACGACGGTGACGGTCGCAGAAGCTGAAGGTAGAAGACGAGAGGATATTCCGTTGAGTTTAACAAAATATTCTAATGGTGTTAGGTCACGTTGTTAAGTTTTGTTAAGGAATAACGGAATATTCTCGGAATATACCTGACAGCTTTAATTGACACCGTCAGTGTGCCTGGTGATGCGAAATATATAAGCACACAAATTAAACCCTCTTTTTGTCAATTGTAGTAAAGAATGTAAGTAGGGATCGTTCTAAGCCAGGGATTATGAGGGATTGCTAAATCACTTGGAAACTGACTTGAAAACGTAAAAACAAAGTTTAAAATACTAAACTAGACTCAAAGAATGCAAAACTATACTTTAAAATACTAAGATAAACAAAAAGATTCAAAACAGCAAATAAACACTCAAAACTGCCTTAAAAACACTTTCTGGGCAGTTTTGAACACCTAACACTAAATTGGACGAAATTGGGTTATGACTTGACTCAAGACACTTAAAAACACAAACCAAAGTTATTACTGACTAATCTAACATTTTGAAATAAATGGGAGATTGGTTCTTGACGAATTTGAAAACAAAACAAACTTTGTAAAACAAAACAGATTGTAAATGAATTTGAATGAAATTTATGGATGGAAGGCTAGCTAGGAGGTTCTTCTCCACACATGTCACACTTGCATACAAAACGATTTCCAGTTGCTTTTCGATAAACTATGAATACTCAATGCCCCAAATTAACCGTGAATTGCACTAATTAACCCTCAGTTTTTCCACAAGTTATTAGGTTGGATGATTGCATACGACAACCCAAAACATTCCCTACAAATTCCCTACATGAATTGCATAATAGAGATACAAGCAAGAATCATTAAGTTCTATGAAAAACATAAGCATTGACGAGGCACTCGTTACTATGATTTGCATGAAACTTATGCCAAGAATTTACTTAACGTGATTGTGACTAGCAACCTTCACTACTTGTGAATATAAGTTCATAACGATTAGGTGAAACTCCCTTATATTCTAGCGTCAAATTCATGCATGAAAATTAAGCGTGCACTCTCAACCAACATACACAAATCAGTTTTTATACGAACGGATAAGTAAATTGAATTCACAACTTATGAATCACAACTGGATGTAATCAAATCATATTGCAAGCATGAACATAATTTCGAATCACCCCCTAACTAAGAGGGGTTTAGTTCCTCATACTCACAAAGCAAAGATGCATAAATTTAGACATTAAAAACAAAGATAGAAAACACCTAGAAACGCTTCAACACTCTCAAGGCTTGGGCTTAGGCACGGCACCAGGTTTCTTCTTCTTTCTCCTTCCTTGCAAGCTGCGGCACTAGAGGTTTTGGACAGGTTTTGGGTGGTTTTTATGGTGTAGAATGGATGGGGAATGGTATGGAAATCTTTAGGGTTGATGGGTGGTGTGGCTAGGGGTGATTTTTGGCTGAATTTGGAGAGAATGGTGGTGGAGAACTCACGGCAAAGATGGATCAAAAACTGTTCTCTTTAATGAATATGGGAGGTGGTATTTATAGGCTTGAGAGAGGATCCATTTCCTTTGCATGTGCAGCTTGTGTGGGTATGAGTTGTCATGTTTCCCCTTTACATTTATACACACATGCTTCATCATTTCAACCACAAAACATACCAATTTTCGGCCCATGCCTTGTGCTTTTCTTCCACTTTGCATGTGGGTTTGCTGCCATGTTTCTTTGCTTTGCCATTACATTTGCACACATACATGTTCTTTGCATCATTTCAACCACAAAACACACACATTTTCTGCCATGTTTCTCCTTTACATTTACACACACGCATGCTTCATCATTTCAACCACAAAACACACACAATTTCTGCCCATGCCGTGTGCTCCCATGTGTGTGCTGCAACATTCTTTTCTTTGCCATGTGTTTGCTTTCTTTGCCATGTGTTTGCTGCCATGTTCTTTGCTAGCTGTTACACTTGGACACACACATGTTCTTTGCATCATTTCAACCACAAAACACACACATTTTCTGCCATGTTTCTCCTTTACATTTACACACACACATGCTTCATCATTTCATCCACAAAACACACCAATTTTCTACCCATGCCGTGAGTGTTCCTTTCACTTTGCATGTGGGTGTCTTTGCATGTGTTTTGTGGCAGAAATGTTATGTAATGATGAGGAGTTGTTGCTGCAACAAGGGGTTTATTTAAAAGGGATAAAGGAAATAAAACCCTAGGTTAACTAGGTAAACAGAAATTAAGTCTAAAGCTTTTACAATTTAGGGAAACAAATCAGAAATTTAAAGGAAATAAGCTAAAAGGTGTGGCAAGGCTTTAAAGTAGATTAGGAAAGTGTTTAAATGCAAGATTTAGGAAAGAACACTCTCCCTTGCACGGCAAGGAAGAGGGAAGGGTAACAAGGTGCGGCAAGGATCTATAATGTGCAAGGGATGTGTATTTGATGTCCTAGAATGCTTAGGATGCCTTCAAAGTTGATAAAACTTAGGAAGATTTAGGAAAGGTTAAACCAAAGTAGGAAACCTTCTTGGAGTAGGAATCCTTCGTTGATTAGGAAACCTACTTCCTTCAAGACTTCAATTCATCCATTCCTTTTGCTTCAAGCATATGATCACCATTCCAAGCTCAATTTTGCTTCAAAAGGCTCCAAAATGCATCATCTTGCATCCATTGACCTTAAAACCTGAAAACACACAAAAGTAACTTTAAACACTAAAATAACTAAAGAAACACAACGTAAAAGCACGAGAACAAGCCAATTAAGTCGCATAAATATGCTCCTATCACCTGGCACATGGCCGCGCGTGGGGGGCGCGTCTGGTCGTGCCATTGCCGGCGTGTGGGCGCGCGTGAGGCTTCCAAAATTTTTTCTAAAAATTTAGGGATGATCCTGAGGTTGTGTAGGTCACTGTGGTATATTCATATACCCATTTTGAGCTTTGTATGAGAAGTTATTAGCTAGTTTTGCCTATGTGCTTTAAAATAACGTTTTTATAGTTAATTCACATATATGTGAGACTTATCCCGAGGACGAGCGTATCCACGAGCGACTCGGGGGTTACAACCTGTCGACATACCAGTGAGTGGGCTTTTGTTTTCAGTATATATTTTATATACTTGATATATTTCCCAGAAATGCATTTTTTTAAGGAAAGTATGCTTTGAAATAATATGCCAAATGCTTTTGTATTCTGAATATGCATTTCATGGTTGCATAGATATAAATGTGGTGCTGTGGAGGCACAGGTAAGTTCAGGTAAGTTATGTTTGGTTATGTGACTCATCGATGATATGATATGTGAAATGATGTTGAGCTCATAAAACTGCACCTAGGGTGATTATGATTTAGCCAGTGAAGGGAAAATTATGAGCTTAACACATGGGATTTCTAAATGACTAGCATGCATATACAATACAAGATTTATATACATGAGCAACGGAAGCAATTTATCAAATAATATCAAAGTAATAGTCATGCAAATCCCCTTCAAGGTTCATAGGTTTATACATAATGCATCAATACATTTAACTTAAGAACAAAGTCAAGGAATAGATCTATACCTCTTGATCTTGATTTTAGACCAAGGATGGACCACCTCCAAGCCCTTTGCTCCTTGAAGTCCTTGAGCCTAGCCTCCCTCCTTGCCTCCTCCACTTTGTTAGTAAGAGTGCTCCAAGGTTCTCCTTAAGTCTCCAAAGGAGAAGACCTCTAAAGATCCACACCCACTAGTGTAGTGAGATGGATGGAGGAATAACCAAAAGGGTGAAAGATGTGTTAGTAAAAACACCCCCAAGGTGGCCGGCCTTTGTTGTGTTTTAGAGAGATATTTCTTTTGCCTCTTTGTTGTTTTAAACACACAAAAAACCCTAATGAACTTAGTGCTATAAAGTTCCTTATATAGACAAAAGAAACCTAGTCAACCACTTGACTAAATATCTCTCCCTTTCACCTAAAGTGGCCGGCCTCTTTGTGTTGGATTTGGGCCTTGGGCTTTTATATATTTCAAGTCATCCAATGCTTGAATAAAAGCCCAATGGGTTTAGGCCCAATGGGCCCAATTAAACCCGAACTTTTCTTTAAGCCCAAAACGATCTTTTATCGCTTCTATGATTTCTTTAGACTTTCTAAATTAATCACAACACTTAATTAATCCAATTAATTATTTCCTTCATCCATTAATTACTCACTACAAGAGTGTAACGGTGTACAATCATTTTAGGTTCTAATTAGCAAGGCAGTGAGGTGATTGACATCAATTCATTTGATTATATTTAATCCAATCACTTAGTGAATTAAAACTTCATTTTAATTCACCTTTCTTCTTTGATGACTACATTTAATCATCTAGAAGAACTCACAAGCTATGAGTGACATCTAACCATATGTCATAGCTACCCAAGCTAATGTAGAAGTTGTTCGGAGAACCTATTCAATTGGAATTACAATGTAATTCGATCATTCTCTAAAACAATACTCTCAATCACATTACTAGGGTATGGATATATTATGTCAAACCCCTAATGCGATTATTCCTTCTTATATGATTCAATTGAGTCGTATAGGAACGCTTTCCTTTATTACGCTCGATACTTCGGCCGAAGATTCCCGAATCATATCTTAGAGTATTCTTCCTCTCTAATCGAGGATTAGAGATTCCTTGTTGCGCATTCACTTGCCTTCATGACTAAGTGGCTTAACCCCAATTATGTCGTGGACATCCGCGAATGGGGTGACTTTGACATAATCAAAGATTAAGTACTTAACCACAAGACAACGACGATGCCTTAGGTCAAAGGATTACTTACATTATTCCAACCATTAGAGTTACTTGCTTGACATGTGAGTAGACCTCCATGCAAGTACTCTCGTTCGATTGCGTTCAGTGAACTCATTCTCTTAATGAGCACCTACATACTTGTCTTAGTGTCATAACACGAATGGGATGAGACTTTCCATCCTTCCATTTGAAGCGGACACAATATGTACCGGTCTAAGCATTGTCAGTTTCCCTCCGACAATCCAATGACTAGGAACCTTTTGGACACAATGGTTATGTGAAGAAGGTCTCTGTAGTTTAACATCATTAGATTACTTCTTCAATCGATCCATTGTCCATGGATACACTATTTAGGACATATATCGTTTATTGAGATAGTCCTAATTCGTGTCTTTGCCATTTGATGTATAAGATTATCCATACATCGATTCATTTGTCCTGAAAGGTTTCTTCCAAAGATTGACTTTCAGGGCATATTTCCAACAGCCAGAGATATGAAGTACATGCCTGTTTATTTATGTCACCTCCCGCACTATATGCTCATATTGGATCCAACTTAAGTGCACAGTCTTATCGTACAGACCTTATTTATGGTTCCGACTCGTAAGTGACTAGCGATTTATCGCCCGGCTTTATGAGAGAATATAATTGAGCATAATTATATTACACCCAATCTTGTCGTACATACCCCTTTTTAGTGGTTCTGACTTATGTGCAGTATATTGTCGTATACGTCATTGTAGTGGCTCCGGCTAGATTAACTTTTGAGCTATGAATTCAGCCGTACAGACTACCACATGGGTTTCGGCTATCATATCATATTTCTATGAAATCATTCTTACCTGGATTGTTTACTTTGTTATATTTTGGCATGGCATACATATGAATATGATTATGTGAAGCATGATTTAAATTGTTATGATTTCAGAGATATATATATATATATGTATATATTATGTATATGCTTATATCTTGATTCTGGGAAAAATTATACATGTTTTACAACGAGGGGTTAGATATGTTGATAAAGAAAATTATTTTGTAAAACATTTGTTTTTGCCCACTCACGTTTTCTGTTTTCGCCTCTTCAGGTTTTAAGTAAGCTTGTTGTTGGTGGCTTGAGGACGTCGGTGGTTCTGACCTATCTCAATAATAGTAGGACATTCCTAGTACTATATAATTAATACTTGTCCTACTGGACTGCACCTAGACTTAATATGCTATGCTTAGGAGTGTTTACTGTTGTAACTAACTCCTATCACTTCCTGTTTAGTAGTGCACTCTAGTAATTCGGTTTTTTAATTATTCGTATAATTCTTATCTTTATTGCTTCCGCACTGTGCACATGGCTACATCACTCTCACGTGACGACCAGCATGCCTTGATCTCGGTCGGGGTGTGT